>NW_024582375.1:1880995-1979530 GCF_018398535.1 Haplochromis burtoni
TGGTTAGATTAGAGATGACTTTACAGTAACCTGACATGACAGTTTCTAAGATGGTCCTTCAATCTCAAATAATAAACTATTTTCAGTTTGACCATCTCTGATTTGCATAAACATTTTATGGTCCACAGCTTGAACAAGTGTAATGAAGAAAATAGCATTAACTTCTTTTTTTTGACTAAGAATTTCATGTAAAAATGTATTCAGTATGTTTTGTTTTGCATTATTGTGAAATTCAACTATATACTATTCAGAAATTGTCACCAATTGTGTTTTGACATCTTTTTAATGTTTAATTCTAATGAGTTTGCGGTCAAATACGGGGCTTTATAAGACTGCTTAAGTTTTTGGGGGTTTTTTGTCCTCAATACTGAGACGTTTTTTGATCCGTCTATCCCAATTTCACAGCTATTGATTCATTTTGATGGTAAGAAAGGGCACTGAAAATTTCAGGTTTGTATCTTTAGTTTTTGAGATATTCGTGTTCAAACAAAAACAACAAGAGAATTGCTGCAAGTGGTTTGACAAAAGTATTTGAAATAAAAAAATCATTATATAGAAGTCCAAAAATGGGACCATAATATTTTTAGGCAAAATTGGAGATGGTTGAGGTAAAGGCCCACAGTGATTTGAGATCAAAGAACCCAAAGGACACTTGTAGCTGAAGGCAGTGAAAACAGCGAATGGAGTCAGCAGCATGCTCCTCCTGTGCTCATATATTAGCCACTCAGGAATGGCTGTACAAGTCCCAACATATAAAAAGCTATTTTCAGAGGCAAACAGCTTTTGTGTGTCAATGTCATTCAATTTGTCAAATACCTGGAGAAGAAAGGCCACTGTGTAATTCAGTATCCTCTGATTATTTACAATATATATGTCTGTAATAGTCTCTCATATAATGATCCAAGACTGGGTAAAAATGGGGGAAAAAATCTTGATGATTTTCCCCCCTCACATCAGTCAATATTGATATATAATCACGATATATATATTTAAACCAAGATGAACTTCATGAGTTTGTCATAAGCTGAACATGATAAATGTACTGCAACACTGTAACTGTATTTTAAATAAATACTGTTGTAGTATATAGACAAACTCTTTCAAATTGTTGGCCACATGAAGTGCAGTACTGGGTAGTGAGGCTCATAAATGGGCCAGGTGTGCGCTTTGCACTCAGCTGCTTAAAATATGACATTTTGGACCATGTTTACCGACATCGTGTCTTGTAATGTGTGTAAGCCGCCATTGTGGAAACATGTTTTCAACACAGTTTACAGTGTATACTGCTCTGCTTCTTTGTCAGACTTTAAATAGCCGAAATATCGCCACATTAATTCCTCAATAGTGTCCTAATCCTTTGAGTATCAGGTTGTATCCACTGCAGTGTCATATTTGGTAACAAAGTCGTTTGATTTTTCAATAACAGTCTTTGTTCTCATTTTCTCTTTTATCTCACTCGAATTCCTAATATACTGTAGTGTGTAGCAGCCCAAACGTTAGCACATGTGCTGACTATTCTTACTGTCATTGGCCTTCAGTGTTGTCAGTAAAAAAAACAAACCATGGATTTGGATGAGCTCCATGCAGTTTATATTGACCTTGTTTAATAATGCCATCTTGGAAAGTTTTTGCACGATAATTATTTTTATCGTTTTATCACCTGGCTCTATAAGAATCACTCACTTTTTTTATACTAGGTTTCCTTTCAGACAGCACCGGCACTGCTGCAGAGCTCCAGCATGTTTGCAGGTTGCGACACTGGAAGAGCCATAAACGTGGAGTTCGTGTTGTGATGTGGGTTGTATGCAGGTAATAAAAATATTTCAGACTAATCTGCCTTAAGCAACCATGTTCATCTCTTGGCTTTCCCCTCCATGACATTCCTAATCTTCCACTTTCTATCCAGCTTTCACACCCCGCAGGAACTCTTTTACATAACAGATTGATTGGGTAGCTAATGATTTATGAATAATACATGTTCAATATTCAGCACTTGCCCACATGGGACACAATCGTGTATCCGGCAGTGACCATGAGCCACCAATACAACCACAGAAGAAAGGGGATGAGGAGCACTTGGTATGCACTTGTTTTCTAGCAGTCGCTTATATAGACGCATGTGCACAATGAGGAAAAGAGATGAAAAGAGCTCTATTTAAAGCCATGTGCTCCTTTGTTACAAGTGTCTTTGAATGGGCTATTCCAATTCAGTATAAGATGCTATTGAGCTCTTATGCTGAATTGGACAGACACAGATGCAGCATCGTTTTATATGTTTGTGCTCGCTGGAGGATAAATATAATCTTTCCAGTCGTGGGGTTGGGGTGGAGGCCTAAGCTTAACTCCTAATAATCTATAACCCCTTAACTCTAAATGGAAGCCCTAAAGTGCTGCGAAGCATCCATGCTGGAATACATCTGACATCTAACATCAGAGATCAAACACGCAGGCTTTATGCCCCATCTGTTTATGTAATTCATATGGCGATACCCACAATGAAACCATAAATATCACAACATCTAAATCCTGGCTCCTGGCAGATTCAGCTGGGCTCTGCAGCCCTCTGGAAATGACAGATTTGTTTTAAATTTGTGGTAAGACGACATGTTTTAGAACTGGGTGGGGGGAATCTCCCGTTGAACACAGTCAACAAGCTAGCTGAGTGCCAAGGGAACTGTGGTACAGCGCAAAGAACATCTAGGCTGGCGTTGTGAAAAAACAGAGACCCCTCTGGGAGAGAGAAAATGAAAACAGACACAGATGCAGCATCAGATCTGACGAGATATGATACTGTTTTGATTTCCCCACAAACACCGTGGATTCATCTCATCCTGCTAGACTATCAACAGAAATTTGAAGTGACAAGTGACTTAACAAACATGCTCTGTTATTAATCACAGAGGTGAAGATAGCAATATTTAGCACTTATGAATACACTGTAAAAAAAACAAAAAACATGTTTGTCATGTTTTTGTATACAAATACACTTTGAAGATATACAACATATCAATACAACAGTGCACTTGCCTTATACCTGCTTTGGCTTGTGAATGTCAATAAGAGGATTTACAGCTCTTTAAGGTACAGCTATACTCTGACATCTTTACCTTCTTTCTGCTGCTCACTTTAGGGGTCACTACAGGTAATCATCTGCCTCCATTTCAACCTATCCCTAGCATCCTCTTGCCACGCCAACCCCATTCACCTTCCCTCCTACCTCATAGCTTCATCTTTTCCACCCAGATGTCTGCTATCTGCTCTGCACATTTCCAAACTCAGCTTTGCCTCTATTTGCGTCTAAACCGCTCAACCTGAGCTTTCCCTCTGATGTACTCATTTCTAATCCTTTCCATCTTAGTCGTTCCGAACAAAACCTTGGGAGGATACCCTGCCACATCAATCATATCCATACATCATAAACCACCATCATAGCAGGTCTCACTGCCATCTCTTAAACATGCCCTTTAACCTTGGTACCGTTTGTTACGAATAACGCCAACGCTCTTCTCCAACCCCTCCACCTGCCTGCACTCTCTTCTTCACCTCTCTTGTGCTCATCTGTAGCTTTGGATGGTTGACCAGCCAAAGTCATCCACCGTCAATCCTCTTTTCTCCAGAGCATATCTCCACCTGTTCCCTCCTCTACAGATAACAGTATAGTCTGCAAACATAACAGTCCATGGAAACTCCTGCCTGACATCACCTGTTAACCTGTGATGTTGCTATTTTTAATATTTTTGCTTAAAGAGTTGAATGAAATGTTACTGAAGCACCTCAGGTAAAAAAAAAAAATCATGCCTTTATAAAAAGGGAGAAACAGGAAGAAGTTACTCCTTATTATGATTCATTTGGACAAGGTTTTATCTTTAAAAGAACCTATAATATTCACTTCACACACCATATTGTTATTCTCTGATTCTAGTAGAATAACGTGGCATGATTCACAGTTAAAAATTATCATCATTTATCTTTTGGGGCTTTGAAGGATTTTTTTTAGTTCACCCGCTCTCAAAAAAACAAAACATTTATGCCCTATCCTACTCTCTTCCTCTCTCTCTAAGACCACACTCACTTTTAAGCAAGCTTTCTTCTGACTGGCACAGAAGGTCAGAACAGCTGGTGGTTTTTTGTTTGAGGGAAAGAAAATACACCCATGCTCACTGAAGTCTTGAGTACAGCAGGCTTTTCAGCTCCAGCAGCAGGAGGAAAAAAATGCCTCTCTCTTTTAACCAGTTTGGTTGTTTTTTGGTATGAAAGCTGCAAAAGATGAGACACCAGCTAACTACCTTAAAAAAAATGGCACCCTGCAATTTTGAATAAAAACACATAAATAAGCCAATAAAGAGACCAAGCACAAACCAAAGCTAAAAGCTTGGCTCTAACTGCTAAGTGGCTTGTAATGACGTTGGTCACTTAATATTTTTGTAATACATTTCTGCTCAGAACAAAGCACAGAGCAAGTGCAAAATGCCAAGCTCTGTACTCTGCCTTTGGCATCACTCCACCAAGGAAAACATTTCATCTTCTAAAATTAATGTTTAGCCATTACTGAGTATTTCAAGGAATTCTAGACGAAAGCTTTAAAGATTAATTTGATGTTTAGTCACACATCATAACACGTATGCCTCGAACAAGGACTTTAAATCAGCAGTGAGGTGACGGGACAATGACCGTGCAGACTTTAAGCCTGGTGTCTTCAGTGCTGGCCTTTGCCACTGATTGATAAGCCAACAGGAAGGGAGGGAGGGCTTATTCGGCATCCCCACAACACCTGATAACTGTGGGGAGCCAAAGAGTCCTGCCCAATATGCCTTTCTGTGTGCGTGTGTGGGAGTACAAAATGTTCCCTTTGGCTAAAAGAACCTGAGGTACTTCAGGTTCATCAGGCATTTTCCCAGCTTAGAAATGCCTTTTCAGGGCAACACAAGAATCAGATGTGATGGTTTAACATCCTAAAAGGCAGTAAGTCTTTGTTGACCATTTCATAAACCAAAATATCTTTATGCTTCATAAATGAAACCCAGATTAACAAAATTCGTTTCAAAATACTGATGGCCCTCAGCGCTATCCCTCAGCCTTTTAGGAGAAGCACCTATGTCAATTAGATTAGAAAATCCTAGGTCATATCTTTCTCAAGTTATCACATTCACATGATTTTCAGAAAACATGACATTGATGTCACTGAGATTCAAACTTTAGTATCAATATGGAAAATCAATATGGAATAAAAAATTAAGTACTTCGATGCTGCTGATTTTTCTGTTTCAGGATGAAAACTTTGTAGGGTCATAAAAAATAAATCAATAAAATGTATTCTTTGTCTGAAAAATCCTGCATGAAGGGTAAAATTCTAGTGGTAATTAATCAAATTCAACTGAGACTTTAGACAGAGACTGTTGTGTGCACTCAGGTGAAATGGACACGTTTTAAGATAAACTTCAGGGCAAATTATTGAAGTCACTACCAATGACAGTGCAAGATACTAATGATTGACATTTTACAGTCGGGCAACTGAAGCCCTGAATGTCCACTAGCAACAAAACATCTTCAAAAAGTGATTAAAATGCAAACAATTACTTTGCTAATCAAGTGTTTTACATATTCAACTTGCAGTTTGGGTGGCTGTTCGAGCAAAAACATGCAGTTTTAAAACATTGCTCTGTAGGAAATACTGAGAGGGTTATGGGGGGGGTTGTAGTTTTTCCAACAAGGAAAAATATTTCACAAATAAAGGCTGTGTGTGTACTCAGCTGTGACTGTAGGGACACAAGCTGGCATGCTATGCTACACAATGCAAAACATACAGTGATGTCTTCACAGCTGTGTTTCTGAAGGCTCTGCATGCAAATTTCTTCTAAAAACATTCGAGTTCCCGTAAATCAGATGTTTGGCTAGAAACGAGAGCAAAGCAAGCAGCTCTTTCGATGAGCCGTGTGTATGGTTTGGCAGCTTGAGTTTTGTTTTAGTCTTTTTGTTTTTTCAAAGGTGGCTTCAGACCAGAAGAGATCAAATCTTCTGTGTTTTTCCGAACCATTGATCTCGGTCACACGACGGGGTAATGGGCTGGAGCGGTTGGAGCGGCGACCCCTACAGCAACGACCGCACTGAACCTACTGAGTTGAACTGTGGACTTTCATTAGAAAGTAACCATCTCACGTTCAATTGCTAACTTGCTTGGAAAGGATTCAAACCTTATGGCACCTCTATTACACGGCCCACAAGATTGCCTCATTGGCACACACATGAGATAAAATTGTCAGCCTATCCAGATCTCATCAGCATACGGTGGTGGATGTTCATTTCCCATCCGACCTGCTTCAGGTGCTAACTGACGTGAATAATAAACAGCCTCTCGTCTCACGGTGTGAGGCTTCTACACAGATTGGCATGTGTTCCAAAATGAGTAACCGTAAGTGAGAGACAGAAGGAGACAGACAGAGAGGAGTATGCTAACAAACACTGATGAGAAGGTAATGTACTAGAAAGAAAATTGAAATTTAATGATGATGACAGGGAAAATTGGCCAGCTCACGTTGGCTCCATTTGCCAGGATCGGTGCTGCAAAAGTTCTTTTTATTGTGCCTTTTTTTTTTTCTTACAGTGGCACAATTTGCAATCACCTTGAGCTGGTCTGTTTTTTACACTTATTTATTTTTTGCTTTGCATCTGTGTGGACACTTGTCAGTCCGTTCTCCAATCTGGCGTCAAATCTTGCCTTCGAACTGCACGTGTCATCATCTATAAAAGTTTTAGCCACATCAGGAACAGAAAGAGAGACAGGGGCTGAGTGAGGAAGAGGAGTGGGTATATAAAGGATTGAGGCAAAAGAAGACTTGAGCCCTGTCTCTCATAATTGAAGTCTTATTCACTCACTCCCACATAACCTGTCAATTTTTATCGCCTCATTGCAGCTGTTCAAACTGCCAACCATCTATAATTACCACTCTAAAAATACATGATGCTGACCAAATAATCACAAACCAGCTTAAAACCTTTGTCTGATGTTTCTGGGCCCCAAAGCACTTATGTAGATGATCATGGGCCATATCATTTAATGCTGTGTGCACATTGCAAGCTTTTTGGAAGGATGGATAACCCAAGCAAGTTTTAAGTATCCTGGGATCTTGTTAATGAGTGATGGGAAGGTGGAGCAACAGGTGGAAGTGTGTATTGCTGCAATATCAGCAGTAATGCGGGCACTGTACCAGATTGCTGTGGTGAACAGAGAGCTGATCTGGAGGTCAAAATTCTCCCCGAGGTCTGCACTCGCCTGGCTGAGAGGAGACAGCAGGATAGACGCAGGACTATATTGCTCATTTGGTCTGGGAGTGTCCCACAATCCCCTGGGATGAACCTGATATACTGCTAGGAAAAAGGGTGCCTGGAATACCCTCCTCAGCCTGCTACCAAAGCAAGCCAACTTCGGATGAGGGGAAGAAAATGGACATTTATTTTGAAACTTCCAGCAGGATCATGAGGAGACTTGTAGAGTTAATATGTTAGGGTGCCGTTATAATTATGGGGATCCACATTTGATAAATATTCAAGAGGTGAATTTAAGGGTTTCAAGTATGAACAGACTTTTAAGTACTTTTATTACACCATAAAAAGTCACACACAGACTGAGCCTCAGACTGAAGGGACAAGACTGAGGGACGTGTGTATATATTACAATTATAGCAACAGTAAAACAGTATAATTGCTAGACTGTTTTAGTATGGTTGATGGGTTCTCCTATGAACATTTACCAGCATATGCTATCGCCACCTGTTTGTTTATTTAGAGGCTCTAAAGCACCCTTCATCCTTCTTTTAGTACCCACAGCTTGCCAGCACAAGCAACCATAAGCCAGGACACACTTAGCTCCTCCACTGATATATTAGCAATCACTGATGATTGAAGTGACAGTGACTGACATATTACCTACCCCTAGTGTCTATGTAAAAGAAGGAAGGTAAACACTTGAGGTAACCTAAGCTAGGCCTGTAGAAGCCTGATGCATAGTCCTTTGAGAGGAAACCCAAGAGGAGAAGAGGGAAGGAAGTATTCTCCATAAGGCCAGTAGGAAACTTGCTGTTTATACCTCCTTTGCTGCTGCTCTTCTCTGGGGGAAACCTCAATTCCTTCAAATGTATTTCTGTGCTGATATTTTTACAGAAGTCATATCCTGATATTACAGCAAGTTATATTTTACCACCATAAAACAGAAGAAAATGAACAGTTTGCTAATTATAGTTTTTGAGAGGTATATGAATAGCGGACTTGTCTTAGCCAAACAAGTTTTAAGCAAAAACATAATAAAAACAGCAGCCTGAGCAGGACGGAGGAAGGGAAACATGAGCACGAAGCATTACGGCAGTGACTTTAGGAATAAAATTCTTGCTTATGGTGTCTTTTAATGATGCAATCTACACAAATCCTTGAAAGATCGCATGCTCATTTAAGCTCTTCCAGAGTATAAGCTAGTTAGAAAAGACACCCTTCCTCCTTACTGCAAAAGTTTTTTTCAACACCTTACCAGGTACCAAAGCTTTGTGATCGTTGTTCCATAGTGCTGGACTGGCTATCAGGTTTTTATGTCATAATAACATAATTATAGGTGATGATGACTGAACAAAGTTCAAAGGAGAAAACAAGCAGATCAGATCAAACTAAGAGCAAGGATCACTTCTCTTAAATCAAAGTGCTAGAGAGCTTTTAATAGCTTTGATCAAATGTCTGCCATAAGGTCTGGAAAACTGAGTGGTGACATTTAAAAAAAAAAAGAAAAAAAGAAAAAAAAGGAACATGTCCTGTTAACAGCTTAACGCGCCACACAAATATCTGGTAATGTCCCCAAAACCAAATCCTAAAAGTGCTTCTGTCAGACTGTCCCCAATCTGGGAGTCATTTAATTAAAAGTAGAGAGTTTAACTCAGAGTTAAAAACAGTAGGAACCTTACCCATGTGCCAAAACTTGTAAAAGCAAAATGCTCATGCATACAATATAATCTAATATTAAACTTAACCCAAATGCTCCCTACATATTACAAAAAGAAATATCTTGTAAAATTGATCTGCAACAATTCATGCAATGTGGTCAAAAACATTTATGCGCTTCCTGATGCAAACCTGCCAATTATCCATGCTTGGGACTGGTGATGTGCCAAAAAGTAATAATCTGCCACAAAGTGATTCCCAATGTTTCTGGGGTTTTTTATTATCTAATATATTTGCTCACATTTCAAAATAGGCTCTACCTAGCATGACTTATTAAGGCATTATACATAAAATGAAGAAATGACCTGTTCTTCAAGTATCTCTATGGCTCCGACTTGTTGTCCCTACCATTGTGATCTACATTATAATCAATATGGTCCTTTATGGCCACTTAAAATATCTTTATAGAACCGTTTTGTTATATTCATTCAAATTGCTGCTCTCCTCTTGGCCAGAACGCCTCTGAAAAATACATTTTTAATGTCAATGATAATGTTTACGTGATTAATGTCACTTTGCTAAGAACTGATTACAGCTTTAATATTGTGAAAGGTATCTATGTTCTGGCTCATAATGGCATCTAATCATTCATGAGAGATTTGTTTGACATGTATTTGACAGATTACAGGCCAACAAGTAATTTACAACAGTTTTTCGCTAGCACTGGAAATCACTTTTTGGCACAACACCTGGCACCAGGAGTACACTAGCTTGTGACTCACAATTAATGGTAATTGCTAGGAGTTAGGTGGCTAACATTAATATGTGTGCCAGCAAGGTTAACATTTTCAATAACTGTTCAATACTTCACCATTGTTGAAACGGGAGCTTTTATGACCTCTTGATATTCCTTGTATAATGTCGTGGATGTCAGCTACTTCAGTGATGGGAGCAGCTGTGTCTGCCTGTGTGCTGCAGCACTCTGAAATTGTGTCAACAGGAGGAGGCAAAGACAGCAATGTTGTCAGTACTGTTGCCTAAGAGTATCTAATGCGACAGTAATTTTAGTATTGATTAGTATCTGAGAATTGATTTTTTTGTACATCCCATTTCATAAAAAACAGCTACGTGTAAAACCAACACCAGGTCTGTACTGCAGGTTGTCTTTTAAAAAAAGAAAAGAAAGAAGGCTTCTTCTCCAAGCCAAGATACCCATGATGATATTATCAAGTTCACATTTTTTCATAACTTTGCTAAGCAACTCCAGTAATTTAATACATGTGTTGGAATCCACCTCCATTCATTCACATTCACTGACACACAGAAGCATGCTGGCATTCATAACAACGTCTCTCCATTCAACTCCTAAATTATTCCCAGATACACACGAGCAGTGTGTCACTATAAAGAAGCCAAAGAGCTGTCAAGACACCTTGGTGGAAACACGTATTGTTACAACATCTTGTTAACAGTGTGTTTTGGCCTTGGTTCTTAAAGCAGAGGAAGTCCTTCAGGCTTTTATGAAGTCTACTAGACAAAGCAACGGATGTCTTGCTTTGCAGCACTCCGTAGAGGACATGCAGTCCTAAAGGAAGCAACTAAAAAGAGACCATAAAGGATTCCCTCTTTTTACTCCATTCTTATTACAACTCTTCCTCCGTAAACAATCTTGATTCAGAGTGGAGCCGACCACAGTTTATTATGTGCTTGTTTTTAAGATGCTCTTGGATGCCACATGTAAGAGCTGTGGACATGCTTCTCAGTGGTTTTACTTGCTATTCTTGGATTACTATTGTGTTTGTGTAGAAGAAAACCTATAATAGACTGCAGCAGACAGAGAGGTGTCGACAACATTTTAAAAATATATTTTTCTTTTTATGTTGCTCTCCCTCTCTTTACACATTTCCCTGCCTCTGTAATTGAAGTGAGATCAAACACAGCCCACAGCTTGGCTGGATTACAGCAGCCTCAGATTCAAGTCAAACTGCACTGACGGACAAGTCTTTAAAAAAAGAAAATAAAAAAATGAAAGATAATTTTTCCATTTTTTTTCTATTATTCTCACAACATCTACACTGAACCATCACAGTTTATCCACCTTGCCAACAATGTTATCAACCAGACAGAGCTAACAGGTGGCTGGATCTTCAAGCACGCACAACGCTGCTGACTGACATTTTGGCTGACAATTGAGGCTGTTGAAGACAGCTCGGCCTGTCATACACCCAGGCTGCGCTACCGCTGGATCGCATGCAAGCAGCAGACCGTCTGTCGATCTTTGCTCGGCCTTCAGGGAGGTAACATCTGCGTTAAAGGGCGCCATCAGTCTCATCTTTGCCTGATGTCTAAATACTGTGCAATGTTGCATGTCACTGGCACTTCCATAGACAAAAGTTAAGTAACTGACCAACATGTTTAACAGGCATGAAAGGAAGAGTCCATTTTGCTTTTGTAATGAGAAACTGCCTTTATCAGAGTGAAATTAAAGGCGACAGAGTAGGGTTTCTTACCCATGCATAGATTCTTCTACAAAAAATGAAAAAAAAAAAGAAAGAAAACAATAGTTGGAGAGAACAACCTGCACCATGGAGCAAAACAATAACCATCTGAAAAACAAGCCTGTGGCTAAGATCGTGTCTGAACTCACGCCACAGGAAAGGCCAGACACAAAAACAGGGGCAGAACTCTGGCAGAGACGCCTGGCTTTTACTGAAATGGCTCTGTAGTCTGCAAGCTCTGGCAAAGCAGAAGCAGACACACAAACTAGACAAGCAAGTAAAAGGCAGAGAAACCATTGAGACTGACTGCAAGGGGAGAAAAAAAGACAGAAGAAGAAGGAAAAAACAGAAGTGGACACAAACTCTCTGTGATGCTCACATCACAGAAAGAGATCAAGGATATTCATGACCCAGCTCTTATGTCCAAGCAGCATCGTCTGAGGCTAAAAACAATGAAGCCAATATAGTTAAAATTGTCACTTAAGGAGTGAATCCTCATAGGATCCCATGTTATTGCTTTATAGCATAGGTGTCAAACTCTGGCCTAATTACATTTGGCTCGCGAAGCCATACCAAATTATTATTAGAGCTGGCCTACTGGTATTATACAGCTAATATATATATTGTTTAGTATTAAGCTTTGCTTGTTCCATATTCAGTTTTTCAGCAAAACTTGTTTGAGTCCATAAGAAGAGATTCATTCTTAAATCTGGAGGAAGATTTTTTTTTTTTCAATAAATATTAATGTTAGCCCGCGACTTTGTTCCAGTTTTGAATTTTGGCCCACTGTGTATTTGAGTTTGACACCCCTGCTTTATAGGATTAATGACCATGTTTACCGCCTGAATCAAAAAAACAGTTACAACATTCATGGAAATTGTCTGGGAGTGACTTGTTTTTTTAAACACTGCATTTCCTTCACCAAAAGGATCTGTATTAAAGCTTAAAAGGTACACATTATTAGGGGTGTGGTCACTTTGATTAACTAGCAGGTGGCCAGAAGTCAAACAGCTTCTCGTTGTGTTATGCTGCCATACAGTGTAGTGACACACCTAGGGGCCACCTAGCTAGCCAAACTTGCTAGTATTAGCTGACAACAGCACAGCACACCAAGCAAAGTCAGGTGCACCTGTCCACATCTAATCAATCACATGGCAGTAAGTAGTGTATTTAGGCATGTGGACACAGTCAGGACGAGCTGCTGAAGTTCAAACTGAGCGTCAGAAAGGAGAAGAAAGGTTACTCAAGTAACTTTGAACATAGCATGATTGCTGGTGACAGATGGACTGGTCTGAGTATTTCAGAAACTACTGATTTACTGGGATTTTCCAACACAAACATCTCTAGGGTTTACAGAGAATGGTCTGTCCAGTGAGCAACAGTTCTCTGTGAGAAAATGCCTCGGCGTAAGAGGTTTGAGAATGACCAGACTTCTGACAGATAGGCAACAGTAAGTCAAATAACCACTCGTTGCAAACAGGGTACGCAGAAGAGAATCTCTGAATGCAAAACATGTAAAATGTTGAAGCAGCAGAAGACCACACCAGGTACTGATTCTGTGGGCTAAGATCATGAAACAGTGGCTGCAGCTCACCAAAATTGGAGAAAAAAAGAAAACTAAACATGCTGCCCTGTCCTAATGTCTGCTGCAACATTCAGATGGTGGTTTTATTACCTTCCTTTCACCCAATTGTAGATTCCTGACTGCTCTGAGCAATAAGGAGGAAAAAATATGAAGGAACGAAGCAAGCTAGCGTGAGGTGGTGTGTATAAGGATATGTTTCAGAATCAGAGCACAGTGTGCTGCCCTGAGGTTGCCTATGATGTAAGAATGCCCCCTCTGATTTATACACACAGACAAGTGCTCAGACTGTAAATAAAAAGGCACACATACGCACACTCATGCGCCCACCATTACCGTGCATACACTTGGCAGCTACTGAGACAACATGCAATTACCAATGGGCTAGCACGTGCCCACACACACAGTATGTATATGTTGGTAGAGGCTTTGTGCAGCCACGTCAGCAGCAGAGAAAGCCATCTTAAGCTCTTCACTCAAGCCTATTTGCAGCATCAGCACATACTGTGTCCCAAAAAAAAAAGTAAAGATGCATTATGTAGATGAACAGCTAGCAGCTACGTACCTGGTACTTTGGCAAATTGTTGTCCTTTTTTTTTTAAAATTTGTTAATCAGTTGTATTAAAATTGATATGAACACAAATGTTTGTAGAAATGTTAGTTTAATCCATTGCAAAAGGAGATGTTTGAGTCTAGACTCCATCAGGGGACCAATTCACTTCTCGCTCTTTTTCATTTTTATTTCAAAAATGGAAATATTAAAATAAAAAGCACCCAGAGACAACTCATACTGTGAATTGGTTCTGCAGAAACAAAACTGAATAGACCTGAACTGTAATTCTAAGTTTTCACCAGGATGAAACTGTACAAGAGTAGAGGGAGCTGTGGGTATTTTCGGTCTGGGTGCATCTTTAAGAGGGACATGTAGTGCTTATTCAATTGTTTCTAATGACAGTGCCTCATTGGTAGATAAGCTACACGCACCAACAGTGCAATGAAGCACTGTGTGTCTTTTCTGTTGCAAGCTTTCACCCCCCCCCCCAGGTCCTAAAGAGGGGAGAGATGTCCGTTGACTGGACAGACACTGACCTATGACCTAGCTGTCCAATCACTTTGGAGAAATGAGGGACAAACATCACCTGTGAGAACCAACTTGTAGCTGTATAACAATGGAAAACTTATTCTGCAACTCTCCAAATATTCCCACATATCAACTGACACCCCAGGATTACCACAAGAATTATATCATTACAGCACTGTTTGGGAGAACGTTTTGTTTGCTGTGGATCTGCAGCAGTAGTTAGACAGTACTCATATCACTGACAGGGGATGTTCTGTATTAAAGCAATCCAAGTTTCTTAGTTTAAAAAAAAAAAAGGAATAATTATGTCCTCAAAGTTAAGTGTTATCAATACATTTCATCTATGTTTTATCTAATGATATAACATTATATTTACGGTATAACATACCAACACTGTCACTAAATGTCATAAATGCTGCCATAAGATGGAGTCTGTCTGCTATCACTCTGCAATTGAATGGGATTAAGTTGGCAATTTTGCAAGCAATCCGTTTGTGATAATACAGCAATTGACTGATAAATCATTTAAAAAAAATAAAAATATATCATACACCTTTTGCTGTCTGCATAGACTGAAATTCACATTTTGGCTAAACAAGCTCTGCAGAAATTGCTGTCAGGCAGTGGCAAGCTCAGGTTTGCTGTCCAAGTGCAACATGACATGAAAAAAATGAAAGAATGAAAAAAAAAAGGTTTTTTTTCCTATTGCCTACAAACTGTGCATGAGAATCAGAATTCAAATCTTAAAAAATAAAATTAAATAACATAATAATAATAATAACAATAATAATAATAACAATAACAATAATAATAATAATAATAATAATAAGGGGAGGATTACTGAATGAGCCTACTTCCTTTTGAATGCCTCTCTCTTACTGCTACTGCCTGAAATGATCCCAGTGCTGCTATAGAACTATGGAAAGTACGCAGGGCCATCTACACCGAGCACTCCCCACTAAAACAATCGCTGTCCTTCTGATATGGTCTGATAGTCACAGTAAAAACCCAGGGACACTTATACTGGAGGAGAACAGGCAATGAATGATGGGGCTTAGTGACAGATTAAACCCTACCTGCTTACTTAACAGAGACGGGGGAGAGAGGACACATGCAGGCCTTTCTGGAACTTTTTTCTTCTTTCACATGACTCTTCCTTCTTATTCTGAGTGGGGGCGGGTGTGGTGGTGGTGGTGGAGGCTTTCATATGTCCTCTAAGAAACGTTTTGCTGCGTCGCTGATTTTAAATGCCACATTTTACTTGCAGTGACCACCAGAAACATTACTGATAAACTTTTGAGTCTTCAGCCCAAACTGACAAGCAAAATATTCTGATTTTTAAAAAAAAGAAACAAAAAAAAAACTGTTAGACTTTGTTAATTAAAAACAGGCAAAGTCAAATCATATCTAATTAAGAGAACAAATACTGTATTGAGGCATTGTGGCATTAAATAGAAAATATTTTCTATTATTAGAAAATCTCACTGAGTCTAATTATAGTCTTTATCTATCTCACATGCACAGTCCCAAAATTCAGTTGTGTAACAGGGTCTTTTTTTCCCCCACTACGTCAATCAAACTAGGGCACGGTTTGGTGCCCAAAGGCTTCACACTCCCATTCAATGGCTGTGGTCAAATAACCTCCATTCACAGAGAGGACCAAGCCATCAATATTACTATTGATCAGCTCATTTAATAATCAATTGTTTCTACTCTGACTATGTGGCTCTCACATCTGAGAGAAAACAAACCACGACAATCGACAAATGACGACTAAGTGATGCATCAAAACTGTGTCTGTGGCCTTTTTAGCAAATTGAAGAGCAAACTGTATCTGCTGCCTTTATACAGATCCATCTCCAGTCTACTTTTTTAAGCCACTGCAGAGTCGATAAATGCCACCATTAGAAAGAAACATAATTTAACATTAACCAAAAATCAATTAAGTAATTATATATAATAATTTTTTCCACGAGCTTGAAAGCAACACCACACACTTTTAGAATACGCCACAACAAATCTCAAAAATTAAGTGATTTGTCTCTGGAAATGTGTGTTTGTGTTTTGTCTTCCCTCTTTTTGAAATGCTAAAAATAGCAGCAGCTCCCTGTGGGGAAGGTATAATTACATCAAAAGCACACAGTAGGGGGTGGTGCTGCTCTATTTTTGAATAAACCCATTATGGGGGTCGATGATCTATGTTTAATTAGGATTGTGGAGCAATTTCTTCATTGGTTATTAGGCTGGATTTGTCTTTATAAATTAATCCGACTAACAACAAAACCTGCACAGCAGCAAACAACATGAAATATGAGGAAAGCTGGTGTTTAAAGCTACTCTAAGAAGGAGGTTTTTTCCACATATATCACCTATGCAAATAATTATCATATGACTCTAGTTTCCCCGAGCTATAGGTAACATTTTAGCATCATTCAGCTTATTGTTTGGGTTTTACACCCTGGAGTTTTGCCATTTTAGTCAATGATTGCTAAAAGACCACAAATCAAATACTAAAACACAACTGTGAAGAGGGCTGTCTGTTCAAACAGTACTATTCAAACAGCAGTTTGTTAGCAATACCATCTTTACATGATGTGCCTGACTTAACTAAGTAAAGAACATTACTTCTGCTCATATCAATGAAATTTCCTTAGCTCAAATGTAATAAAGTGTACATCTAGAAGTGGATTTATACATCCATTATCCAGCTCCAAGGTGATTAAAGCTTTAGCAGCCATTGTCTCTCTCTGCCAAGAGTTGGTGGTTTTGTCTAACTAATAGGAAGCTGGATAGACAGATGGGTGTGTAGGGGCTCATTTCAGGCTTTGTGAAGGCCTTTTGTGAGGCAGCACTTTTTGAGCACAATGTTGTTCCTTTGTTCCACTTGCAATGCTCAAGCACAGAGCATTCGCTGTATTGCTGGGAGGTGGAACCAGAAATGTACACTACTTATTTTGTTGTTGTTAGTTTAAATTAGTGCTGTAACAAAAGGAGATTTTCATTTTGATATTACTGTATGATCAGCAAAATAACAATATTTTCACAGAATCAACAGAAAATTAAAGGGAAGTAGTGGTTTCATGTCTTTAAGCATGCCTGGGTTCTTCGGCACAGCCTTAACTCTCTTAGAAAGCTTTCTTCTAAGATCCCACGCTGCTTCAATAATGGTGAGGTCTGGGCTTTGCTGAGGCCAATCCATCGCTGATGGTACATTTTTCTACCCAGCATAGGCAGTTTGGAATCACTGTCATCACTGTAGACATTCGCTGTTATACCACTTTCCTGATCTCTTCTGTACATATTAATGATGATTTGAACCAAAACGTTCAAAAATCTGGATTCATCACTCCACAAGAACTGCTGCCACTGATTTTCAGTCCAGTTCCAGGGTAATTTGGTATACCTTTGTGTCTTTTCTCAGTTTCCCTTCATTAAGAATGGCTTGTTCACAGACACCCTTCAGCTAAGACCATTTCTGACGAGCATTCAATAAAGAGCAGCTTGATCAACTAAATGACCAGATCTCAAATAGTTCTGCCCTCCACGGCGAGATACGCCAAGTTTTTGAACAACAGCTTTTTGGGAACCACCTTGTTGGTGCAAAATACTACTTTATGCCTGTCAAACGTTTTCATCTTTGGTATTTTCAGTTAAAGAACTGGAACAAGTGAAGTGTTTTGTCAGTTATGTGTAGACAACAATGGTTCATCCCTTGAGTTAGGTTCCTTTTTTATGCTTGAATGATTCATGGGTCAGTGTTAAGTGGCTTAAAGACAGACAAGAAAAATTCCAATGAGAATTGTCATCTGAAACTTAGCGAAAAAGTAGCTAATGTGCAAACAAAGAACAATTGCTCAATATCTCTTTAAAGGTGACAAGAAAGTCTGGCTTTCTTGCAATAATATATCAAGAAACGACAGGTGACTCGGACATTTTTTTTTTAAACCACTGTATAGTTCCTTATACTACTGCTTCTTATAACAGAATTAAAATAAATATAACAAAAAAACACTAAATAACAAAAACAGACTCTTGGATTCAATGTTTATATTGTTAGTTTGCCTCCCCCCCTTCTCTTTAAAACTAACTAAATCATACAGCATAGAAAGCTCCCAAATTTAGTGATGAAGCCTCTCTCAGCTCCTAACAGGTTGTTTTTGTCTAGTCAACATTACCCAGCATGCCCCTGTGGTGTAATTTTGAAAACATACAATTATAGGTGTTACAAAGTGTCTAACATGGTGTTTGTTCTGTTACAGTTTTACTTGTATGTGACTGACTGCAGTGTTAAAGTTAGAACCATAAGTAAGAACGTTTACATAGTCGACAATATTACAGATTTCTGTTTTCCAGAGCCACAAGAACCTTGCATAATTTATATCGTATGGGGAAATTGAAACAAGCACAGCCCAACACCATTTTCTTCTCATGCTTGGCGACTTGTCTGTTAATGTCCACAGATTCTCATGTGTACTCAGCATTGATGCATGTGACCCTGTATTAATATTTAACACACACACACACACACACACACACACACACACACACACACACACACACACACAAAAAGCCTGGGCTCCCTCGCTGGTTCAACAGTAACTAAAGTAAGGGTTAAAATTTCACACTATGCTGGTTGTTTATGAACATGGGTTCCAGGAAAAGTGAGTGCTCTTCTTTTCCCTTCATTATGTTCACTCCTCTGTGCCAAGGATCTGAGGCTTGTAAAAAGCCTATTGATGGAAAGATGTGTAACTCAATCAGCTGTACATGCTCAGTGATACCAAGCTGGGATGACAAGGCAGGAAATGAGTTTCAACTGGGGAGTTGCAGATGTGTATGTGTGGGTGGTACACTCATTAGGAGGGATGCAAAGACTCTTAAAGTGCCAGTCTCAAACCAGACCCACAGGCAAGAAAAGGGGAAAACCTTCATGAATTGTCCACGACAGGTGTTCAGATCCCATCTATACTGAGCACTAGATGTCAAGGCCAGTAAAGTCAGCATCATCTGCCAGTGGAAGGTGATACATGTAGGTGCAACCTAATTTAGAAATGAATGTGTGCTGTAAGAACAGCAGGAGACTGGGAGGTAAAATGCAAGCGATCAGTGATTTTTTTTCTCCTCCCCAATCTGACAGCTGCACACCCTTAATGCCAAGGTAACCCTGTATAACCACTGTGCTAAAATGTCACAGACAGTCTACCCTGATAATGTGTTCTCATCCCAGGGTGCAAAATACTGCCATTTCACCAGAAGGCACTGCATCACATACAGGCACAGCTGAATGGCTCTCTTATACAGGTGGGCAAACTTTTGTGCCTGTAAGATGGTGGGAAGTTTCAAACTTGGCAGAGAGTGCTGTCCCATTCAGGAACTTTAAGTGCTGCAATTTGTTTAGTTTTCACTTGCCAATTAGTTCCCCTTTCCATTAAAGAAACATTAGACATCCATTGTGTTTATCTATTGTGTTTATTCTTTATAATAACCAGAGACACCGACAGCATTTGGATTGTTGGCCTATAATTTGTATTTTTGTGCTACCACCAGCCTCACAATAGGCTGGAATTTTCCTGTGCCAAACCAGATTTACTTTACAACAAAGAGGAAGTATGTTAGCAAATTGCACAAATAAACCCAGAAGCTTACGCTTGATTTCGCTTCAGCTCTTTATATGTTATTAGGTTGCCCTTCCCCGCAGCTGGCTGAAGGACCAACGGCACAAGCAAAAGTATCGCACAGTTTGTGATCCGGCCACCGCTGATCATAAACACCTACAACGCGTAAACGATGGTCTGCAAAGCTGTCCACACAAACACCACAAAACCATCTTTTACCCATAAGACCATAAGCAGCCTGTGTCCCTACCAAATGTTGGCTGTACAACCGCATAGTTCTATCAAGCAGTGTAGCCACTGCCCGCAGAACAGGTATCCATTAAGGGACTGCCAATAGAAACAAAGAACGCATTCACAGATTCTCTTTCTATGTGGCTGTAGATACACTGAATCTTTAACAATGCCTCTAGGTAGTGAACCTAGTTATTTCTTCTATGTTGATGGCTGTTGCTAGATTACAAAGAAAAGTAATACTACCTACTTTGTGACAGTACTACATAATACCATTCAGCATTGCTAGAGGGCCAAAAACTAGTAGATGTTAGGGGTTCAATTTGTTACTTTACTGGGGAAGAGTGCACCTTGAGCATATTATTTTTTCTTCTGGTCCCTACCCCAAATTCAGAGGCTGCAAGGCATCTTTCAACTGGTTGCTTCATTTAAGTTCCTCAGCCTGGACAGCTTTGCCACATTCGTGAAAAACAATAATCCAAATTAGTTGATTCTGTAATCATTTTTCCCCAAAAGCAAATATGTGAGTGTGGGTATGGAGAAGACCGCAGGACTAACTGTTTATAAAGATTTTTACATTATGCCCACTCTATTCTATTACATTTATTACAGCTCACAGTTTTGTCTAATGTTTGCTTGACTTCACCTCTCAGCCAGTCCACAGTTAATGGAAGTACAGCAAGAGTTGTGTGTATTCATACGTGAATAAAATACTATATAAATAAAGCTGGTTGTGGCATTTTACTTTAATGCATTACATAATGAAAGCAGCCATTATTTATCAATTGCACAACTGGGATTTAATGACCAGGCTGCTGGTTAGTTTTATTTAGTGTTGAGAATATTGTAACAAATATGTTGACCACGTGACCACCTTTTCAGTGTGAAAATTCTGATTCTTATTTTATCCATCCATGCATGCAGCCCTACAGCAGAGCAGCCGCTACAACGACCAATCTGGACAGCGATGAAGGGCTAACTATTTGGCAACTTGGAGCGAGAGAAACTGTAACTGGTGTAAAGTACTAACAGTCCATTTCCTGATTTGGCCCAAGTGCCATGGATAAAGATGGTTAGGCAGGCATGATCTCACACATAGTGGTGCTGGGATTCGCGCTGGGAAAAGGTCTTGTGCTGTACGGGAACACCAAGACTGTGAGAAAGTGAGACACGGCGTGAAAGCTAAATAATAAAAAACGACAGAGGAAGCGGTATCCTGCGGTGTGGGTAGTTTGTAACTCAGACTGTTTTGGGGGTTATTTTAAGAAGTCTGCTGATCCACTGTTTGGAAAGTATTGTTGAGCAGGCTGACATGAGGCACACAGCCTGAGCAGAACCAGAGGGGAGATGGAGCAAAAATAAAAAGTGGTGTGACATGGTAATTTGAGCAAGAGGAGAGTGAGAGCACCAGAGAAAGATCAGATAAATCCGGGGGTTTCACTCATAGGCCATTAAAAAGAGTGATAAACCTCAGCTAAGTGCACTGAGGGCAAAGCTGGCCAAATATACACCCTCTACCATGAGTGGAAGAGGCAGTTCAGACTTGCCAAATCACACAACAGTACCATTCAGTTCCTATAAGCATTTATTTTGAGATATATTACTTGGTCTCTTGCCTGGAAGTATTTCACAGTAATCCACAGATATAGCTCTTTGATCTTTTAAGTTAGTATTACATACACATACAACCAATCAGGCTTACCAGTGACTAACTGATTAATCAATCATTTACATTCAAGCTATGCACTCAAACACACACACTAAAACCCCAACCACTTACTACAGCCATTAAAGCTCTACCCAGGTCTGATTAACTAGTGGATCCCATGCAGGCCTGCCTGGGCCTCTCCACCACTCCTTACAACTGGGTTTGTTCTTTTTAAGACAGTCCACTCTACTGTCTTAAAAAGGGGCCAGGAACTTTCCCACTAAGGCAAGCCTTCAAACTACCATGAGGTTCAAGGTCTGGGCATGGGCTGTCGATCATTCTTAATGCTTCTCCGGTGACCTCTGACAATGCGTTAAAGCTTGCTGGGACCTCACAACTCCTGTGAGCTTTTTAGTCCTGTCATCGAGTTTCCAAATCAGCATTTAAGGGCACTTGTGAAGCTGGGAAGCTGTCACGTTGTTAGACAGATATAAAAATGACAGTAGAAATACGGCTCTTTGTGCTCTATCTGTAGTAGAGACGTGCTAGCCAACAAAAAGATAATTATAGCAATTAATTTGTATTAAATTCAAGACTCAATAGTTCATGTCAAAGTGGAACCATAACAGTTTTCTTTTAAGGAGTCGCCAGCAAAAAGTAAAACTGTATTTATACAGCGCCTTTCAAGATGCTCATATTAAACATGCCCAAAGTTTCAGATAATGAGGTCAAGGTGTGTTCAAGTAACCACAGGCTTCAGACTGCTCTAAACATTAAGGGTCAGATTCTGTTTCAACATTCGGCTCAGTATGAAGTCAGAGAGATAGCTGTGAGCACATCAGCCCTACTTTCAAACCTTCTGTTTTGGAGGGAGAGCCAATCAGAAGAAGGTTGGCAAATTGATGTGCTGCACCATGGCCCAGTATAAGATAAATAAGGATTATTTTGAACTTTGACTCATTCTACTAGAGTCCAAAAAGAATAGAGTTGGCAATGAGCTCAATAAGGTCTAAGCCAAGAGTCTAGCCAGTATATCAGTGGGGCCCATGTATCGGCTGATATTAGCTCCTTACCTATATATTGGTACTGGTATTTATAACAGTCAAAATATAAAAATTAAGTAATAAAATAGATGTGAGAAAGATGTACACGTACGTGTGTGTGTGTGTGTCACAAATACAACCAGCAGAGTCGAGCAGAGCATATTGTAACCCTTGACTTTTGACAATAAAACTGCATTGTTATGTTATCTTAATAGTGACTCATAAATAACACGCACAACAAAATGTTAGGGAAATCTGTTTGTGTTTTTGTGCGTTTCAAAAAATGTAATAAAAAATGTCCGATATTAGATATTTAAATAACTAAATATCTCAAAAAAAAAAATTATATCTGTCAGGGTCTACAAGTTTATCTGAAGAGGGGACTTGAATAAATATATTTATTCCTATAATCTATTTGATGAATACAAAAGTAGGGGTAGGACATAATAATTCAACTTCAATCCCTTAGGAAGTGCATGTGATCACCACAATGCAGGCACTCCCCCACACACAGACCAGCTCAGTTGCTGAGGTGACTCACCAATCAGAGGGCGCAGGGGAAGGACAGTGACACATTCGCCTTTGTAGCTGAGAACAGTCACGGGGAGATGAAGATCAATGTGCTTGCATGAACATGGCCACGCTGAGAAACCACAGAGCAGCCACCTCATATCCTTCACCAGATGACTTGGAACAATCACGAGAGCATGGAAGGAACTGATGAGGAAACAGGCTGCGCAATCTTTAGCTCAGCTGGCTTCAGCACATCGTACTAGCTCCCTGCTTCATCTCACCATATTGACACCTGCATGAAACTGATCACAACAATAGTGCCTTTTACAGAGCAAGCTGGTGTAAATATAGTTACAATTAATGATGAGTGGCATTAGAGTGGAAACCTATAGAACCATCAACACGTGGCAACAACAACTTGGGCTGATTTTTGACTCTGTGAAACACAACCCCACCTTCAAAATTGTTTTCGCCCTGAGCCACATGTCACTAAGCCTGTTAACCAGTGAGCACTACCAGGAACATCAGCTTAGTAGGTGATATAACATTACAACAGAGAGGAATGTTCCTGGTAGATCCTGCTGTTCTGTGAAATCATTTACCGTAATTGTCGGGCTATAAGCCGCTACTTTTTGCACAAGCTTTGAACCCTGCGGCTTTTAGTCAGGTGCGGCTTTTCTATGGATTGTCCATGATTTTTGTCATATCGTAAGACGATTTGTTTTGTTTGTTCCGCTGTTGTACGGCACTACGTTGCCTGGCGGAAGGGCATGTGATCAGACACACAGTATCGGGGTTCAAGAGTGGTATGTTGGTCACATGTCCATCCGCCAGGCAACATAGTGCCGTACAAGTAGCGCGAAAAACAAACTTCAAAGTAGCGCTACGCGTTCAGCGGGAGGCGTGGATGAGAGCGGCGATAAACTTGCGAAAAGCAAGTTATGCTCAACTCCACCGGTGGAATCTGACAGCGTGGAAAAGTGTGAAAACATCCACGATCACCAACGGATTTCGAAGGGCTGGACTGCTGCATGATGGAGAGGAGGACACCGCCACGGCCCTTCTGAGGGTGTTCGACTCTGACACTGACAACGAGGATTTCTTTGGTTTTGAAAGTGACAACGAAGGAAAGAAGCTGAGAGTGGATGACGAAGCCATCCTGAGCCTGTTCGTATCCGACACTGGAGAAGAGGACTTTGGTGGTTTTAGTGCGCAGGAAGAAGAGAAAGATGGTGGTGAATGACTGACTTTTCTTCTTGTTAAAGCCGTGTCACTGCACCTGAGCCTAAAAGGTAGTCCGATCTATTTTTCTGGTGTGCTGTAGGTTATTGTTATGTACTACATTTGTTACTCATTTATGAAGCACAGTACATGTTTCGTACTTGTAATTACCGCTACTTGTACATATACCTAAAAAGTTATGCAAATATGTACCCATAATTTGTTTTTCAAAATATTAATAAAAGGGGTGTGTCTCCAAACAGCCATCTCTTTCCTGACAATTCCCTTTGTGCATATTCTCTTACATATGATAAGTCAACATTGAAACACCTGCAGCTTTTAGTCAGGTGCGGCTAATGTATGTACAAAACAGGATTTTCCCCTGATTTTAGCTTGTGCGGCTAATATTCAGGTGCGCTTTGTAGTCCGGGAAATACGGTAATAACATCACTATGCATGCTTCCCA
This sequence comes from Haplochromis burtoni, assembly GCF_018398535.1. NCBI lineage: Eukaryota > Metazoa > Chordata > Actinopteri > Cichliformes > Cichlidae > Haplochromis > Haplochromis burtoni. Next base: position 1,905,813 of record NW_024582375.1, read on the forward strand.
TAAACCTGTTAGGAAGTGCAATCCCTGCCAAATCAGGCAGGTGACACTACTGACCAAGTATGCAGCTACAAAAATGTCTGCCTGCCACACGAGTCTCGCACAGCAAACGTGATAGCAGCTAGGCCCGCTTCTTGAAGTACTCCGCAGCTGGAGCCTTCACCCAGAACTTCCCAGAGGCTGGAGATATTCGAGCCGAGCTGGACGGGTTACAATCACACTCATCACTGATTCAGAAAGCTTACATCTGGGCTCACCTACAACAGCAAGCTGGCCTTTTAATCCCCTCATGTGGTGACATGATAGAGGCAAGGATTAAAAGCCAGCCATCCAGCCAGTCAGTCAACACCACTGCCCTGCCTGGCTGCGTACTTGCATCATCGTCCCCAGTGCTTCACTTAGCTTTTACTGCAACTGAGGAAGCACAGTTCAGCAGATGCTCGAGGCCAGGCTGTGGTCATATAAATCTATAATGCAGTACCATTACTCCTGCTATACTTCATCATCTATAAATAGGCTGCAGGCAACCTTCTGTGAATAAACACAAATACTGAAAAACAGTTGATCAGACCAATACAGTTCCAACACACTGCAGAAATTTACATAACAGGCAGACTTCAGCCCTAAAAGTGTTCAGGATGGCGTTCATCCTCAACTCAAGCTTTCTGGACTCTGCATCCCATGAACTTGAAACAAGACAACACACTTGCAATGAAAATTCAAAGACAGACATACATTTTAATCACACAAGCTAAGCCATAACAACAGGATATAAAGATCAACATATAATGATCAGATATTTAATAGAGTGCCTGCACTGATATTTGAAGGAAATATTGGTAAAGAGTTAACAAGTGTGACCAAAATGTTTACTTTCAAATAAAAAAATAAAAAATAAAAAAAAGCAGCACTATTTTAAGTAAATTTTCACAACTACTTCTCCCCTTAATCAACAGTCTGTACCTTGCACCTGCATTCAAACTTGGCCTCCTCAGTAGCACAGATGTGGCTGTTGCTTTCCCATAGCTCTGGCTGCGCTTCCCCCTGCAAGCCCGGTGTTTCCGACTGCTCATTCTCTTCTAGATGCCGGCTCGCTTTGACAGTCTGAGGTACTTGAAGCCATCTGCTCTGTGCTGCGCAGTCCATTCTCTCACGTTACTACCAAACATTTGGCTAAAGGGTCTTTAAGCTGGGTTTCCTTCGGGGTTTGGTTTAATAGGATAGGATCACTGACGTAGTACAGGGTGTGGGTGGGGAGTGCATCCCACCCGACTTGTCCTTTCACCGGGTTTCACCCAATTTCTAGGCTTTCTGAAGCCAAAAAAACCACTAAAGTGGCATGTGTATTAGTGCAACAGCTGACCACTACTGATAAAGATACAAAGATAACAGGATATGCAACTGTTAATAAAGCTCCTGCAATCATTTTCTTATCAAATAAAAAAAAAAAAAAGTCCTTTCCTTGAACGTTGCCCTTTTTCTGTCCTAAAAAAAGACCTTGTAAGGAGCAGAGCGATAAGACAACCACAGCTAAACAGTGCCTAAAACCACCTAAGGTATCAATTATAGGTGTTACAGACTCAAAGAGGTTTATTTTTATAAACCAGGTCACAGGGGTTACACATCACTGACTACTGTTACAGCCAAGTTAGACCACACACCTGCATTAACTGCACAACTGCATAAATTTGACTAAACTAAAATGGCATGTCTGTTTTACAGGCAGTGAACTGTGAATAGTTTTAACATAATAATCTGAGGTCAAGCAAGGGTCATGAAGTTCCACAGAAGGACACCCAAGTGTCAATAATCAGAGCTTCTTCAAAAATAAGAAAGGTGTGTGCCACAATTAAACTATGACTGAAAAGACCATATCCGAAAAACGTAAGCGGTCTGTGTTTTGCGTTTGTCACGTTGATGCTCAAGATAATGTGACACAAATATACACAAACCTACAAAAGCATGTGGGACCTCATGCTATGAGAGCTTTTAAATACCCAGTATCAGCACAACTTGTGAGAACAGTTGGATACTGTCGCCCACCTACTGAGTCCTAAATATTTCACTTAAATGTCAGCCTTAGTGAAAACGGGTATGAGAAAAAGAATAACATTCCTTCCCTTGTGTTATAAGCAGTGAAAAGCATAATTTAAACCGTCAACGGCCGCCGCCGATTCAGCTTTGGTGCCAGCTAGCCTGTTAGCATCGTCACACAATGCCAGCTTTCCCAGCAAGCTCGCGCTGCGGCGAGGTCCTCAGTGGTGGTCCAGCAACAGCGAGATATACAAAAGCACTTATGTGGAGGGGAGAAAAATGCCGCCTGGCTTACCTTTTTCATGCGAGGAGCCTCGGCAACGGTTCCGTCCCGGTTGACAAACGCCTCCCCGCCATTCTGCTGCGGGTCCGAGCGTTTCATAGACGACGCTTGAGGCATCTTCGCCGGGTTTGGGGTGAGCAAGCCCGTGCCTCCTTCCCCGGCTTTCGCGGAAGGCTCCGCGGTAGGGGACACGGCAGCCGCGGAACCGGCCTCGTGCGGGTCGTTTCTGGGGAGGTTCTTGCCTTCCGACGTGGGTGTCACCGGGGATTCAGCCGGCAGGTCTTTGCCGGTGGGGACGTCTTTGAGTTCGACCTCTGCCATTTTCGCTGCCACAACCTGGACTGACATCGCTGCAGTTTCTCAAAGTCCTTTTTCCAGCACGATAGCGAGTCAAGCGGATGTGAGCGGAGGAGCCACGACGGCCAAATGCATTGTGGCTCTTGTAGTTCCACTAAGTAGCTCAATGGCCCACAGGACACTTCTCACACCAGTTATTCGTACACGAGTAACATTTTATTGGACGTCAATACATGCAGCAAAAGAACAATATCGTTACCCATTATTATAATACATTTAAATTAGCTAAAAAGAGAGTCTTAATAGACATTGAGACCACATTTCCCAATAGAGATAGCCGGGTTGTTAAATACACTCTGGGAAATGCAGTTTTTAATAAAAAGAGGACGACAATAAACTACATAACAAACGTGAGCTTTGCAGATAATGCGGTTTCAAGAGAAATCTCATAAAATGCACACTTAGATCTTTTTTGTGAAAAATAATCAAATTTCTTTCTAAAATAAAATATTTACAACGTACAAAATCCACTACTGGTGGTGGTCAGAGGGCCCGGTTGCGCCAGTGTTCGGCAGCCTTGCCTCTGTCAGTGCGCCCCAGGGTGGCTGTGGCTACAATGTAGCTTGCCATCACCAGTGTGTGAATGGGTGCATGACTGGATGCGTAAAGCGCTTTGGGGTCCTTAGGGACTAGTAAAGTGCTATACAATTACAGGCCATTTACCATTTTACTTGTTTTGTCAAAGTAAGCAAGAGCAGGCTGTGCTATTACACTCTGTGTGTAGCGGAGTGTTTATCAACACTCTGTCAATATACTGCATCACATAATGCGGTGGTACATAAGACGGGTACAAGACGAAGGTCAAATCACAAATAAGGAGCTGCACTGCCACCAAGTGGATGCCTAAGATATTAAAGAAAAAAAACAGATCTCAAGCACACTGCGTACAGTTCAAGGAAATGAAGAAACAAGTGTTTTCTATTATTAATATTTCAATTTAATTTCCAAGTCTCATTTGACACTCGTAAAACAGCTTTATCGAAAACAAACATGTAGAGGGTGGTATAAAATCTAAGGAAAAGAAATATTCACAGAAACAGACATTGGTGACTTGAAGGCTTTTCATCTCTCCATCACATATAGTTCAACTGTTGTACATGTATGTGCAGCATTTCCGCAGCTGTACATATACGTACAACTGCTTTCAGCATAGCTGCAATATCCACTGGTCTTTTTTTTCCCTCCCCAGTAATTCAAGCACATGCCAGGAATAATCCGATTATTGCATTCTAAACTACAACAGGACAGGGGGGAAAGCGACAAAAGGTTGCTATTTACATTCAAGCTGATGGGTCTGAGCCCTTGCTGTCCACCAGATAAATCTGAGGTATATTATTTACAAGGCTGCCATGCGGGTACATTCTTAAAGTAAAAAATCAGAAACTCCAAACACTGTTTAAAAAATACAGCTCTTTGTTGTATCATAAGCACTCTGTGGTGAAAAAGAAACATGTCTCTAAAAATGCAAATGAAAACACAGCAGGCTGTCAATCATCAAAATGTTCAGAGAACATGCATCTACTCTAACTGAAGTCTTGTGTGCTGTTTGTTTGTTGTTGTTTTTTTTTTTGCTCATGTGCACCAGAAAGGGGACACACATGTCCTCAAATCCACTTGGAGTTCCCTTGTAACTTAATATTTGAGGATGACGCCTCAGTCCTCAAATATCCACAGGATGTTCACACCTGAGAGGCCCAGATTCACTCTCCTGAGGAGAATATGAGAACAATTTAACCACAGTACACAAGACAAGGTCAAAGTAGTCACTTAAAATAAATAAAAGTCTATCTTAAATCTGAACTTTAGTGCATCATTTCTATCGGGAAAATGAATCATTTCATGATTCTTTCTAATGTCTCTGTTCACGTTGGAGATTAAAATCCAACTAGCTTTGAATAAAGAGAAACACTCACCCCAGCATCCCTGACTCCTTGGTCTTAATAACATAGAGGAACATGAGGATTGTGTGGAACAGGTTGTTCCTGCCCTGTAACCGAAATCAACATAGGTTCACATCAGCGCAATAAAGTGTTACAAACAAGCAAGAAAACCTCAAATGTTACTGAACGATACGCCCGTTACATGCTGGCTCTTTCTCTAGGACGAGGAAGGCCCATGGATTTAAAGTAACAAGAGTTATTCTTTTATGAATAAAACATGGGTTTTTGATTTGCAAATCATTTATTCAGCATCCCAACATTTGATAATGTGATAATGGCATTAGTATTTTAAGTTATCCTCCATGAAGGAGATTTTAATGTTTCCTTGGGAAAACAGAGGAATATGTAACAACTGCAAAATTATTGGCTACATTGTTAATTTAAACACCGCCTACAAATGGCCAACAATTTTACAACTGGTGCATTCCTAAAAAAAAGAAGAAAATAAACAGGAGTGAGAACCTTGGGAAGACTGTAGACATGTCCTTGGTAGATGAGCTGGTAGTGAGGAGGAGTGGTGCTGCTTTGATGAATGCAGAAGAGGTTCTCCTTGGTAACATCTATGAGTTAATACAAAAAGGTGACACAAAAGAAAAAAAAAAAGCAATGCTGGATTTCAAGGAAGATCAAACAGTGGCCATCTTAAGTCTTTAAGTACTATTCTTCAAATTCTATCTAATGTTGTGCTCACCAGGTTTGTCCGGGGTGTGGCTAAAATGTTGAGAAGTGAAAGTCTTCCCATCTGGGTACTTTGGGTGCGGAGGCAGCCTGGAGTCCAGGTATGTGCAAAACACATGCATGAGGATCTGAGAAGACAGACACGTAGTTATTGTGACACAACTGAGCCACAGCGTGTGCAGTAAAAGAGCAAGGTCGCTTTGATCTGACGAGTAGAACAATTACGGTAATTATTCCAACCTTTGCTACTGACATTTACTTTTTAGCTCATTCACACCCCATCCTTGTCCTTTAGAAGCATTAAAAAAATCATTTATATGATGAGAACTGAACACTGGAGCAATTTAAACACATTTTGAGTATACTCACATGTGACATTTATTAAATGCACATAATAAATAAATAAATAATTGCTGCTCATTATGTCTGTGTGGATATCGCTGGGTGTGGTCATGTACACTTACAGCACAGTCAGTAGGAAGGTCTGTATCCCATTTCCTGTTCTTCAGGTCACCACCACCGTTCCAGCGAAAGGAGCTCATACAACCGCTGTGAGCCAGCTCTGACACAAAGAAGAAATAAAACACACAGCACATATGCAGTGAAGTCCAATCACAGGTCCACAGTGTTCATTTTTCATGGCTGAACATAACACATTTTATTTAGTTTGATGCAGGTATACAGGACTTTTTTATATATATAAATTAATGCCTATATGCTTTAATATTAAACGCACCCTTTATCCGGTCCACTAGATACTCCTGGTTGGGTGTGATATCCAAGTATTGGACAATAGAGTTCAAAGTAGGGATGGAGGAGGCTTTGGTCACTGCTGCCTGTTTCAGACTGCTTATGCTGGCCTCTGGTGGAGAAAAAAAGTGATAAAAAGTAAAGTAGCTGGCATAACAGTGCCTACAGAGTGTCAATTTCAATTGATTTGGAAATATTTTGAGGCAACTCCTTACTACTCATCAGTCAATAGCAGATTTTAGAAGTTTACCTCCTATCTGGAGCTCTGGGCAGCCCATTCTCCTGAGCAAGCTATTAACTGAGTCTATTTCTTTGACCAAGGGGACCAAGATAGTATCACTGATCCACTGCAGACACACATAAAATCATTTTTTTAAATTCAGATCAAATATTTCTGGACACCTGGAATACATTAAATATATAGATAATCAAGTGAAGCCCTACTCACATTTCTAAGCTTGGCTGTCCAGCCATCAATGCGATCTAAAACCGGGCGACTGGTTGTGATTCTCGCCCACACCTACGTATCAGAAAGGAGATAGAAAACATTTTCAAAAGAGCCAACTATAGTTTAAAGAAGAGACAAAAAAAGGCTAATCTTTCAACTGATAAACCCCGCCCAAAAAACAAATACTGACACACAGACCTCCTCTGCAGCCTGTTTGGAGCCCAGGTCCGTCTCATCCTTGTGGGCAGAAGGCGCCTGAGAGCGGCATGCAGGCTGGTAAAGGAACTTCCTCAGGCTCTGCGCATAATCTCCCACCGAACGGTTGTAGTTCCAAAACGTAGGACTGTGACTTGGAGACAAAGACTCTGGACTTCCTACACAGGGAATGACGCCATCATGACATCAGAAGTGACCTACTATGTTAGAATGGGGGATACTCATGCTAACTATAGCCAAAGTTTCAAATAATAAGGATTTTCCACTCTTGGATCTGTACAATGTCCAAGAGAGGCGCTATCCTTCAAGGCTGTAGTTCAAACCTTGCTTGTGAGCATAAACCCAACTGCCTAATTGTATTCATTCATTCATGCTTTAAAAATCGTGAATGAAACCTACAATTTCCTCTGTGATCTACTCTACTTTAGCTACCTACCAAGCTGGCTCCGATGACTCCTTTCCTCCTCTGTTCGCAGGAACCTCTCCAGACTTCTCAGATCCTCCATGTAGTCCTCCTTGCTTCCAGGGGAGTTAAACACTGAGGGAGGTGTGCGGTAACGAGCCCTCAAACTGGAGCCTTCTGCTGACCCAATAGTAGTGGGATAAGGAGAGGAGCCAGAGGGTGGACTGTAGTTCAGCACCTGAAACAAGGAGAATCGTTAATGGAAAGGAAATGGAGTTCAGTTTTCTTTTTTTCTCGTGTACTCATGTCACTCCTGGTTAAAAGTACCTTTCCAAAGGACACAGAAGGGGAAAAGGGGCCTCCTGCATTGTTTGTTGGGGATGGGTTGCTGAGTGTGGGGCTATATCCAGGAACACAGCTGGGGGAGAACTTGGGGCTGCTGGAAGCTGTACGAGAGGGACTAAAGCTGAGCACGCTCTGGCCCTGCAAAGGAGATGACTGGGCTGGAGCCGGAGCTTCCTTCTTTTCTGGCTTTTGAGGCGGAGATGCCTGAATACCTGCAAAACAAAAACCCCCAACTCTGGCTCATATGTTCATCTAAAGATTGGGGGGGGCTTCCTTTCTGCTACTTTACTTGCCACAAAGGGTCTTGAATATAGCAAGAACTGGACAAAAGGTGTGGAAAAATATAAACCATAAATTTGCGCCTCACTTGTGTTTCTCAGACCCAGAAGGTGATGCTGCTCAGGGCTTACAGCAATGGTGGACGGAGCCATTGTGTATTTGAAATACTTCCAGAAGTCAAAAAGAGCATTGAGGCTAAAAAGGGAGGCAAGCACCAGTTCTGTAAAAGAAGAAAAAAACAAAATAAAAGACTGTAGCAGAGCATGAACATGCAGGTGGCAAATTAAAAGCCATTTCCCTGTATTCCTGGCATGAGTCTTTTTAGCATTATATATGGTATTGTGCAAAATTCCTCTCATGTGCAAACGAATGGAAATACAGCGTGAAAAACAAGTCTCTCAAGTTACAATTAAAAATTGTTGTAAAAGCAGCCAATGTCCAAAGAAAAACTCTGAAAGAATTTCAGAAAGTCAGGACAACTATAAGAAGAACACATTATAACCCTACAAGAAAGTCTGTTTGCTTGGAAGCAAAACATGAAGAAGTGAAGCATGAGTTAAGACTTTTCTACACTGTAAATGTTACTTTAAGCACAGCTGAGAATAAATAGGACTTATTCTGAACAGAGAAGCAAAACACAATTCTGATACGTAGCCTAATACGGTATATTAGGTCTGCGTTGCTGTTTGTGCAGTAGTGTAGAGGAGCCTCACCGATGTACCAGATAGGCCAGTAGGTAATGTTGTAGTATCGGCTCAGCAGCTTGCCTGACCTGATAGAAAAGTAAAAAATAAAACCAGACGAGTACATAACCACACCGCCAAGCACGTAGCATTATTTAACATTGAGGTATGTAACTTACATTTCAGTGTAAATCATGCCAGCAAGAGATACGTTTAGAACAGCCCAGGCAAGGACCACCTGACGAGCCTGCTCCTCCCTCCTCATCCTCAGCGCCCTGTCTATCATGCTGGGCATTCCCTCCTTCGGCGGAGTGAACATGGTTTTATCCCACTGATCAGGCTGAGGGAAAGCATAAAGAAATAACTGTTGTCTGGCTCGGCAAGGAATAAAACCGCGTGACAGTAATAGCTGTACTTGGCTCGCGGCTATGGGTACCATAGCATAGTTTAGTTAGCCCGGCATACTAACAGGAAGGGCTAGCTAAAGTTAGCTAGCTTACAAGTTAAAACAGTTCTGCGTTAGAGGCTTGGTTACACTTTATGCGCCCCTTCTCATTGTTAAAAGTAACAACATTTGACCCAAACATTAATACAACCACAAAACAAACACAAAGCACAGGGAATTTAAGAAATTCATACCACGCTAAAGTGAATAACAAATGCGGCGCTGCATGATTTGTATTTCACCGGAAGTTGTAGGGTGCACTTCCGGTACCTTCTATATACGCATCAAAGCTGCTCAAATTTCAATAGTAAAAATAAAATATTATTATACTCTTATATATATTAATGCAGACACAATTAATTATTTGTTCATTTTCTGTAAGACTAAAGTAGTAGATTGCGCTTTAATCTTAGAAGGTCACAGTTTGATTCAGGTCATAAATATTGAAACATGTGATATTAATATGGCCAACTGGGGGCGTTGCCCATCTTGTTTTACCATTTTCATTCACGTAGAGTTGAAATAAGGTATTAATGGCTTAAACTAAGGTCTAATTTTGACAGACACATAATCACAAAAAGACAAACACAACCCGAATTAACTAATAACAGAAGCTATTAGTTATAAAGTTATTCTATTTGTATTTAATATCTTGAACGAGATGGAGACAGGTGTAAGAGTAAAACTGCAAGGAGCAGAGGTGGTGAAGGTGGATAAGTGTAAAAACCTCATCCAAAGCAAAGGAAAGGGAATGTTTACGAGATTTAAGAGACAGAGTGAGAGACGCAGGGCAGAAAATGTTTGTGCGAAGGAGGGACAGTGGATATACTGTACAATGGATGTTAAATATGGAGCTGTCAAATAGAAGACAAAGAGAAAAAAACGGCGAGAAGATTCCTGGATGTAGTGAAGCAGGATATGCAGAGAGGTTAGTGTAACTGAAGGGATACAAAAAACATGGTGAGATGGAGATAGATGATTCACTGTGATGATCCTAAAGGGAGCGGCAGATTAATTGTTCACGATGCAGACTTCTCAAAAACTCCCCCTAGGATCAGATGTTCTTAGCATCACTTTACTAATAGTCTGCTGTTTAAGAAAGACTGATATTTGTGAATCATGCCTCATTTGCCTCAAGATCAAACACAAACTGTACAAATTTTCAAAATTCAAGAGCACATACAAACAACATGGAAACTAGACAAATAAAAAAGTTAACAGAAAAAATAAAATAAAAGCTGTATTTTGAGGAAAGAAAGCCAACAAATCCTCAGTGTGAACTATGGTGGAGGGGGTATCATGGTTTGGTACCTTATTTCTTGGTCACCTGGAAATCACCTTGAAAGCAGTAAAGGGGAAAAGATGACTTTAAGCTTTAATCCTAAAATGTAACAGGAAATAATCAAGGCAGCAGCCTGTGAGCTGAAGCTGAATCTGGAGAAAACGGTGTGTGTGTGTGTGTGTGTGTGTGTGTAGAGGAGGTGGTCTGGCATTTAAGGTTTTCAATATATCATTTTCAGATTTGGTTTGAAGATCGCACCAAATATGAAAATTAGCAAAGACTTTATATTACCACCACAAGTTTTTTTTAAATGGTAAATGGTCTGTATTTGTATAGCGCTTTACTTGGTCCTAAGGACCCCAAAGCACTTTACACTATACACAATCATCCACTCATCCACACACTGGTGATGGCAAGCTACAGTGTAGCCACAGCCACCCTGGGGCGCACTGACAGAGGCGAGGCTGCCGAACACTGGCGCCACCGGGCCCTCTGACCACCACCAGTAGGCAACGGATGAAGTGTCTTGCCCAAGGACACAACGACCAAGACTGTCGGAGCCGGGGCTCAAACCGGCAACCTTCCGATTACAAGACGAACGCCCAACTCTTGAGCCATGATAAGGTGAATTATTCTCAACAAGAACTGTATACTATTCACAAACTCATGCAAACTGTTAGATCAGCGGTTCGAGAACTCCAGGCCTCAAAGGCCAGTGTCCTGCAGGTTTTGGATCTCATCCGAGGTCAGCACACCTGAATCAAAGGATTAGTTTATTACCAGGCCCGTGGAGAACTTCAAGATATGTTGAGGAGGTAATTTAGCCATTTAAATCAGGTGTGTTGGATCAAGGACAAATAAAACCTGCAGGATACTGGTCCTTGAGACCTGGAGTTCCCCACCCCTTTGTTAGAGTGTAGGTAGATCTAATAGCCATCAGGCTCAGCATGAGGCTACCAGTATGGGTCATTAAAACTCATCCCACCCTTCTTTCATCCTGACCCTCCCTGGAAACTTTATTTTTTGATCCAATCACACAATTGTATTTGTACAGAGATAAGATGAACCAATCAAAGAATACTGGACTGTCCTAAACACTTTAAGAAAACAGTCTCTGATATTCAGAAAATCTTACCTCGCCTGTTGAGTTGGTGCTTATCTCCATGTTGACTAAACACAGACAGTGTAAAAGTACTAGTCAGAGTATTGTTATAGTTTTGCTTCTAGTTTTGGTGCATTTTCTGTAGTTTTCCTGGTTGTTTGCTGAGTTTCATCTGAGAATTGATTTTCTATTGGACTTCAGATTAGAAATGAATCTATTAATCTAGAATTCTACAGTTTTATATCACAAACTGTATACATACAAGAAAATAAAAGACAAAAATTCACATGTAAGTTAATGTATGTATACCACTGCTTACATTACATTATGTGACCAGCAGAACCTACAGTGCACATATCCTACTACATGTATAAAATGTAGTGGACTACAGGACCTGGATTTTCCTGTGATGTCTAAAGGCCATATGTGGTGATTGTGCTTTAACTTTTGTCCATCTGTAAATGTGATGGAAAAATAAATACAAAATTTTACCTTTACTTACATAGTAAAATTGTATTACTATCCATTACATTCTCACATATCCATCACTTTAATAACCCAGATACGTGTGACTATAAATAAACCTTTTTTTCTCTCAAAATGCAGTTCGAGATTGCAAATTAAGCATTGCATTTATTTCCCCCGCTATACACTGACCAGCCACTTTATTTAGAACGCATGTTCAACTGTTCAAATATCTTATCAGCCAGTCACATGGTAACAGCTCAGTGCTTTCAGGAATGTAGTCTCAGTCAAGATGATTTGCTGAAGATCAGCCTGAGCAGCAGAATGTAGAAAAAAAGATGATTTAAGTGACTTTGAAGTGAACATCGCACGATTGTTGTTGCCAGACTGAGTATTTCAGAAAATGCTGATTTACTGAGATGATGCCAGCAACATGGTTTAATAAACTGGGCTACATATAGTTCTGTGTTACATCACTGCTTCTTTTATCAACACTATGTCAGCTTTCAGACAGCGAGGACATCAGTGCATTTGTAAGCCACATATGCTTCTTGACGTAGGATTACAACAGTTCAGTGTGTTCTTTGTTTTTCATCTCAGAATGTGGTGAATGTTTTGAGAATTTGATAGGACATGAACTTTTACATTTGAGCCATGTTGTCAGAATGCACGCAAAGTGTGGTTTTGGCATTGTGTCTTGAAATAAACAAAGCTTCCCCGGAAAAAAAAGATGCAATCAGCATGGCGGCATATGTTGCTCCAAAACCTGTATAGATTATTCTGCATTAATGAGGCCTTCACAGATGGGAAAGTTACCCACAACATGCTTACGAATGCAATCTCACGCCATCACAGATGCAGGCTTTTCAACTGTCGAGCTATTTAAATGCAGGAGTTTTACTAAAGATTTTTTATGGTGTGGCATTACTCCTTTCAATAAAGTAAAGCAGCTGCTTCCCCCACTGCTGTAATAGTAATGATGAACTAACGCTGATAAACTTGCTTTGCCACAAACACATGCTCTTTCAAAACATGTTTTTAAGTTGAGCTCCACTTGTGTTTTTCTGCAGTTTGAGGAGGACACCTCAGCATCATTGCGTGCCCTGTTAGTCCCATTTCTTCCGTTTCCGTCCCCAGATGAGGGCTCTGTGTCTGAACATGCGGCAGCAATCTTTCCTGGTGGTCCCCTACTGATCTCACTGCAGCTGATAAACTTTATCGCGCCTAGTCATCGCGAACGTTTGCAGGAATTCTCTCGCCATGCGCTGCACGAATGTGTAGCCTTGCGCAAACAGGAATAGATCAGCAGGCTTAATATAGAGCTTAAACTTGCTTGTCTGATTGTATCCTAATTTCCTTCCTCATTTTTCTTCCACGTGTTATTTTCTTTATTGTTTTCATCTTTCTGTTTTTGTGACTACATAATTGAAATCTTGCTTAGCATGCTTTTGACCACATTGTAAGGGATATACCCAATTGTTCTCAAGCGTGTGTTTACTAAGGGCCCATGGTGGCCCTGTGTGACAAGATGTTCAGAGGACAACAATGTTTGAGCAGTTGTTTTTGTTTTGTTTTTTTAGTCCCTCAGATTCAAAAAACTGATTGTATAGGAGGTAAGGATGTGGAACACACTTTCCAAAAATAAAACACAATCCACATGATTCCTCACAACCCTTTCCTCTTTATTATGGGTTAAATCTCACGCACACATAGGCAACAAATTTCACACTGAAATATATCCATGGATCCAAGGAATCTGTGCAGGAATCCGATTAGAATCTGCCTGTGTACTTCAGGAAAGAAAACATCCATTATGGCAGAAGCTTTAGTAGCTTCAGTAGTAGCTTCATGTTTTCCATCTTTAGAGTGCCGCTGAACCATCAAGCGCAAAGTACCAGCACTTGGCTAATTATTGGGTCTAATTCACACACTGCACTACCAAACGCCTTTTGTTGAGGGTTTGTCATGCTTTAGTGGAAATCAATGCCATTCTCCCCTATCTGCACGGTTCAGTTGGCGTGCATTCTGCAGGGCTTTCCAAATCCCCTTTAACTGTATACAATATCGCTAATGTTTACTTTTTGGGGGTAAATTTGTGGTTTTGGTATTACAGAAAATGAGAAAGGGGCTGTTTCCATGCAGGCCAGCGGAGGTTGGAAGCATAAACATGCAAATAGTAGAAGTAGAGACGAATGTTTCTAGAGTTTCCTCTTATGAAGCTGAGGGTTCCCTGATAAATGCATTCCTCAAGATATTAGAAGGCAAAAACTTCCTGAGTACCATGAGATATGAAGTAGGTGGTCTTTGAAGAACATTTAGGTGCAAAAAACAGGAAGAAAGAGAGAGATACTTTCTTCTGAAGGGATGCTTCTTGCTTAAGGAGTGCTTGGGAAACTGCTTTAAAAGCATGGTTTTGCAAACAACCGTTTAACACTGGCGAGAAATCAAGTATGCTAATCTACAGCTGCACAAACTGCTTGACAATGCTGATTATTGATTACAAAAAATAAAAGTTAAATGGCAGAAAAAAAGCAAGGAGTACCTTGGTATTGTCAGCTCATACATAAAGCAGTAAGATAAAACACTCAGAATGCACAGCTTACAAATGAGAAGGTAGATGTCATCATTGAGTGCTGTTCATCTTCGGGCTTGGTTTAAGAAGGTTTTTGTCCAGAGTGAACACTGAGCAGCAAATGGCCTTTAGCACAAGATTCTCAGCAGTCAGGGTGGGAGAAAAGGGCTCATCAGAAGGGCTACAGTTACAACAGAGAAGCAACAGCAAAGTAAAAATCCTTGATTTTCTGTCATGGCCAAAAGCGTTTTCATAGTTACAAATATATCAGGAGACTAACTGAATTCTTGAGCTCATATTGATGTGCAGCAAGTTCAAATGAAGTTAAATAACCACTTTAATGACAACTAAAGTGGTTAGTTGTTTTATGTTTTCAACTTATTGTTTTATATTATTACTTAATTTTTATTTCTGGTTTTGTTGTGATTTTTATCTGTGAAAAGTGCTATATAAATAAATTTATTTACTTAACTAGTTCAGTAGCAGATTTGAGATTTCATTTCTCTCATTTTTTATGACTATATCAATAGCCGCTCGTTCTTGAAACAAGACGAGACTGAGCGTGTTGTTGTTAAATAACAAACCAAAGAGAATAAATTCCACTCAATCGAAATCTTGTGTGTCAAAGCAGAATGATAACATCACCTTATTCCATTGATTAGAACAGATTTTCTGATTGCACAACCAAACTGCCCATGCGCGAGGCTCAGAAAAGTTCAAACAGCAGACTTTTTGAGTTGCTTAATCATTCAGTGCATGATTGTACATGCCACCTTAGACCTGTGCACGGGAAAGCCATTCTTTTTTTTAACTTACATAAGGGAAATTATTTGTATCTAAATCCAGCGCTTTAAAACTGAGGAAAACATTTCAAAGTAACCGGAGAGCAAAGAGACTGTCAACATGTGATGTGCACCCCGAGGTTCCACAGTAAAAGGTGAAATAAGCTCCAGCTCCTCCGTGACACTGAATTAAATAAGCAGTTAAG
Organism: Haplochromis burtoni; assembly: GCF_018398535.1. Lineage (NCBI taxonomy): Eukaryota > Metazoa > Chordata > Actinopteri > Cichliformes > Cichlidae > Haplochromis > Haplochromis burtoni. The sequence goes on from NW_024582375.1 coordinate 1,921,080, forward strand.
ATGGCAGAAGGATGGCAGAAGGATGGATAAAAATGGGATTCTGACACAGCAATGTTGAACCAGTGTTATATCATAGGACATACACACATGTTATTTGGGCTGGACCAGTTGAAATTCCCCCTTTCCATCAGTGGAAAGACATTTAGCTAAACATTTAATCCCTGAGATGTCTTAGTATAATCAAAAAAGTGTTGAATATGTTAAATTACAGAAAAAGCTCTGGTAGCTATTACTGTACTGTATGCGATTACGGTAGCTATGGAAAAAAAACACAAGCAAACTTAAATTTCTATAGTGGATAAACAGGAACTTTTGTCATTTTATCGGTTACATATCATTTGGGTGTAGTATGAATGGAAAAAGGGGAGGTCTTTATCCAAAGAAAAAGCTGTAAACGTTATGAAAATACAGTTAAAAGTTCAAAAGTACTTGCTTATAATTTCCAAAGCGCTCATTGGGCTAGATTTGAGTCTTTGCCAGGCCAGTTCTGGCCCCCTGGCCTCATGACACCCTTGCTCTAAAGTCTCTCTAAAGAAATGACTTGTAAACATTTCGCACAGGGTTATGTTTTAGTCAAAAGCAAGCTCAGGAACCTTGTTGATACTTTTCAACCACAAAGAGCTTGTAACATGTGGTAAAAAAATAATTGGACGTTAATGCTTTTTTTAAAAACTCAATTTAATGATGACATAAATGAGCTGGGATTATTTTGTAACATGTACCTTTTCCGAAAGTGAAGAAAGACATTATTATTTCATTGACTGCATGATATAAAAATAATATGACTCAATAATAATTACAGCTCATCTTTACTGTCCCTTTTTCCTTTTTACGCTTTGATCATACACAGCAGGTCTGAGTGACAGGCAGGGCTATTTAAACAACATCCCCGCTTTCGCTTAGGCTGGTTTGAGTTTCTCCATCGCTAGTGCACCCCGAGCTCTGCTGTAGCCGCTCGAGTTTGCGCGCCCCTCCGAGTGACACCTCCACCCCGGAGACGTTTACATCCAGCAGGTTCTGCAGGTGTTTGATATAGTCAATGGCCGCTCGCAGCGTCTCCACTTTGCTGAGCCGTTTGTCGTCGAACTCGTGAGGCAGGTGCTCCCGGAGGCGCGCGTAACCCTCGTTTACGCAGCGTACTCGGTGCCGTTCCCGTTCGTTCCTTTTCCGGATAAACGCGGGCTCAAAAGAGTAATCGCACACACCGAGGGGTCCGTGAAAGGGGATGTAGGAGAATCGTCTGCAGGGTAATCTCTGTCCGTGCACGGGGTCAAAGTAGGCGTCCAGGTGGCAGGGCAGTCCGAGGCGAAGCGCGTCTTGACGGTGCGCTCCGCTGTTGTCCATGGAGATGCCGTGGAGAGCCAGCGGACGGACGAGTGAAATGTGCTCCATCATCCCCTGACTGTGGTAAGCCATTCTGCTGAAATAACAAGAAAAAATACATTTTTTTTTATCATAAAGTCAGAGGGTATTACATTGATTCAAACCATCCAGCACCAAATGAATCGTTTCAACTCACCTCGTCAGAGCCTCCTTACAACAGCCATCACTGGTGTGTGTGCGAGTTTCCTTCTGAATTTTGCAGATGAAACGTGTTATCTGTAAAAAATAAAAGAAAAAAGAAAAAAGAAAAAGAAAAGAAAAGAAAACAACAACAAAGTCAGCTGCCCTCGATGTAGTCAGTGACAGCTTGTTTGTTGGGGGTTTTGAGGCTGCTGACATGGGTGGGTGTGATCCTGGGCGGAGATGAATCCATGTAGCTTTTCTCAACAAGATAAAATTGTTTACACAACGTTTTCTTCCTTCCGCTAACAGTGTGAAGCAGTTCTCAGCAGGACAAAAAAAGATTGGAAAATTTTATTGGCTTATAAGTAATTTTCATTTTAAGTTATTCAACAATTAGCCTTATGGATGTTGATTAGGATTTATTTGGTGTATTTTGGGATAAAATATCCCAAAGTCATCTATCTTTGTTTTCTTTTTTCTTTTTCAACAATGATAATAGATGACTTTTGCAAGTGACTATATGTCCTTGAAATCCTAATCCAACAACAAAATATGAGTTAAAGGTAGCATTTGTACGTAAAACCAGCATGAAACATCATAACATGAAGTTATTTGTTCCATATGATAGCATTTAATCTTTCAGTGCCAAATAATTGAAACTTATCACCAACTGGTAGTAAAAGCACACACACTCCTCAATGTCACGGCAGAGGAGTGTAAGATTAACTTCAAGTTTATCTGACAAATCAGTAAATCAAGAACTAGACTGGAGCAGCAAGAAGAAAAATCACAACCTAAACAAACCCCATAGAATTAGATAATTAAAATATTACCTTTTATAGTATTTTTTATTTAAAAGAATAAGAATATGTCTCTTAGAATAGTGAAGAGTCTAAATAAGCTTTTACTAAACAGTTAAAATACAAGAACTTTTCTGTCATTTCATTGTCTACTATTTACCTACTTTAGTATATGAGTGGCTGTATGTGTGCGTGGGGAGGGGGGGGGCGTTCTTTATTAGCAGGAACAGCTGGAAATCTTATAAAAATGCAATTAAAAGAACAAAACTTTATACCCTCCACCATATCTTCCGTCCAGCGTACCAGACTGGAGTCTTTGCCGGGCCGATTCTGGCCCCGGGCCCTACGTTTGACACCTCCGAACTACAGCCTCTGCCGTGTTCCTACTCACCAACATCATTCCCTGGACAGCTAAACAAGCACCAAAGGAAACAAAATAAAGCAAACAACCGTTTCCTAGTTACATTTTTCACTAAGAAACACCGCACAGATTTATGAAAACATTAAACAGCATCATATTATTAAAAACTAAAGGTAAATTAGGAGGAGGTTATCCCTTTTACTGACCTGTGATCAGCCGACGCGCCTCCATCCTTCTATGCTACGGCGCATGCGCCGGGAGGCAGTACTGTCATGGCCCAGGTCATGGAGGTATTGTGTTGGTATGTTGTTGTTTTCACGGCTTTTCCTTTTAAAATCCTCAACGTTTCAGCAACAAAGCAACACTTACGGACGTATCGAGTTACACGTGTAATACTGCCCAGCAGAAACCGCTCGAACAAAGCTAACAGTGCGGCCAGTCCGGAGATGTTGGGCTAACTAGCTAGCTAGTTGCAAAGCTTTTTATTTTCTTAAAAAAAAAAATCTGATAACGTTGACTTTAGTTTTAGCTTCTTTGTCAGTGTCATGCGCTTTAAGTTTATTTCAAGCCTGCTGTCTTTAATTCGCAGGGACAGACATGTAGGAGCACCACTCAGATGTACACGGCTACTGCAGGACCTCAGTTGTTAAATTCAGGTAAGTTTGTACTTAATCTGTGTGCACATTGTGTGCTTTCTGTTTATTACTAAACGCTTCCCTTCAGAAAAAAAGACGGTCGCGAGGTTGGTGCAATAACCTTTTCACCCCTTCACCCTCCCAAAATGTGCTTACTTGTGTATGTTAGCTAGCTTTCTGGCTAAACGCTCAGGTTGCTTCTGATGTTGACTCTCCAGGATGAATGACATGAACCTCAGTCCTGTGGGCATGGACCAGCTCAGCGTGTCCTCAGTGAGTGCCAGCCACCTGGGTCTGCCCACCTCCCCCACGCACAATCCCATTCCCACTCCAGGTATGGAACACGCTGCTTCCTGCTCTTAATGCTGTAGCTGGGAACACATTAGACCGACCTGGTGATCTGTGATGGTCCGCACATTTTGTCCTTTATAAACAAAACATACTCACTCCAGCTATTCTGCTTTTAATTCTGATTTCTGGAAGACCCAATAAGGAGAAAAAGTCACAAAGCATATTGTAATAATTATTTCTTAGTGTTAAACAAAGTTATAATTATAAGAAATTTAGTTTGTTTTCTAACTGATACTTGTAAAATACTGACTCGTCATCAGAAGTTACACTTGCACTTAGATTTTTGTTAATGAAGGTATCAAGCTTGAAAGCATCCTGACAATCCTCACATATTTACATATATTTACAATATGGGTTGTGTAGAGGCCTGCTCAGACTCGTGGGGCATACATGACTGTGTCCAGATTTCTGTTGTCAGTGTTAACCCGGTTTCATGTACTAATTAAACAGCTATTGACAGTTATTTTTCACTTTATAGCTGGTGTATAAAATGTTTTTGTTTGCAGATAGATCATATTTTTCGTTTGCATATTATTCTTTCTTGTCTCAAGCGTCAGTGTGTATTTACCTGTTCTTTGGTTTGGGAGTTTAGGTATGCCAGTGGCCATCCCCAGTCTGGGTCCTTCCCTTGGTTCTCTCCCTTCAGCCTTGTCTCTGATGCTCCCCATGGGTCCACTGAGTGATAGAGGGGTGATGTGCGGCCTGCCTGAAAGGAATTACTCCTTGCCCCCTCCACCATACCCTCACCTGGAAAGCAGCTACTTCCGACACATACTGCCAGGTGGGTTAAGGTTTCTCAGAACACTCATCTAGAGGCGAGGGCAATGTTTAATTTAAGTTGTATATCCCACACGGTCTCTGTGTTGGGTCTACAGGTATTCTGTCCTACCTGGCAGACCGTCCTCCACCTCAGTATATTCATCCCAGCAGCCTTAACATGGATGGGACCCTGTCTGTGCCCAGTAACAATTCCTCAGGTCTGGATCCCTATAGTGGCCCCGGAGGCCCACTGGAGCAGGGCCTGGTGCCCATGGACTCCAGACAAGTTAGTGGTCAGGCAGACCTTCACCAGACAGGTGCTCATGAGCTGGACTCTACAGGGCTTGCCATGGAGTCACGTGTCAGCAGTCCCATGTCTCCTGAGCGGATGGGGGAGGAATTGGCCTCAATGGATGGAGTCGGAGTAGTGCCGGTGCCTGACACCCAGCAGCAGCTCGGAGGGGGAAGGCAGCCCCAGCCTCACGAGGGCCTGACAGGGGTGGACTCTTCTGGTGGAGTGATGCCCCTGCATGGACCCCCTGTGCTTGAATTGCCAGTGGTAATGGAACAGGATCACATGGGGGGGCGAGTGGGCAACTCGGGGGGAGGGGGAGCAGGAGGACTTGGGGAGCAACTCCACACGAACGGGGAGCTGAACTCAGGCGTAGTAAGCGTGGTACTCACCGGCTCCATGGCCAACCAGAACCAGCTGGAGCCTGTGTCTCTGCATGGACACTCTGGGATGGGGCTGGAGGCTGTTAACGTGTCCCCCATCACTGCTGAGGTTTCTCTGGGGCCGGAAAACAACCTGGTGCTGGTGAACTCGACGCTGCAGCTCGAGGATTCCTCTTCCAACAAGGAGAACATGGTCAATGCTTACAGCATCTGTGAGTTTTTAACTTCAAGTCTCCTATCCAAGTAAAATCGATAGCTTATGGAGAAATCTTTAAAGCTAATGTGCATTTTTGTTTTAGGGTGCACACTGTGTGAGTGCTCATATACCTCAGACTGTCCTGAGCATGGCCCAGTCACTTTCATCCCAGATGCTCCCATCCAAAGCCGGGCTCGCCTCTCTCTCCCGCGTCCGCTGTGCCTGCGTATCTCTGTTGCCGACGAACCGCTCGGTAAGAAAAGAAACTTGATTATTAATGAGGACAGACCTCAAATGTTACTCTAAGCTCATGTTTAAATGTGCATGTGGTTGCACTCATAGGAGTTTTTGCACGGGACATCATTCCACCAAGGACCTGTTTTGGACCAATGGTTGGCCAGCATTGTAGCAACGTGGACCTCTCTGATTGGCCGGAAAAGGACACACCTCAAATATGGAAGGTTAATCTTGTGGCCCTTTGTTAGGAGTGCAGTTGCCACATTCAATACAAAACCACGATGAAAGCATGGGAACGCATGATAAACAAGTTTTTCTGTCACAGATGTACCACAACAACGTGCTAGAGTTCTGCATCGTGACAACAGATGAGAACGAATGCAATTGGATGATGTTCGTCCGCAAAGCTCGGTGAATGCTCGTGTTTTTATATGCCATTGTTGCCTACATTACCCACAATGCAAATTAAAATTAACACGTTTTTGTTTGTGTGTCCAGGACACATGAAGAGCAGAATCTGGTGGCGTACCCTGCTAACGGTAAACTCTTCTTCTGCACAACCACTGAGATCCACCCGGACCAGGAGCTGCTCTTCTATTACAGCAGAGACTACTGCAGGCTGATGGGTGAGCGGACATGACTAAATATGTCTAACCCTCTGTATAAAGTTAAGGAACCCTCATTTAGTACGAGTGTGAGTAAACAGCTGGACCCATTGTCTGACCCTACATTGGTGCAGTGGGTCCTAGGTACCTCCTGGTACACAATAATCATATGGTGAGAGTATGCAGGCAGTTCCTGGAGGATGAAGGAATAGATGCCATTGACTGGCCCACACTCTCAACTCTCTAACTTCCTTTTCTTTGGTTCTCAGGTGTTACACAGGTACCCGAGGGTCAGATCTGCCAGTGTGGCAAAGAGTGCGCCTCCTTCTCTGACCTTAAGTCTCATCTTGGCAGCCATAACAGTAACCACAGCCATACCCAACCTCCACACAGCCACAGCCCATCACAGCAGGACCACAATCAGCAACAGCAACCACCAACTCAGCAGCAACAGCAACAGGAGCAGCAGCCCCAGCAACACTCTCACCAGGAAGAGAAGCTGACAAATGAAACCTCTAGCTCCTCCTCTTCCCCGTGGCCCTGTCACAACCCTGCTGCAGGGCAGACAAACACTGACACCGGCGCCAGCAGCGGGGGCGGCAGTGATAGAAACTCTGATAACATTACCTCCAGGGCAAAAGGTCAGGGCCACGTGCGGGAGAAGAAATTCAAATGCAGCATGTGTACTCGGGCGTTCATTACATCCACTAAACTCAAGGTGCACTTCATGGGCCATGTGGGGATGAAACCTCACAAGTGCGAGTACTGTAGCAAAGCCTTCAGCGACCCCAGCAACCTCAGGATGCACCTGAAAATTCACACAGGTAGGTACAGCGTAAATAGTGTAACTTCAGATGCTCGGCACACAGACTGATTAACACATGCACACATGTTTTCGCACTGACAGGTCAGAAGAACTACAGGTGCACAGTCTGCGAGAAGTCGTTCACCCAGAAGTCCCACGTGGCGTCGCACATGCTCATCCACACCGGGGCGGAGAAGCTCAAGTGTGACCTCTGCGATCGAGCGTTCATCAGGAAGCACGACCTGAAGCAGCACATGTTCTCTCACACACAGTGCGTCACTTCATTGCTTTAAAAGTCAACAGATGGATTGTACTCTCAGAATCCAAAGTGTCTAATAGTTGTTTTTAAATCTCCTTCATTTCTCAATGACAGCGAGCGGCGGATTCAGTGCCCAAAGTGCAACAAACACTTCCTCAAGACCAACCACCTGAAGAAGCACATGAACTCTCACGAGGGCCGCCGAGACTTTGTGTGCGAGAAGTGCAACAAAGCCTTCCTCACCAAATACCACCTCACGCGCCACCTCAAGATCTGCAAAGGGCCCAAGACAGAAAGGGGGTCCCGCAAGGAGCAGGACGCTGACGACGAAGACGAGGAGGAGGAGGAGGACGAGGACGACAGCAGAAGAGGAAGAGAGAGACTGGTTGACTCGGCCAATAGTGAAGACTGCGGTTTAGATGTCGGTGGATATAACTCCGAAAAGTCCCTGTCACCCCCTCACTGACAACACTGTGCCTGTTGAGATGTTTTATTTATTTAAGTTCATAAAACTATCGATGTTTACCTTTCGTTTTTGCCAAATATAACTTTCTGAATATATAATAACATATTTGGCCATCAGTACAATTGAACTGCCACATTTTTGTCTAGTTTCTCACAAGAGCTGCTAAAATAATCTGAGATCTGACTGTATTTTCTTTCCTCTCATGACTCAGGCCTGTGTAATTACTGGTTTTCGGGTTTCATATAAGCTATCATTTATTCATTATTTTTCTCTTAATCTTAATTCTTCAGCTCACTCAGTAATGTGGCTGATAAGCCTTTTTTTTGCTACAGAGTAATATGGTAGGCATTTATGGTGCATTATCCCACACTGAGTGTTAAAGTAATGTTGCAGCTTTATACTGTGTAATGCATATTTTAATAAACGAACAACTGTGCTATAGAGCAGACTGATATTTTTTATGTGTCATCTCATTAAGTTGCAAAGAAAATTTGGCAACTTTTTTTCAAAATCCTGCAAATCTGTTAACTCAAGGACATCATCTAGGACTTTCAAATTAACACCATTCGCGCTTTACCGAGAGAGTAAAGGGTAGCACTGCTGATGTCAGCATTTTTTAGTACTGTTAACAAATTGTAGAGCATGTTTTTGTGACGTATGAAGTCGAGCATGCCAGCCAGGAACTAATGGCTTAATTCCACTTGAGTGAAACTAGGAATAAAAATAATGAGAACCATCAGTGCTGCCCCTCAGCCTCCTGGTAAATGCACCAGGAAATGATAAATACATTTGAAAGTCTTCTTGAGGATTTCCCCCTTGAGTTATCAGATTTGCAAGATTTTCAGAAAAACTTTACCTTAAGGTCCAGGTCAACAAGATTTTAACACCTCTGAGATTTTTTAGGTGATGCACCTATGGTATAGATTTGAAAATCCCTAATTGCATTGTTCTCAAGTTACCTTGTTCATGAAGTTGGCTGTCCATGCTACCCGTCTGCCCGCCTGCCAACAATTCCTCATCAGCCTTTTATAGCGGAGTCTTGTGACTAGGAAAATCGTAGTGTTTGCTTAGTGATTGCACTTTTTCTTTTAATTCTGTAACCGACCACTTTAGATTGTAAGGCAATTGTACAGGTTGCCTGGTGGGACGCAACATGTCTCCAAACTGACTGCAATCACTCGCCAGATAATTTATAAATGCAAACTGATTTCGCACACACTGCAATCACTCTGAGCCAGCTACAGCGAATGAGCCCAACGGAGTGCCTATTTCATTCTGAAGTTAAGCAACCATGTCACTATTAGTAAAGGAATTTCAACATTCATACTCCAATTGGAGAGAAAGTTGGGGTTAGTATCTTGCCCAAGTAAATTTGGCATGCAGACTGGAGCAGCCAGGGATTGAACCATCAACCTTCTAATTTGTAGATGTACTTCCTGAGCTACAGCCATCCCTACTTATTGTAAATTCCAGTAAATGCAGACAGTAATAGATTCTTTTTTAAAATTACAGCTAATAACAATATTTCCATAAAAAGAATGGATTTATTTGCCAGTTTGATTTCATTGAATGCAAGCTGATTGAAACCAGACTTACTGCTCTGAAGAGAACTCACTGTGACCTGGTTCCCATCTTTGAAGTAACCACTTCAAAATACCACCTTAAACCATTTGTCCCCTCAGTGACTTCTCACAGTCCAGGCCCTGAGATGGCAAAGCAGCCCAAAACCATGATGCTCCCTCCACCGTGCTCTACAGTGGGAATGAGGCTTTGCAGCTGATGTCCCGTACCGTGTCCCCTCGAAACAGTGTTGTATATTTTTGTTTCTCCGTTTTTTAAAATTTTGTTTTGTTTTGAACAACTCTTCCAGGATTGTTTCTTGAGCTCTTCTTGTAATCTTTACAGGACACCCTCTAAAGACAGTAGCAGCAACAGTCATTTAGCTATCAGCAGTTTTTCTTAATGTGAATTGATGATCATTCTTTTGTTCACTTTTCCACCAATGTGAATCTCTGTACTTCTCATTAAGTGATCAACTACTGGTTGTAACAGATGGCTGCCCCTCCCTGAGCCTGGTTCAGTTTAAGGTTTCATCCTGTTAAAAGTAAATTTGTCTTCCCACTGTTGCCAACTGCTAACTTGTTGGGGGTTCGTGTGATTGTTGGGATTGTCTTGCTAATAATATAAATATAAATATAAAACACCTTGAGGCAACTAGTTTTGTGACTTAGTGCTATATAAATTACATTGAAATGAACGTAATTAAAACTGAGACATGGGCTAGTCTCTCAAATTTGCAAGCCTTTATTATAATGAGATTACTTTGCTTCAAGTGTCTTTTGGAGAAGTACTAAACACTATTGCTCACTTATTGCACTTACTCAGTGCATTCAGTAAAGGAAAAAAAAAATAATTAATTTGCTCATGTGGTATCAGTTTAGTCATGTTGTGTCCATCCATTTCAGAGAGTATCTCCAAACATGGAGACATTTCATTTCATAAAGAATCAATGCAGTGATCCAGGTGTATCTATTATTCAACTGTACATCTACATACAACTGAATATATTCACAGGGTCTCTTACAGTTAGAATATGATTTATTCACGTGCCCAGCAAGCACATTTACAGAAACTAGAAGGTGTTACGGTTCAAATGAAGGCATCTTTTTCTGGACTTGCAGTTGTTATTTAATATACTTTTACATTTTAATTAGACAAATAGTGCAGGAACAAATTTGTGGGAATACTTGGATGTTGACATAACCCTAAATGTATCATCAGCAGCAGAGAGCATAAAGTGGTCAAAGTTAAATGATAGTCATGAGGAATTAACAAATGCAGCACATTCAACACGTCAGTCAAGTTATTCAAAAACCTTCCAGTCAGGCTGGTTCACTGCATACAAAGCAAAGAAAAAAATAATGTATCATTTACTATCATTTATTAATTTAAATACATATTTACATGCAAATAATTGTATGATATCCAGTTAAATGTAAGTTTGGGGTGTAATACACGTGTAAGCTTATAGTCAGCAGTTCTTCAGTGCATGGAGTTGATTGAGGAGAGCGTGTTTTTCCTGTTCTAACAAGGATATTTGACAGTTCTTGTTCTTCACCTCCTGTTAAAACATGAAAAATGACAATGTTACACAAAAATCATAAGAACGCTGATGCAAAACTTATTCACGTAACTTTATTAAAAGCTCTTAAAGAAGATGTTTCAATATTTAATTAAAATGTATTTCTTCTACCTCCTTGAGGGTTGTTTCTTTACCTGAGTCAGTACTGAGTTGTGCCACCGGAGGTCACTGTCTGCCACTGCTTCAAGCAGAGAGGGGTTGCTGCTGGTCATGGCCTTGGGCTCACTCATCACAGAGCCCAGAGAACCGTTCACCCGCTGGATACGAGACCTGAGGAGGCAGGAACGAGCCTGAGGACAGGCACACAGAACTTTTAGTGGGCTTAGAAACACCCGAATGGATGCCAAGCACAAGTCTCATCTTTATGATTGGTGAGGAATGCTCTCACTAACAGATGAAAATGAAATAGATGCTTAAAATGATGTAATTACAGGAAATGTTTGTCGTTTAGGAATGAGGCTGAAGTCTTGCACAATTTTTCAGATATTGACCACTGAACTTGGACGCTGTGCATGCTAAAATTGATGGTAAGGCCCGATGCAACTTCCATCCTTCAGCCTCGACAATAAGGCAGCCAGTTGTGATTGTGTTACAATGACAAGCCTTTTCAAAGTCAGAAGGAAGTTAAGACTGTAATCATTCATCGTTATTAAACATGACAGCCTCATGTCAGTAAAATCAAAGAGGCCCTTCTCTGTACCTCTGCTCCATCTTCATTTCTGGAGACAAACCCACTTCTGCTTTCGATGCTATCCTGCCAAGCCCTGTTCTCCTCCAGCCGCTGGAGATACCAGAGCCGAGCCTTCTCCAGAATCTCCAGACCAGACCACAGAGCGTCCTTCTCCTTCTCCAGATCCTTCAACCGTTTAATCTGAAACACAAAGAAGTAAAATGAAATGGAAAACTTTGGATTTGTGCTGAGTTATATGATAGAACCAGTTTTAGTATGTCCCTGTGTACTAGGCTAACATGTTTGACCTTCAGGTTCATGTATAGAAGCATGTAAACCAGAGGCCCCGAGGCACTGTGTACCAGGCAACACTGAGCAGCAGGTGGCCTTTAGCTCTTTAGTCTATGCCCAGCGGGGTTACAGGCTCTTTAAATAGGCTGAAACAAAGACACACAGTGAGAAACATGACATGTGGCGGTGGGGCTTCATGACTTCAGACCATTAGAGTCACTGTAATCTCAACGACAGTGAGGCCGAAAACTCTATTCTCTATTTTAGAGTTAATAGTCTAAATTTATTCTGGCTCGGCTGCTGATCGTTAGTAGATTTACTGCTAACAGAAAACTGGTTACACTGATCCTTCAACAGGAAGCTGTGAAGATCGAGCTTGACATGTGGGAATGTGTCACTGGGATGACTGTAGAGTCACGCTACCCCGAATAAAGCAAAGATAGAAATGACTGAACGCAACCTGACTCAACAAACGCACTTTATACATACAACGATGCGCATCACCTTTACGTGACAATTCAACTTGTCTGAAAAACACACAGTGAGTGAGTGTGCTGTTCAAATGGAAAACAAATTTAAAAAGCTAGAAGTATTAATGAGACATGCTCTTAATCTGAATATTGCTAACATGACCTCTTAATCCATGGCTGTCAACCTTATGTTATCAGTTTGCCACATATGATTCAGTTATGATAGTTAACCAAAAATGTACATTGTGAAAACATTCAACTCTGAGAGCCTTGAGAAAAAGAGATCAGGTTCAATATTATCTACAAGTTTGTCACATTGAGTCGGCTTACTGTTATCACAAACAAACACTACATTTAAAAAAAAGAAAAGAATGGAGAAAGCATATACACCACTGGGCTGGTTAGCTGTTAGTGAGAAAACATGCACATTTGCTCTATAGTTTTCTCTGTTTTCTTGTCTCAAACGTGTTAATGTTTAAAAGAAACAATTAGACTTGCGACTATTTCTATAGGATTGTGCCGTGACCTTAACCCCTAAAAATCCACATTTTTCCAGTTAGAAAATGTAAAATTCATGAGAAGTAAAAAACGCGGATTGCGTGATATTTTATGCTAAACATACTGACATTAGCAGAATATAGTTTCCCTACCACAAGAGAACAACTGCAAAATATCATGGCAATTCCACAGTATCAAAGATGAAAGTAGTCACCGTGACCTCAGCTGCCATATATGGAAGAAAGGGTGGAGCCCTAATTTATCAAGCTAACTCTAGCTAGCTTGGTCAGAAAGCTGCATTCACAAACTGTTTGGGTGCAGGAATACGTTAATTGAGCCAATTAATGCTGAGGCTAACAAGCCAATTATACAGGCAGGTGAGTTATTAAAAAGAGAAAACTACCCACACAGGCGCAAACCCTATTTTGTACCAGGCAGTAAATATGCTTTTTAATCTCTAAACTTCAACCTTTGAACGTATGAGTCTGTGGAGATTAACTTCATTTTGGTGCCAGCCTCAAGTGGCAGCTACAGGAACTGCAGTTTTTGCCACTTTTTCAGCTCTGGAGTTTGCCCCTTGGTAGCTAGCACCTATTAAACTTCTCTCCCATGGATAAAAATATAATGGAAGCACTGTTTAAAATATAGTTTTTGTTCTTCACTTTCTTTTTAATTATCGACTGAATGGTGACTGATATCACTGCACAGATATCAGGCTGATCTTATTTTTGATGCCTGGTGTGCTTTTCTGATGGTTGTGGTGTGTTGCAGGGTACACCATCAAGACTATAGCTAACTATATACTATTTTAATAGTCAATCAATTGTTTTGTTAATTAGGTCATTTGACATGGGTGGCAGGAGGTTGTTACTTATTATTTGGCTCATAAGCGTAAACCTTTTTTTCTTAAATGTTAATAATGCAATAATAGGATAGTTTAGAAATGCTGTCATCACATATTTTATTCAGCAGAGCAGCTCCAACATTTATCTCAGCACTGTTTGCAGCACGTGCAGCAGAGTAGCATTGCAAATGAACAGAGGGTGGTGCATCATCATTATATGAATCCAAAATGTGTCTTTTCAACTAACAAAGCCATTCCCCAATGGTGTGTCGAGGCACACTTCTGTGCTGTGTGAGGCAAGTCTAGCTGTGTGCTGGAATTCAATAACAGTCAGAACTTATTACTGCTAGACAAAAAGATATGGATGAATTGTTAATCCACTGTTTTAGTACTTTGCAAGCAGTGTTTACCTGAGGCAAATCATACAAAAAAAAAAGCTTTTTGCACAGCTGCCAAAAGTTGGATGTTATTACAGCATGACACATGAAAAACCTGACTGACAGTGAGAGTAGAGAGCCCTGAGCCTGAGCCTGTCAAGTAACTTGAGTAATACTCCACCAAGCAATATAAGGAGGCACTTAGAAACCACAAAATCCTCTTCTGCAAAACTTATCCAGCTTTAAAAATGCTGAATTTTTACCATGCCTTTTTTTTGAAAGGCATGGTATTCACCAGTTGAGTTTAACACAGAACAGAATAAATGTGATAAAACCTCAGACGGCAGCAAAAATGTGCAGATATCATGTTAGGCATATTATTAAAATTGCCTTTGTCCTACAGTGCAATCAAAGAATGAACTGAGGATATCTCGTGTGACACTGAATTAGCTTTATGCAGACATGAAGACTTAAAATTGGACGTTTTTACCTCTTTAAATTTGCCTAAAAAGTTAAAAAAGTTTTTTTTGTCTGTGAGACTACACTTGTGTTTGCTGTCTGTTCAAAGATTAATGAAAAGAATTGTTTAACAATCTCAGTTCTAATCAACAGATAAGATTTCTGACATTTATGTCCCTGCACTTTAGTTGTTTGTGTTTCTTGGCACTCGTTCCTTGTAGCTTGTAGCTTGTACCGGTTGAACTTACTAGTGAAATATGCTGCCATTTAGCCTAGATAAACTTGTCTCTTTATAAGAATACTGTAAAATAATGAGTAAATGAGTCAAAATCAACACAGAAATGATGGATGTTACATTCCAGAGAAGTGGGAAAAGTCAGGTTATTGCAGGTTGGCCAAATGTACCAAACTAGTGACACTTCCCCAGAGACAGAAGAGTCCATCAAAAGCATGTTTAGTATACAACAGTTTGATCATTCATACAACTCCTAAAAAAAACAGGGAGACAAAACAGATGATGTAAGTACAGACACACAAATACCACCTCTATCCTCACCCATAGGTAGAAGCGAAGTGCGTCCACGCTGCACAGACTGGTCTTAAGCGGGATGATAACCACAGTGTAGGAGCCAGAGCTGGAGGGACGATAGGCCATGGAGAGCTGATCAGTCACTGACAGCTACTGCTACCCCATACAGCTGGGTTGACCACAAACAACAAACCATAGCTTGCCACTGGCTGACTCAGAATAATACCGCGGGGAGAGAATGAGTGTGCATGAGTGTGAGAGAGAGAGAGAGAAGGCAGGACTGGAAAAAAAAGCAGCACGATACACAGGCGCAGGCAGCATGGTGCCCCCGGGGCGAGGTGATGAAAAATTCCACATGTCACTGACTGGTTGATCGACAACCAGTGACAAAGAGAGGGAGAACCGGGTTGGAGAGGGGGTGAGACTGGCACTGCCGGATCAAATATGAGAGAAAAGACAACAAAAGGTGAAAAAGCACCCAGCAGGAAATATGAAAATGAAGCTGCGGATGGGAGATTTGAGGGGAGGATACAGGTGTGGTTACACACTTATCAGCTCCTGATATGTTTCCATCAGTGTCATAACAGCGGGGGGGCTTGTTTATCCCAAATTTACAGCAGAAGGCCAGAGGAGGAAAACAAGGCTGTGTTTCACAAACACTGGATTTTCCAACAAGATACGAAGAAGTTGTCCCTCAGCTCAAGGAAAATCATGCTAATCTGCAGCTAGGTCCAAAGGAAGGGCACGAAATCACTTTCTTGTTAGTTTCAGGTGAGCTTTCTGTCCCAACATGTTGCCTGGAATGTGACATAACCTGAGGATGAGAGATCAAGCACAGAGGTGTGGAGCACTGAATGGAGCTGCTAAACAAACTTGACTATGGCGAGTATAGTTTGGAGTTTGAGAGCAAGTACAGGAGATAGAGACTTCAGTAGGCTCAGTTTATTGACACTAACAGCATTACTATCAGCGCTCAGCTGTTCAGTTAGTCGATGGCAACACAGAAAATCAGCAACACATGTTATTCATTAGGGCCTCAGGCTAAAGTGGCTGTTATGGATCCAACAGCAGCTCTGTTGGAGAGAATTTAGTGCAACTTGTGAGGGAAAAATATATATATAGAAAATAAAATCCGCTACTGTGCGCCCTCAGATTGGTTCTACAATTAACTTCTACAACAATGTGTTAAATATATGTTATACTAGCGTTTTGCATCAAGCACAAAACTACCATCAATGAACGGACAAAGCCAAACTTTGGAGGTACCCCTCCTGTTTTGTGTGAGGGCGTTTTGTGTTCAAAAGAGAGGTCATTCATTAGCTTGTGCAGCTACGCTATGGACAAAAGTGCTCCCTTTTAAAGTGGACACGAAACACTACATGCATAAAGGCTAATTTACATCATGGATTCCTGCACGTTATACAGCATCCAGAGGATAGTCTGTGTATTCAAACCCACCTCTGGCGCTGGTGCCCTACCCTCAATTTTAAATGCATATAGACACTGAGGGTTTTCGGGAGGAGCCGTGCTGCTCTCTGGCAGGAAGCACCATGCCCTCCTGTGTTTTAAATGCACTTCTTCACTCACCCCCGTTCTGTTAACCATCAGGGCTGGGCGGCTGGGAGGAGGTGCTGGCCGTCGGATTGGGGTCTGGGATGCGGGGCCTCCCTGCTACTGCAGATAAGGAGGCGATCTGTTTTCCTCCACCCCAGAGAGAAGGGTTACATCTCCTGGGTCTGGGTACGGTTTGCCCCTCTGGGGGCAGGGGTACCCGGACCTGGGATATAGAGTATGTTTGGGGAGTGTGAATGTGTGTACAGTGTCTATTTATGTCTGTCTCCACGTCGGGTGAGTGCTGAGTATCTGTTTGTGTATATGGGGGTGGGAATGCACGTTTGTGTCTGCGTGCACCTGTTCGTCTGTGTCTATATGTCAGCTTGGGTCTTAGAATCCACCTCTCTGGGAACATCTTAAGCTCTTCGAGGTATGGAGGCCTATCTCCCCTCACCACACTCCCTGCCAGTGGCTGATGCCCTGAGAGGTCGGTGTGTTGGTGTTTCTTGGTGTCTGGGGCTGGGTGCTCATGTATGTACCGGCTCACTCCTGGTGGCCGATTGGCGGGGCCTGGCGCCTGTGGCCCGGCTGGGCCCCTTCTGGGGGGTGGGGTGCCCTCAGGCCTCTGGCCTCTGGGCCTGAGGCCCGGTCCTCTCTGGCACAGCTGGCTGCCGGCAGAGCCCGCGGGCACGTCACTGCAACCCCCTCTGGCCTCTGCTCCGTGGCTGCTGGGTGACCTCTCGTTTGGGACTTTCCTCAGCTCTTCCCAGGAGGGTGGCAGACAACAATTCTGATGGCTAAAGATCCAAACCTCTGTAACAACAGCATGATCCGAACATTTTAGATGTTCAAAATTTAGGCAGCCGTCCTAAATTTTTAACTTCACGAAACCATGACTACAGCTGTGTCAGGGTGGCCGAGCGGTCTAAGGCGCTGCGTTCAGGTCGCAGTCTCACCTGGAGGCGTGGGTTCAAATCCCACCTCTGACAGCAAGTAGCTTGTCTGACACTGTTCAAGTAAAGATGCTGGTGTTGTGTCAGGTCTAATTCCGCGTTGGTGAGTTTTGTAATAATTGACTTGTAATAGCTGACATGTACAACAAAGCAAGTCATTAATTTCATGTCACTAATATATTTACTGAAGATATATAACTGTCATGTGCACTGTGCTAACTATTTATTAAAGGCACTATGACATACTGGTAGAATCACTTTCTTTTACACAAATCTGCAAATTTGAAATCACTGGAGCAACTTTATTGTCATTCGAGCATTATTGGTAAAATCAGGGCTGACCTTCTTTTTTTATTTACATGATCTTTATACCATTAAAATGCAAGTTAACCACTAAAGCTAATATGCTTCATTTTGTTTTCCAGCCAACAGCACAATCCAATGATTTCCAGCTAATTTTCTAATGGCATTATTTTGGCACTCCCATGGTGTAATGGTTAATGCTTTGGACTTTGAATTCACTTCAAAACACATTGAGATCTGCTTTTATGAGACCAAAGTTCTAAGCACCAACCATAATATCATATCTGAAACCTCTGTAACAGCTGCATGTATTGAGGGCTTAAGATGAAACAGGAAGCTCTGTGGAATTATCTATATCACCAAAAAGCGCTGTGGAAGATATAGATGGTTGAGCAGGTTAAGGCGTAGATTCGACTGCCACTACTGCATTCAGGTGTTTTCAATGCGGGAAACTGACTTGTTCAGATGAACAGGGTACAACTATTCTTAGTGTTACTCTGACAAAATGCATTTGAGATCTAAATTTCTCATAACACAGGTCTCTTAGTTGGGCACTGTTCAACCCTGCATAGTGACTGGTTTTGTAATGATGAACAGCATCTTCATCTGCTACATGCGAGAAACTTGCTGTCAGAAGTGGGATTTGAACCCACGTCTCCATAGGAGACTGCAACCTGAACACAGCGCCTTAAACCGCTCTGCCATCCTGACACAATAGCCCATGAGATTTGGCAAAATGATAAATACCTTTGCTGGTTCATCTTACTCTGGAAGACCTGACAAAGTCACACCTTTCACAAAGTCACACAATTCAGACAGACATTTGTAAAAAACTGAGAAAAACCTCAGAAGTTAGCCTCCGGTTTACAGTTTTCTTCAGTCTTTGTGGTCTGCCTCATGAATGTAAAATTGCTTGTGTAGCCAAACAGAATTCCTGCAGTTTGATTTCCATCAGTGTCCTGAGTTTGTCATTGTTTATGTGATTATCACAAATCCATGAATGTTTTATTGTTTATCTGACAGTGCATAAACAAAATGATCACACACACACGTCCTTCTGCTAATTAAGAAAATCTCATATCAGTAGTTATTTGCTTTGCCATTACTTCCATTATTGATGGACACTACTCTAATGTGATGACGTTAAAAGCTCTGTGAGTGAGGCTGCTTCTTGCCAGGTGTGGTGGTGTGTGCCTGTAATACAAGCTACCAGGAGACTGAGGCTAGAGGATAGTTTGAGCTCAGGACCTCTGAGCTGCAGCAGTATATCAGGTATCCTCGCTCAGCATGGATATGGTGCACCTGTGGGCCCTGGTACCACCAGGTCATCTAAGGAGGCCTGCACCGGCAGACAGAGCAGGTGAAAGTAGGATCAAGCTCATGAATAGATGCTGAAGATCAGCCTGAGCAATGCAGAAGAAGCAAGTCTTTATGCACTACTGATTCACACAATGTTTTGTGTTCTCAGTGCATGAAGCATTAAAAACCCACAATTATTCCCAGTGCTATCCATTTAGGATCTGCGTTTCCCATCAGCTTTCTTACAACTTATGTGTGAGAAATAAATCCATGTTTACAAATTTCTTAAATACTGAATGAAATATATTGTGAAATGCTTCGTCACAGGAGCAGGATTTGAACCCACGCCTCCAAGGGAGAAGGCAACCAGAACACAGAGCTTTTGCTCAGCTACTGAACACTGATTACAAAGATGCTTGAGCACGCTTTTATCTGTCAATATATCATAATATACAATTGAATTATCTCGAATGCATAACCCTAAACTGAATGGAATCTGACTTATGTATTTAAACTTGAGGTCAAATAGCCTTAGAAACAAATAGCAACTCAAACATGCACACACATGCATTCCTGATGAACTATTTCCTGCAAGACCTAAATGCAACGCCTTAGACCGTTCAGTCATCTTGACTCCAGGTGGTGTGCAATTAGTTATGATGGTAAGCCAAGACAAAAATACTACCCACTTATTCCACCTCCTCACTGAAGGCACACCTGAATAAGCACAACACATAGCCGCTGGTAATACAAAAATGCACTGAAAACAAGAGGAAAAGAAACAACCTTTGTGGTAGTTACGGGTTCAGGGTCTGCCATCACCATCTTTCTTATGAAGCTGCCAACAAGGTTGGGATGCAGGAGCTGGTGTGTCTTCAATGAAGCTGTCCCCACCCAGCAGTGCAGCTTCCAGTAAATTTGTATCATTGTAGTCTGCAACTATAACACACACAAATACACACGGGGCAGAAATATTGATGAATATAAACAAGTATAAAATG
Organism: Haplochromis burtoni; assembly: GCF_018398535.1. Classification (NCBI taxonomy): domain Eukaryota; kingdom Metazoa; phylum Chordata; class Actinopteri; order Cichliformes; family Cichlidae; genus Haplochromis; species Haplochromis burtoni. Next base: position 1,941,125 of record NW_024582375.1, read on the forward strand.
TAATATAAAAGAATAGATCACAACACAGAGAGGTGTAAGAAAATTTGCATTTACTTCTGAAGAGAACTCTGGACTCTGTATAAGGTGGCTGGAAGAAGACCTGCACAGTACAAAAATTATAAAATACTGGTGTGTGCTAGTTCTACTTCTCAGCCTCCGAGCAGACACACCTGTGGTATCGGTTTAAAAATCCTATGTTGCCTCATTTTGAAGTTATTGTATTTACAGGATTTTCAGAAAACTTGACTTCTGACGTTGAGATCACTGAGATTTGAAATTTTTAGTAGATATACTTATGATATTAATTTGAAGCTCCTACGTCACCGTGTTGTCGCGTTATCGAGAAACTTAGATGTCAATACCGATCGCCCGACCGCCCACCAGGGTGATGACGATACCCTGTCAGCCTTTAAAATTTGAGGGGTAAAAACAAACAAGCAACACAATTTAAGTCATTAAACTCATTAAAGATGTATGCTACACACCCTGAACCCCCCCACACTATCATGACATTCATGTCCGTGATGACTGCATTTGAATTTCTGACCACAAGTGTATGTCTTTGTGCAGTTTTGTTTCTTTCTTTTTGAAATACTTTGGTGAAAAGGACTGTTTGCTGTTGCGCTGCTGTATAACCTAAACAAACTTGCTGTGGGTGAGGTGTAACAGAGATAACCCCTGAGAGTGATACCATAGTAATATTTTAGCTGGAGTTCTGATGCTAATCAAACAATATCAAATTATTATTAGGATTCTAAGGTCTCACAATCTCTGATAATCGAGGACCAATATTTATAAAAAAGAAGCTCAGAAAAAAACAAAACACAACAAACCATAAAACCTCTTTTAAGCTGTTACTGTAGGCTGCTGGGAGACTGGCTATCACATTCAGTACATACTGTGTTTTGATTATTCAGTGGGTGCGGTTAAGCCTCTTTTGGCACTGTACTGACAGGGAGGTCCATCAACATGTGTTGATGGACCTCCCTGTCGGTACAGTGCCCACCCATTGGTCCCACCCACTACATTATCACAGCGCTGTACAGTAAAGAGTATCACAGAGTATCATGACCTGGGTCATAGATAACACATTGATCTGAGCCATGCCAGCTTAAATGCACTTAAGTTAGGAGTTTGGGTCAAATGCAAAGAAATGCACTGGTATTTAATTTTTGCAATACAGTAGAATAGCAGGACTTGTTCATCTTGTCATGGTCAGGTCACTCACCTGAGACTTCATACCCCTTCAATTGCTCATTAGTGCAATCACATAACAGCAACTCAATTTATTACATGACTTGAACAAACAGAATGGGGATGAAAGGTCACTTAAGTGAGTATTTCAGAAAACTGAAAATACGTTTTTGGTGTCAGAGGTCACAGGAAAACTGCCCGACTGCTTCAAACTAACAGGAAAAAAGTAACTCAAATAAGCATTCCTAACAACAGGTTATGCAGAAGAGCATCTCTGCATCTGTGTGTAGTTTTCTGTGGGCTGCAGCAATAGAAGAGCATACTCCTGTCAGGGTAAAAACAGAAAACGGGGACAAAACTGGACAACAGAAAATTAGAAAAATGCTTTCTAATATTCTCCATTCCGTTTCCCTTTTTCCCCACAGCCTACTTGAAGTGTGATATAGGTTATGAACCGTAGAGGGAGCTATAAGTCCAAACTGCCTGCTGAAGAATACAAACTGTTAAAAGCTGACATTTTGTATTATATTCTCATAAGTCTGTGCCGCAGTAACTTCAACAAAACACCAGATGGAGCAACACAATTAAGTGCCAACTGAGAGACTTCCTCAAAAGTATGTCAGCTATTTTCAACCTTTCCTCACCCCCATTTTTTTAATGGGGATGTTTTCTTTCATGAGGAACAACATCTTCAAAGTATAGCTATGAAAAACCGACTGAACCACTTTTCTTCTCCCAAACGATGCAAATTTAGACAGAAAAGAGGACCAGATAAGGACCCAGAAAAGCAATTTCAAAATATTTATATATAAATATTACATTTATTTATATTCCTTTATATAGAAAAGTTACATTACAGAGGGAGGATTGTGTGTTCCATCATAAGACCTGTGAGTCTTGCCAAAATGAAGCCTAAAGCTTCATGAGCTCATGATATCCTGAGCAATAGATGGCCTGTTTTTTTGTACACAGCATATATGGTCATAAGTAAGACAACATACGATCACAAAGGTTTCCACTGTGGGCTCCCCTGAGGAGTGAATTCACCACATTTATTACACAAACAGTGCAAATTTATTCACACAAGCTGCAACTTTTCTGCCGCTCCTGTTTCCCCCCAGTCATGGTATAATACTTCACAATATGTGCATACATGTTTGTAGGTTATTCATATTTAGTCTGAAGTTTCTAGCACACACACAGACAATTTTATACACAAACACACAAACACAACAGTAACTCACTTCCTCTTAAAGTGAATCTTTTTAGTCACTACTACTACTTTGTGGCTGAGAGTGGGCCCCTGGTTGCTTCCTGTCTTGCTCTCTCACATACACACTTTCTCGCACACATATTTGCTCCCTCGCTGTCACTCCTGTGTTTCATGAATACTTATAGAACTGTTTGCAACAAAAAAAGAAGAAGAAGAAGCAGCTAACACGGACAGGCCACGGCCCCTCTATATAGCGATGTGAAACAGTCATGAAGAGTCACTGTCAAGCGGAATGGACACATTATTCCTCGCCAAAGAAGCTGGACGCTCCCTTCGCCTCTGCAGTCCAATATCCAGTGCGGACTACTCTGGGCTCACTGTTCCAGATCATAGTTTTGTGGAATCTTAAACATATTTTCCCCCCAACCCACTTCAACACACACGCACACTTAAAACCAGTGATGAAAAAAATGACATGTCTTTGCAGTCTCTCAAGGGAGCTCATTACAGACTGGCTCCTCCTTGTCCTAAGAACCAAATATAAGCAATGGATAGGAATGGAACAAACAAGTGGTTTGAGAGGAAACTCAATCCTGAATATGATGTGTTCATGCCAAAAATAATATTGCGCGATGAGTTGCAGGAAGTGTGCTTATACATGTACAATATATTGGCTGTAATCTGACCTATTAAGGCCTCATGGATGTAGTTTAGGGATAGCGCACCTACAGCCAGCACTTTTTCTCAGACATTGAGCTTCTTTTTTTTTATCAGAGACTAGATAGTGTCATTACCTTTACTCTTGGAACTAGGTGAGTTTATCCAACATTGCTCAGGCCCACGAAACTTTAAATGAAAGTCAAGAATTAAAGCTGTCAAAGATACCAAATGTGTCAAACTACACTTTTTTTTAACAGCACATCTCAAATGTTGTTGCCCAATCGATGTACTTTACACCATAAGCCACATTCCCCCTGATTCACACACACACACACACACACACACATACACACACTGTAGTTGGCGCCTGAATTGTGCACATACAGTACTTTCTTTATCATGAACACACATTGAGGGTTGTTTATTTCAAGGAGGGTGTTTGAGGCCTTACGGACTTTTCTGTGTCAGAACTTAATGTAGAAAAAGATGCTTTATGGATGTTTAGATCATCACACTGTTTGTTCAGTTTGTTTGCAATATTATCTGCAGTTTGTGCAGTATAATGTAGCAGAGCAGCAAATGGTGAAGTTATTAATGGGTTTGTATAATACTTTGCCAGAAAGGTAAAAAAATAGCACCATCATTTCCCCTTTACAATATTACTCTAAGATAAAGTATTTATTTACATGTAGACTTACTGGCGACTACGTTAGGTAAACCTGTGAAAATGCTCACAGCGTATGTCGTCGACCAAATTTCAACGCTGGAACTTAATGCATTTAATGGTTAAGACGGCCAGCTGAAGTTCAAGGAAGAGCGATTAAAGTGACTTTGAATGTAAAATGCTTGTTGGTGCCAGACAATCTGGTCTGATTATTTCAGAAACTGCTGATCTGCTAGGATTTTTCCATACAACTATTTCTCGGGTTTATAAGAGATCTAAAAAGCAACACAAAATATGAAAATATTCAATAAGTGCCTGTTTTGTGTGTTAAAATGCCTTGTTAGTGCCAGTGGTCAGCAGATAATAGTTAGACTGGTTCAAGGGACGAGGATAGAGAGATTAACTCGAACATGTGTGCTGTCAGGAAAAACTCAAAGCAAGCTACAGCAGCAGAAGACAAGAGAAACTGAGACTACAACTTTCTTAACCTCACCAGTTGGACAACAGAAGATGGTAAACCCAGCATCTGTTGCAGCACAAATGGAGACGTCAACCTAAATGTGAAAGCATGGATCTGTCCTGCACTGTAGCAAAGAACCTTTGCTACAAAGAATTAAGGTTCTGAAACCAAAAGGAGGTTCCAACCCAGGACTAGTGGTGATTAAGAGATTTATTACACCATAAAAACAAGAAAACACAAGTACTTCAGGAAGCTCTTTAAAAACTTGTTTAAAACTACAAACTGAAAAACTGGACTTTTTTCAGAAATTAATCGGGCATAACATTAAACCTAAACCACATTTGTCTGTTCAGGGAAGTAACAGCTTTGGATTCTTATTAAAAAATAAAAATATGCTTTTTTATATTTGTTTTTATTATTTTAGCATTAAAATATTATTTCAAGTCAAACATTTGTGTGACAAACAGTGAGGCGAAGGATTTCAGTGATTGACATACGACCTGGTAGTAAACACATTTGAGGGTACCCAACACAACTTTTGCAAGAAGCCATCCGTCAGCTTCAAAGTCACGAACGATGAGCAAAGTGCTTGCAGTATAGATGCAGCTTTGGACTACAAAACGCCAAGATAAACAGTGTATTACAATATAAAGAGACACAAAGGATGAAAATCATTTTAAAAATCACATTTCCAAGCCTAGAACCACTTTTTAAAATCTCATATTAAGAGATATTGATCAACAAAAGGTGCAACACATCTTATCATTTACTCTATCTAATACAATGTATATGCAGAAAGGTTCATACAGGCTTTAGAGGTTGTTCCTAAGCAACCCAGCTGGCCTGCTTACCATGAATACCCTGTGGCCCCAAATCGAGGATTTTTAATACAGACTCCTGCTGCCCCCTTAAAACCCAAAGGCCTTTTCTTTTTTCCCCCAGAGATGGACATCTTAAACATTAATCGTCATATCATCTGCTCACAAAGCAAGAATCCGACTCACACATAGGTTTGATGGTGCTTTTCGTACTTAATTTTACAACTTTTTTGCCCCTTCTGTTTTCCCCCAGTCATGGTATAATACTTCGCTTTAAACTGAGCCATAAAAACAGGACTCAACAGGTTTCCATTGAAGAGATAAAGATGCCAGTTCACTCTTCCATGCAGATTTCTGATGTGATCGTCTCCGGTGAAAAAAATAAAAAAAAACTTTCTGTGAAACAATGAGATTAATCACATCAGCAAAGATTTGTGCCTAATTTGTCACGGCAGCATTGAGATTATTGGTTGCAGGCAAGGTTAACATGCACGCACGCACACACACACACACACACACACACACAAGCACACACAATCTTTCTCTCTTTTCGGCAAGTCATTAGCTCACCCCCTACCCCCCCAACTCATTCGTCCTCTCAGCCAGCCTGTCACGCACACTTTATCGAAGCTCACGAACATAATCCATACCCTCTCCTCTTCCCTTTCTCTCTCTCTTTTTTGCACTATTGTCACGCTCACAACCCAACCCAGTTCCACACGAGCACAGTCAGATGGAAACCAGATGTTCACCAGATGTAGATAAGGGCAAAAGCACAACAGCTGAAGCACCTATTTTAGCTCAGCTGCAGGGAGGAGAAGCAGACAGCCCTCCTGGACTTATGAATGGCACATAAAATATAGCTTCACTTAAGTTTCTTAGTATATTCCATGCAGTTATTCACCATGCAGTCACATTAAGCCTATATGCATTTGCAATGATTCAAATTTTGCTTTGGTTTTATTTAATGTTTCATATTGCCTTGCAGTGACTTTTGCTCTAGTTTTGACATTGAATTAACCTCAGTAAGACCAAAACAAGTTCCTCACACACACACACACACACACACACACACACACACACACACACACACACACACACACACAGAGGCAGAGATAAAAACAAAGGATCGATTTACAGCAGCCTCGCTCCGCCCTTCAGCCTTCCTCCTCCCTCTCCCCCTCCCCACGCCCACAAATACACTCTGCAGAAACAATATTTCAGAAAGCACCGCCTCAGAGAACAGGCTGTTCTTGAAAGAACAAGTAGTACTTTAAGTGTACAGATAAAATGCAAAGTGGGAACACGCTGAGTGCACACTCAGGAAATGGTGCATGAGACACCGCAAGTCTGAAAAAATAAATCTTAGAGTCTCCTGTCTGTATCTTTTCCCCCCAACGCTAGCCCCTCGAGGAGCCCCCAAAACAAACAAAGTCAGGGTCTCTTTGGGCAAATTTCATCTTAGAGCCATTCACCGTGACAACCAAGTATCCCCCCCAGTGAGCAGCTCTAACTAGCTGCCACCCCAAACCCTCGGTCTCTCCAGACCCAAAGCAAACTCTCTCAGACTCGCTCTTTCAACATAGCACATATATGAAAATAGTATATGACTGACTCCCCCACTCTCTGTGACAACCCCACCTGTGGCCTCCACAAGTGGAAACTCCCATGGAAACTCCTCACATATTTTTCACTCACAAAGTTTTTTCTTTTCTTTTCTTTTCTTTTCTTTCCCTTTTATTTTTTTTACAGCACTAATGTCCTGATTTGATTTTAACTCCACCATTGGCTTTGAAGGTGTGCCACCATTCAATATTAATGTCCTGCTAAGAACTGATTTTATGGTTTGCAGAACAAAAACATGCAAGTTAAGGTGAAAACCAGGCAAATAAAGAATTTTAGATGCTAAATATAGCAGGGCTGAATACTAAGGGAATTACAGTCATAAACAAAGTTGTAAAAACTGCAGTTTTTACAACTTTGTGTCACTTAAGCCTTTGTAGGCTCCAATGATAAACTGCTAAACTTTACAGCATTAAAACAAGTGTTTAAAACTTGGTAGAAAATCAGTTTGGGTTTCTGTGAATAGCCGCCCCCCCCCTCCATAAGCACTCTGAATGAGGTGATTTTTTTTCACATTCACCTGGAATAATTGCATTAGAGGCGTGGCAGGTCTGACAGGTGGATCTCACCGAGTAGGCTCGGCCTCATCCACTTGCCAGTAAACTGGACCCTTTTACTCTCTGTGCTACTGGACATTTTAAAAGGATTTTTTTTTTTTAACTTCCTGTGTCGTAAAACGCATCCAAGAAGTTTTTGCATTAACTATTAGTCTAAAATGGTTTTCAGTCTCGACCACTTTCCTGCTAAATGTATGGGCTAAGTAGCTCATTTTGGTTTAAAGCGAATAAAACATTAAGTCTATTTTGTAACAACTGGTCACACTATATTTCAAAAAGGACAATTATCTGTGCTATGGTCATAGGCTAGTCCTTAGCAAATAAGCAAGCTGGTTTCAAAATCAAATCATTTAGTGAAATCATTTAGGTTGTGCTTTAATTAACAGATTCTAATGAGTTAGCTAACCTAAAAATATTATTATGTTAATTAACAAACAAAGTTTGTTATATTTATTTTTGACGTCTTTATGCTAAGCTAAGCTAACAAGGAAATAACTTCAGTTAGTAGTCAGTTGGTAAGGATAAATGAGCTTCTCATGAACCTCACACCAAGACAGAAAAGAAGTATTCTCAAAATTTTTAGCTTATCACTGAACAGCTTCACAGTCACTGTATGTCGGTGTGTAATTTTGATGTGCAGTAAAAAGTAACCACAATGATCTTCCAAAATATGTAGCTTTGTTCTCTAAACACAATAACTTTTCACCACCACCATATTACCTGTAATTCACCAGCCCGTCCTTACTGGAGCTGGCTTGTTATTATTATTATTTTACTTTATGTAACATATGCACGGTTGAGGCCTACAGGTATCTTTGCTGCTTGTACAGCTTGTATGTTGGTGTAGATCCTTATCTGTTGCATGAACGTTTGTGTGTACACATTTGCACATGCACTTGTGAGCACACAAAAAAGCGTATATGCCCCGTAGGAAAACCGCTTAAAAGTCAAATGATTGTAGACTGTGTCATCGTACTGTTGAACTGTACAATTAAATTTAGATTTAGATCCATTTTCAAAACAACATTCAGTAAAGCACTGATTATTTCTCAAGCAGGCCCAAATCCTCTTTGATACAGATGATACTAATGTTACATAGACTTTTAATTGTTATATGCATGGTGATGTAGGAGCAGACATACAGGGTACATACAGATATATATGTACATGTCTATGCTACAATCATTATAGTCAAATTTTATTTCCGAAAAACAAAAATATTAATATAAATGCTTGATTACCATCATATTGCACAGGGGGTAGTTTCCTCATATACTCTACAAACGAGCTGTCTGGAGGTTAGCTTCTAGCTTATGGACATAAATGCAAACAAATGCAAGGCTGTAAGCAGGCAGCTGTGAAGCCTTATGTCAGTGATGTAACATGCAGACCAACTTCCCGTAATTCGCTGCCATTCCTCTACTTCTTGTGCAATTAAGTGTCTCTTTTTCTCCTTGCCTGCATTTTGTTGTGGTATGCTAGGAAATAATGACTGATGTAAACAATCTCCTGTCTGTGGTAAGCCTCTTCTCAGCGCTTGCTTCCGGAGCTGAAGGGTAGAAGGATGTGGAAACCCCCGCACTGCACCTGTGAACCAACAACTTCCTCTCACCAGTTTTTCTGTCCTCCTTATCTCTATGAAAGCATCCCCCTTCAATACAGACGCTTCCTGCTCAAACGAGACTGGCGTACGGTACGTGCCGTACGTTCTTTTGGTGTTTTCCTCAGAGCATCTTCAGCACCAAAGCTTCAACGCTGGAAAATTATCTCTAGACACGCACCTTTCTGAAACCTCAATCTCATCCGGAATGAAACCAAACTGCATTTTAAGTTCTGCATGGCACAATATTTGGTAGTTAAAGCAGTACTTAAAATGATGAAGGCACAAAGGAACATGAGCCTAACCTCAGTGTGTATTGTAACACCTTCCTACATATGCTATATGTCAGCACGGGGAATAATGTGAGCAACAGTATTTAATTGATAATTTAATGTGATTTTGTGGTTTCGTGAAACTCAGTATTATTGTCAATATTATCAGATAAATGTGAAGGAGGTGTATTATAGGGTTCCTAGTGGACTCTCTGTTGGTTCCTTTGTTTGTGCACTGAATCAGTAACATTATAATAAAAAAAGGCTGTATTCTTCTCTTTTTTGCAATCACAAGGCTCACCATGACAGTTTCCAGTCTTCTGACCAAGTCACATTGTACTATGATGACTGTTGTTTTACTAAGAGTGCTAATATATTCAATGGGCACTGACCGTGGAGCCGTTACAATGGGCTTAATGACTGCATATGCAACTGCAAAATAAAGCACAGGATTAAGAATGGGAAAAGGGGGCGGGCGCACCAAAACACACACACACAGGACTGTAGACAACAAGAAGAGGATTAGGAATTAAATGTGGAACAATAAGCTGACTGTAAATACAGGTCACAGAGCTGACAAAACAGTGAGGGATCATGCTGCTGAGGACTCATTGTCTGCTGCTGAGTCCTCAAATATTACAGTGTATAAAAAGGCCACCTCACACACAGATTAGTAGGGCATTAGGGAAGTGGGCCACAACCCTGACTGACTAGTGTTAAAATAAACGAGACCTAAAACAATGAATCATTAAAAAAAGAAACACTGTATCTTTCCATTAATGTGACAAAGATGCTTGGCTGAGGGGACACTCGGTCCCCTCATGTAAGTATTCATGCGACAGATATTTTTCAGTGCCAACCTTCTCCAGAAACGTGAAACGTAACCGTAACCTGACACTTTCTGGATGCTCTATGGAGCATGAAAGAAAGGCAGTTACTATGAAATGTATTGTTTTAACTTGTAGATCTATCTCTCCACCTAACTTTACACACTGGATAACAGTTATTTCTTGTACAAATGGAAGAATTACATATGTGTAAACCAGACACTCAGGGTATAATTAACAGGAAATGGAGAGCCTTTTCTTCAATGGTACAATATTTTTGCCTTAAAGTGAGGCAGTTTAGCATAGGAGTCAATGTGATTGCTGTGAATGCGTTTCAAGGCAGGGTCAAGTCGCCATTTAAAGACCTTCACTTCATGACACTGCAGCACTGGATGATGGTGCTGGGCTGGTACAAGCACAAGGCAGGCTAAGGCCAGGATGATACTTTCTGGGTTGGAGCAGGGTCTGAATGAAGTAAATTGAAGTAAAGTATATGAAGTAAACCAATTGCACATGCACCCCAGGCTTCAGACTTCAAAGGAGTATAACAGGAATGACTGCTTGCCTGTCGGGTCTCCAGCTCTCTCTGTCCGCCACAGAGTATAATCGAGGCCTTAAGGAGGTTTTGTGGTCGCCACACTGGTTGTGTCGCGAGCTATCTGTGACATCACCACAGCACGATTCATATCTTCACTGTGAGCGCATCAGATGGGATGCAGTATTCTGCTGAATGACAGGTCTCACCACAGAAACAAAACCTGTGTATCAGTACACGAGTGGAGAAAGTAGACCCCGGAAGAAAACATGGAGGTTTGTTTCTGTTTTCCATGGAAAGTGTCATCTTTTCAAGCTGTTACAGCATCTTCCTGTACATAATCTGGCAATCGCTGAGCTTCTGTACTGATATGCCATTGTATGTCTACGCAATAGAACAAAAAAAGGTACACAAATTGGTCGTTTCTTTTCTCTTTTGGTGTGTGCCACTCTTCGTGAGGATGATAGCAATCTAATGGACCCTTTAAAGTTGCATTCACACTGGAAACGATTCACTCGTTACCGCATTATTGACCAGAAGAGCTCATAAACCTCTGTCTACATCTCTGACTGAAGGAGGGAAAGCATTACTTGTGTCAGACTTGAATAACTCATTGTGCTAAACAGTTTAAAAATAGTCCGTGTATGTGTTTGCAAATCCTTGAATAACCTTTGGGAGTGAGGGCCGTTGGCTGGCTAACAGGCCCCTTGGATGACTTCTATATTATGTCACTGATAAGCAATAAAACAGTAAATTTTTTGCCCATGTGAAGAGGCACTGCAGTAATAGGAAACGGGAGAGTACAACAGGAAAGAACAATAATATTTTTTAAGTTAAGGGAACAAATGATGTGTCAGAATAGGTGTCAGAAAGATAAAAGAAGCAAAAGGGATGCAAAAATACCACCAGTGCTCACTGACACTAAAAACTAAAAACGAAAATAGAAATAAAAGGAAGGCAGGCAGGAAATAGTGACGACAGTGATGATTTAAATGAATTTAGACTGTAGATGTCTGCGTGTTACAAGTCTATTGATGGATGTAACTAATTTCTCGAACAAGAGCCACACTGAAGGGGTCCCTGAACATCACTAAAATTACATCATATATAGACAAGTGGGAGGTATTCAAGTATAAAGTAAAAAGAAAACACTTGTATGGCAAGAAAGGGGTGGGGGCTCCAAATGAACTGCTCCGTGGTTTATTTGTAGTGTGAATGTGAAGCAACTCAACTACCACCTTTCCATAGCATTTTTTGCTTTACCTTTCCATAGCATTTTTTGCTTTGCATTCTGGGATGCGGCAGGGTACCATAGATGTGCAAAGGTCATTACAGTCTAGTAACTGGCTGTGAAATTAATGTAAATTTTCCATGTTCTCCAGTACTCCAGAACACAGCACCGTCATTACTCTATTTACTTTTGTTGCTTCACCAGACACGTGTGGCCAAAACAGGCTGAACATCTTCACAAGGTTTGAAATTGCGCATTTTGGTTCACTTGGAATTCCCTTGGCTTTTTTTCTGTGTGAAAAGAAATCAAACCACTGGGAAAAAAGCATAAATTGAACTAAAGTAAAAGAACTATTTAAAAAAAACATGACTGTTAGGTCGTGTAAAACCACCCTAACCTGCACATTCTGTGGAAGGAACCTGAAGGGAGTTAAATGTAATAGATTTTAAAACTGGCAGAAACAATGTAATAAAACTGTGATATGGCACATAGTCTCAGACTATTTTTTTAACAGGGCTGGTACACGCTTTATCTTGAAACGTGACTGCGGTGTTGGCAAATCATCTCTAAAGATAACACCGGTCTCTAAATCTTTGGACATTATTTTACAATCTGAACTTCACCACCTAAAAGAAATCATTGGGATCAATAGATACATACCCGGCAAGAGAAACCCGATGCTTTACAAGAGCTGGATGGATAGAAATATAACTATTACACTCAGAAACATGATTATGCTGAAAGGCTAACTTTGTATATTTCAATTTACTCCAACTTTTTGCTTCATGTTTATTTAGGGTGAAAAATCAGCTTTTGTGACTAGATACAAATGTAGGTGTTACTTTTTGTCATATACTGGATTCTGTTTACCATTATTTAAATCTCCTATCCAAACCACAACCAGTGGATTAGTAAAAACACTCTTATTTCCCCAAAACTAATGAATGGTTTTGATCCATCCAGTGATTTCTTCAACTGTAAAATTTGATTTTGAGTGCAATTAATGTGTTTTGTATGAAGGTGTTATTGAAACAACGGAACATCTCTTTGTTTTTGCACTCATGTTCAGTTGTTCTGGAAACAATTTATTGAATGGTACCAACAACAACAGCAACATAGTATTATGTTTACTCCTATAATACATTATAACACCAAACAACCCAACAATGGGTCTACTGTTTGGTGTCCTCCTCGTTAATGGTTTACTCATTGAACCAAAGGTCTTTACTCACAAGGACAAAGTTTATCCAAGCTCCACGCACCCTGACTCAACTTTGTATCAAGTCCCAAAAGATAGAGAGTTATGCACGTTTTACATAAACAGATATATGATTTAATGTATTAAACACCTTATTAATTTGGTCAGCAGACAAATTGTCAATGAAAACATCATGTGTGATGGCATGCAGTACAATGTCACGTCGTTTTTTCGGCGCTGCAATTGCACAAGATTAAATCTAATTAATTTTCTTCAGGGTCAGAAAGCATCAAGTACATTATGTTATTTTCAGTATTTATGATAATAAGTTGGTCAAGAGGTCAAGGGGAGAAGTAGCAATTGAGTTAAAAAACAAGTTCCTCTTTTACTAAATGCATTGAATCCTGTGAAGTAAGTTCAGGTGATTTATTTTTATTTTATTCCCTACTTGGTTGGAAATTTGTATTCAACTGGAAAAATGTAGGGCAAGTCCAAATGAGTCTGTCTGTCCAGCCCTGTCACGTTGCAGCTCAACGTGACTCGAGGATACGGGCACGTTGCCAAAATAAAACGTGATGCAAGCAAACACGGGAACTGTGTGTCACATTTGAGAGACGGAAAAGGGGAAATGGCGGCCACTGCCAAAATATTTGACCTACTTCTGAGCGCCGAGAGGGAGAAGCGAAACACAGCGCGGGGAGAGCGAAGAGGGAACAGGTTTGGGAAGAGAGCTGCGAGGAATTTCACATTTTCGCAAACATATCAGAGGTAAGAAGTTTGTCTTTATTAAAATGTGATACATTTTTATTAATCTATTTCCTGTAGCACGTTTATAGGTGTAGGTGTTTTTTGTTTGCATTTTTTTTGTTCCCAAAAGAAGTGCAACGTGCTTCATATTTTAATCGCGCTAATAAACTATTATATCGTTACTAACCTCCTGGCTGCGCTCCAGCAACCTTGTTTTGGTGGCGACCACGTGACCGACTTCTCGCGTAAGGACGTCCCCTGTCTCTTCGCAGTCCATAACAAACAAGTCGCGGATAAGGGGACAGGACCGACCCACCCGTGGGTAGTGTTTGAGTGAAACTTTGCAGCGTGACAGTGTTTATGTCCGCGAGGGCTGTCACACAGCAACACCGTTAATTCCTCAAACCGGTGCGACAAAATAGCTGGAGCAGTCAAAGCGACACTTTTACCGGACTATTCTGAGATACTGACGCCTATGGTAAGATAAAAATAATAATGTTTATAATACTAGTATTAATATTGCTGGTGGTCATTATAGACATATATAGGCTAGTTTTTATTTTTCCTTTTCTTAATAAGACGCTAGCTTTGTTTTAATCTTTCTTTGAAGCTAACAGAGTTTGCTCGCCTCACTGCTTAAATGTAAGCGTTCTGTATGCTTTCGTAAGAAAAAATAGTGCGTGTGTGTTGTTTTATGTAGCAAGGGCGAAGAGACTAGAAAAGACATGAGGCTGTTTGTGTGTCGCATCTCATTGACCCACATCCTCGTTTAATGTAACTGCGTCACGAACTCTGGCTGCTCCCTTGTTAACCCGCAAAACCTTAAAAAATAACACCCACCGCTGTGCGTTTATCCGCAGTTTAATGCCAGTGTTATAGTGCTGCAAAGGAAATAAATGCATTTTAAAGTGGAGGGATATATATTTATTTATGTTTAGTTTGAGGAGTGGAGGATTTTTTTTCCCTCGGGGACACCGAGCATAGTAGAAACCTGACTACCAGCACACCGCGCCCACTTCATTTTCGACGCAAACAACTTTCTCTCAGGGAGCGCGGTCCTCTTACTGAACACAAAAACTGTTATGTGCCCGTTTTTTAAATGTTTTTGTACGGCAATGTGAGTTAAAATAGGTCATTGAAGTTATAAATATGTAATACGCACTCACTTAGGAAAGTGTTTGAATTGTTGTGGTTTGGGACATTGTAACGGTTCCTGTGGGTGTGCAGGTGCCGTAAATGCATTTAAGTGTACGTGTGAAAGTATAAGCATTATAAAGTATTAGGTGTCAGACAGTTGCGCAACTCCCTCACCCCCCAACTCAGGGTCTAATTGCTGTCTTTCAGGCTTATCTTCGCCCGATAGAGTGCTGGTATGTTCAAGAGCAGAATAGGCGAATTTGTAAAGTGCGTTTTCACCTCTGGAAAAACAGATGTCTTAACGGAGCGTTTCTAAATCAGTTATGCAGGCAGGGGAAAAAAAGAGGCAATTCATGACCACAAACCAATTTCCAGCGCTGGGCTCCCTTCCTGAGGGTTTTGACCTACATTTGCATGGGCAAAATCATTTAGTGTTTATGTATTTATTTTAGCTTTAGGTCTGCCTTCAGAGAGGAAAGACAACTTTTTACGCTGCATTAAGTGCGTGGCAATAACTGCCTATCCCAAATACCATGTTTGTTCTTTTTAAGCCCTGGGAAGTTAGTTGGAGTTGTTTGTAAAATGTTAACTGGGTTTGGCTGGGAGTTGGAAACCAGCGGAGGCTGTGCTCAGAATTCATCAGTCTGCCTCTAATGAAATGTCACAAATGCAGGGGAAACATTTTTTTGTCGACCTTCTGACCATTACTGTCGACCTTTGGCCTGTGAACACCAGAGCAGGTGTCGCTCTAGGTTCACTTTGAAGCTGCAGGCCAGTGAGGGTTGCTGGAGATTTATTTGGCGTTAGCTCATGTACCTGTTGCTGCAACAGTTACTCAGCAGGTGAGGGCACATGTGTGTGTGTGTGTGATCACATAAAACATGTGGGCGCCCAAGAGGCCGATATGGGTGAGGGCGGGGGTTTAGGTGTTCAAAAGCTTGAGTGTGTGCGTGTGTAATCTGTGCCAGTAAAACCCCAGATCACACCTCATTTGGAACTCCACTGGACTAATATATCCATGTGTGTTTGCTCTCTGATAGGGACATGGCGATGGCCTCTAAATCAATAGCGGAACCAGCTATGGAATCCGACCCAGAGCTTTCGCGCCTGGGAGGCATCGAGGCCTGGAAGTTGAAGGCGGGGCCGGTGCGGAAGAACCTCTTCGGGCCCGTGGATCACCAGCAGCTGCAGCAGGACTTCCAGCGACTGTTCTGCATGAGCGTGGAGGTGGCCAACAAGCGCTGGAATTTTGACTTCCAGAGCGACGTGCCGTTAGAGGGCTCCAACATCCAATGGGAGGCACTAAGGTGTCAGGACGTGCCGGCGTTTTACCGCAGCTGCACGGTTCGACCGCTGGCGAGGTCTGGAGCTGAGAAGACAAAGGAGAGACGGCGGACGTCGTCTTTGTCGGGCGAGGGTTCGCCTGGGTCGAGCGCCTCGTCTGGGTCTGGGGACGAGTACCTAGAAGTAACCACTAGGGGGTGCTACCGGATCCAGCGAACGGGGAAACGCAGACAGGCTGCGATCACAGGTGAGTTCGCCGGATTAGCTTGATTAAGACAAGGAAAGTTAAACCTCTGTGGTCACACTCATAACTGATTTCCACTCTGTTCTCTCACTCTGCAGATTTCTTCAAGGTAAAGAAGAGGAGGCTCCTGCATAACAAGGCTTCCTCTCGGCAGTAGAAAAAGCACAGTGAGCGGAGGATCACAAGTGGTCGACATCCCTCCTCACATCACCTCATATGCATCACATGTAGATATGTAGCAATATGCAAGTGACTGTCCACAAGCTCATACATGCATGGGCTTAAAAACTTCTGACACCACATACCTTTATAACTCAGCACAAGGAAGCTACCATCGCCCAAGTAAATTAGACTCTAGAAATCGGTTTTTGTGGATAGCTAGAAATAATAATAATAATACTGTATACTCTTCATACTGTTAGCTTTTTTTGTTAACTATACTGTGAAATCATTCTGAATGCACTCTCGCAGGATCCAACAGAAAACAGGCTCTAGTTTGAAGAGGTTAATGTTCTTCTGAACGTGCCTTAAGTAGTATTTGACCTCAGCCCTTGACCTTTTTTTTTCTCCCCACCCTCCCTCTTGCTGCAAGTCATAAGTGATTTTCATTTGACAAGTTTAGCCTTTAGTCTAACCCCACAGCGCGTGGGGTCAAAACCTCGCCCGTAGTCAAAATGTGGTGACGTGACTGGGATCAACCTTTGGGGCAAAAGGTCAGCGGTGGAGGTTTCTTAGGGAATGTGGCTGTACGTCAGGGTTTTAAATTATAATAATGTTTCATATATCACTATTTATTATTCAGATTGATAAAAAAAAATAAAGTGTAAAAGCGAGGTAATTAAATTACAACTTAGACTACAAGCCCTTATGGCTCATAAAACACTCCACCGTTGCCACTTAAAACTATCTGAAACCATCAAAACACAGCAAAAAAAAAAAAGTACAAACTATTTCCCCCTTTTTTTGCTTTATATTATTAGCATCTTTTTGGCAACAGACTATAAACATATCTTAATGGTTGGCTTAAGCTTTTATTAATGTAGCATGTTCCCACTCTTCGTGTGATATTGTAAATGCGAATGTAGTGTTTTTATCACTGTGGTGCAGCTCAGAGGAACCAAATCTTCTGGTTCTACCGTTTAACTTTTTTTTTAATATATAAAAAAGTGTCACATTTTCTGTTGCTGTGCAGTTGTATAAGGCTTGTATATAGAAGATACATATATGTGTGTGTGAGTGTGTCAATGTTTTTTCTCCCCTTTTATTTTGTTTTTTCATTCGTTTTAAAAGTTGCGGCAGCTGATGCAGTCCAACCAAAGGATTAAGTTGCTCACTGTTTGAGCGATCAGTTGTGGGTTACAGAAAGTCTCCAACACTTTAAAAACAAAAAGAGTTTTTCTGTTGTGATCCGTTACTGCATGTTTTGTGACTCAAATAGCATGCGGCTTGCCCTAGCTACAGTGATTCTAATTTGTATAAGGGTAAAAAGCCATAGCCTGGGTTTATCTGTTGTAACTACCTCATCATAAAATTCAATAACACAAATATAAGAAAATCATAAAAAGACAAAAAAAATCAATCAGTGTAGCTCAGGTTGTTTGTGTCTACAGGCATGAAAGAGAGACAGACTCAACGAGGGGGAAGTTGTTATTCTGTTGTGGTAAAAACCTGTTGCTTCGTGTCGGGTTTCTCATCAGGTGAAAGAGTCAGTGTGTCATAGGGCCGTGCAGAGGAAACTCGCCGAGGGGCGGTGTGGGGTTAGCTTTTGTTGTTGTTCCCTTTACTTTGCTTTGACACCATTCCCAAAATACACATGAGGAAAACAACAAGGGTCAGATTTAACCAGAACAAGAGGAAAAATGTCTCAGATCCTATCTGGATCAAAGGATTTCTGCATCCAGATGATGAGTGGTCTGTAAGTGCCCCCCCTCCAGAGTGTGTCTGTCTCTCTTTCATGACTCAGCTGCCTCTGCCTGTGAAAACTCACCATGAAAGTAGTTGTTTATAATCATGTTGGGTTTGACTTCCATGATTTTGCACAACTGTTTTTCACACATTTCATAAAAGCAGAAATTGCTTCTTCTTTCTTTTTAAAATCTTTTACTTTATCTCTGTGTAAGTTTGAATGTGCATCTGTTTTTTCAGCGTGTTTGTAGTAACTTATTTTCAGTCTTTGTCATTTGTTTTCAGAGGGACATCATTTTAAATTCCCCATTCTTTCTTGTTGTTTTGGTTTAGTTTAGTTTTGCTGTAACTAACTAATTGTTTTTCTTTGAAACCATATCATTGCACTACTTTAAACATTTTTGACAAAGGAACTACTTTTTTATGGTAATCTTCAAAAATAAGGAAAAAAAAAATTCTTAAAGAGAAACAGACATGGAGTAGATGTGTCCAAGCAGATCTGCCATGTTGTTGAACGTGGCTTCTAACAGTTAAGCAGCATTTTGTAGCTTTGCTCCTCAAATCCACTGAGAGGAAAAATAAAAATAAAATAAAATCTAAGAAAAATTTGGACAGAAATAGAATGAATCTCTAGTGTCTCACTCTGCTCAAGCAACCGCTGCTTTCCTAACTCACCTGTCGCAGCTATATTAAAAGGTAGTGCATACTTTGTATATGCATGAATGTATGACAATATTTCCATACGATTTATAATAATTTTTTTAAACTGTAATTTAATACTGGTACATGCATCTTTGCAACATGTAAGAAGTGTAATTAAAAGAGATTAATTGCTGAGTTGAATGAAGGCTGTTGGTGTTTTAATGTGCTTCAGTCAGTTAAATGTTTATGAATTATATGGATATAAACTGAAATTACCAGCACAACACTTGTTTCTGCTTCAACAGGAAAGAAAAGGGAGTGAAGGTTTAAGTTTGCATTCAGAGCACCCCCTGGTGGATTTGATACAACACTGCACAGACAGCAAACCATTCATGAAATAAAAATTGCATTTATTTAAAACAAAAAACAGTTACATTTGTTAAAAATTATATGGAATCTCATATGATTTTTTTTATTTTCAAGAGACAAAGAAAATTTCTTAGCATGATAAAAAAAAATTGCAATAGCTATTCCTAAATGTGCTTTACACAATCCTATATAGCTACATGCAAATGTGCAGCTAAATTAACCATCTTAACCAGAACAAATTGCCCACCTTGCAGATACCACTGCATCTAAATTAAACATATTTACCTACACTGGCTGTTAAAACCAAAACCTGGACATAACCTACATGGATTTACAGTTAAAAATCAGTTAAAACATATGCAGGGCTCCTGATGCACACAGGCAAACCTTTCCACCATGGTAGTGTGTTTTACAGAAATAAGGCATGCTATGCTGTTAACACAGAGTTTAAGAACATTTCTGCCCGTGTGTGCAAGTTAAGACACTAAAACTTAAGATGTGAACATTCGAGCAAACAGCAAATGGAAAAGGGAAAAATGAAAATCACATGTACACAGAATGAAGAGAACCAGCCCCCTGCCATGAAAAGACTTTACAGTACAACATTAAAACACAATTACAAAAAACTGTACACAGGTGAGATAAAATGGCAGTGATCTGGAGCTTTCCCAGACCTCTAAAAGTGATTTATTAAAATGTTTTAAGGCTTGTGCCTGATTACCGTGAGAAGAACATAGTGCAATATTTAAAATGACTAAAATATGATACATATCTACAAGAACTGATTACAGAGTTCTACTTTACAATCACTGTTCACATTCCTTGGGCATTAAGCTTTCTCAAAGAGTCTGATCTTTACGGTAAGAAGCTCTAGTTTCTATATTTGGCAACACTGATTCAAATACATCAACATTCACATCCATTTAAAACCTTAAAATATACACATTAGTACATTCTGGGATGTTTTACAAAGCCCTGAATATACAGAACAGTGCAACCTGTTGTGTTTTTTTTCTTCTTAAGGCAAGGACTTCAGCTTAAACTCCAAATCTTACATGCACTGTAAGTAGCATCATCTTTCAACAACCACAAAATCACACCAGACCTGATTACAGTAAAAACTGATGGTGGTTAAGATTTCTTACAGCTGCCGTTGCCGCGCTCGCCTCTCTGTCCACATGGCCCGCAGCTCTCTAACAAGCAAGGGAGTGATGAACACAATGCTGCCCGCAGTCTGTAAGACGAAGAGAAGAAGCCTTAAGCAACAAGCGCAAACTGTATATAAAAGATGGATGGAATGTCTTGGACTGAAAAGTGTAACCAGGTGTCATGCTTCGTGACGGTCAGCAGGGGGAGTTTATAAGAAATCCAGCTTACATCTCACTTGATTTACGACCTCGGTAAACACTTTTCTGATTAATTCAAAGTTAAAGTCTTATTTAACACGTTTTGTCCTTTTAAGGATAAGAATTATCTTACCATGACAATGAAGAAGTAGAACACGCTCATCCAGCCCAGCTTGCTCTCTATCAGAGACACCAAGTACTAGAAGACGAGGGAGAAAATGGTCAAATTAAAGGTCAGTCTGATCACTCGTGTGTGTATACAGTCAATGTCATAGCTGTGTCACAAAAAGGCATCAGTGGAAGCAAACATGCTCTCATGCTGCCAAATTCATTCTGTTTAATTCTCCAATTAGATTTTTTTTTTCATCTTTACCTGTCCTGCAGCAGCTCCTATACTTCCAGTTCCATCCACTATACCAGTGACAGTAGCCAAGGCCTCCTTACTGCCCCTCAGAGCATCCTGCCTGCCAAGGTCAGCAGATATGGCCGAACTGATTATGTTGGACGGCCCACCAATGAAGAGTCCGGTAATAGCTAGCAGCACACCGTTTATCACCTGGTCATTAGGTGATCCTGAGAGAGTGGATTTTAAACGCAAAATTAATCGTGTGAATTTTAAACCTTACAGTGTTATTGTGAGTTTGACGCCTTGACTCATGAAATGCAGTTTTTTTTTTTTATTATTATGAAGAAGAAGATATCGGATCGTGAGCTGTTGTTAGATGACGTGCATGTACTTACGGCTGTATCCCACCAGGGCTCCGATTGCCAGCATCAGACTGACGACCAGCACCGGCGCTCTCTTCCCCATAAAGTCAGAGATCAGACCCTGAAATGTTCCTCCTGATACAAAAAATAGCATGATCAAGGCAAATTAGGAACTGACAAACTGCAAAGTTATTTACCAATGAATACATTACACGTGGGGCTGCATACATCACAGCTCCACTTTAGGACCCTGCCAAAAATAAATAAATATTCACACCACACATTATTTTGTTTAAACCACCATTAAGTACAGCAAGGATCAAAATCAGCCGTGCCGCACACCTGTCGAGGGCGTACTCTGCCTCTCAACTTATGACAGCTGGGATGGGCTCTAGCCCCGCCCCCTACACTGAATTAGACAAGTGGAAGAAAATAGATGGATGAAGGATCCAAATCAAGTTATGCTTATCTGATGGTGCCCCCACCTCCAGAGGCTGCATGCCCCACCGTTAGAGAACCACTGCACTACTATAAGTTGTGATAATAACATTCTATTATTAAGCATCATACAAAATGATGAGTGATAAGTGATTTTAAACAGGACCTTTAATGCTCATTACCAGCTCCAATGGTTTTATTCTTGGACTCTATAAGAGCAGCTTTGCTTTGATCCCAGCTCCAAACAATCTCACACTGGTCCCCAGCTCATCAGTTCTCTGAAACAAGCTGTTTTAGTTCCTCTCCTTACATACTTCCTTTAAGCAAACTTTGCCCTGATTGGTTGCCCCTCGCAAACAAAGTGTAAAGAGCGGGAGGGATCTGAGATGACCATATCAGGACTATGGTTGCACAGCCAAAAGTCGGAAAAAACATTTCTGGAAAGAGTGTTCAGAGAAGCCTGAGTGTTTAGTCACAGGGATGACTGACTGTTTCTTTCAAAATAGAAAGTCAAACCTCAGTTTTATAACAGAACTTTTTTCTTTTTCAAGCAGCTGCTTACCGATGATTCCTCCGACATCATACCACACAGACAGGCGGTCGGCCTGGGCTTCCTTCCACTTGTAGTTGTTGCTCAAGTAGAAGGGAAGCCAGAAGAAGAAGGAGTAGTTGACCAGCTTCAGACATGCATAAGCCAGGGAATACTGCAGTGCAAGCAAGACAAAGTCATCACACTATAAAAACATTGTTATATAGTTTTATATAGTTCGTCTTCTTCACACTCACAGGCAACACCCCAGGAAGACAGAAAGCCTTTAAGAAGCCGATGGCCTGTGGAGACTCAGCTGGAGGCTCTACAGGCTGCTCGACAGACTGGCCTCGCCTGCTGTACTTCTCCACCTCCACCTCATCCTCCTCGTCGCTCATCAGAGGCTTGTGGCTGTCCGTGTCTGTCTCAATGGGGCTGAGTCCAGTTTCTGACTCCAAGCTCCAAGACCTGACACACACACACACACACACACACACACACACCACACACGACACACACACACACACACACACACACACACACACACACACACACACACACACATTAAAGGAGACCATAAGTTTAATCAAAAGTTTAGCTTATTCAAACTGTTTCAACTTGAGGTAGAGACGAGTTCACACCTCTCATGGAAAGAAGTTATAAAAAGTAAAGATACAAAGTTGATGGTATTTCAAAACAAGCTGAAACCTGATCACATAGTATATGCACCAATGTATTAAGAAGAAATGAGGGTTATAAATTTTTAAGCATTATGGAGAATATGAACACATATGCAACATTCTGGGAAGTACTTTAAGTCACCTTAATATATTTAAAGCATGCAAAAACAAAAACAAAAAAACAAGCAAACACCCTGCAAACTTTTTACATTTTTAACATCTAACATGCTTCCTGAAGTCCTTACCAACTTCCTTTGGGGAGGTAAGCAGGCCGAAGAACACGACCACCCCTCCCGCAAACTGCACAACAGAGGTCACCAGGAAGGCGTACTGCACACAGCAACAGTCAGCACATTATTTCAGTGCTTAGTTGTTGGCAATGTTAAGTGGGGCAGGGGGGGGGGCAACAATAAAACATGTTTGTCTATGTGTGCTTCACCTCATATCCATATTTGAGAACACTGGAAGCAAGGAAAGCACCCAGGATGTTGCCTACAGAGGCGCATGCACTCCACAGGCCAAACACAAAACCACGGCTGAAAAAGAGATAAATGGCATTAAGTTTATTTATAGAACAGCTTTAAGTATTTTTTACTCTGTCACTCGCCGTTTTTAATATGAGCAGAGTATGCCCTGCTGCAGAGCAAAACTGGGTCTAAATAGGCCTATGTTCTCACTGTGGCACCAGTGAATAGAGGCTATTGATGGCGAGTGTGAGCATCTGTATTTCCATTTGGGTGTGTATGATGAAGGTCGACTTGGCAAATATGAGCCTGACTAATATTTCTGGGTTGGACAGATGCTGTGTCTGTGATCCAAACTCATCTGGCAGCCGTTAAGGCAAAGATAATGACATTCACAGAAATGACACGCACCCCGCCTTCCCGAACCAGTTGCCCATGACGGCCACCACGCAGGGCCAGACGGCCGACTGCAGCAGGCCGTTCAGCACCCACAGGCTGCTGTACAGGTAGATGTTGTAGATGTGGAGCCATTCAGTCAAAGTGCCAAACACAAACTCCTGCAGAAACATGCACAGCTTTCTTGAGTGTTTGGTGTTGTAGTTGTCAGAAACTTTACTTTTTGTGTGGATTTTATACAGATATCAGCAATGATTAATGCAAAAACCACCACCCTAATAATCAATCATATAATTCTGTACTATGTACTAACCACTGCAGCAGAGCCACACAGGCCAAAGCAGAGCACATAGCGGAGGTTCACTCTGTCTCCAATCATACCACTCAGATACAGACCCTGTGTGGACACGAACAAAAAAATGGAGAAAATAAATAAATAAATAAAAGTCTGATCTGATTTTGTTCAAATTATAGGCATAATGTACTTTCTCAGTGAGTTCCAAGAACAAATCTGATACTTAGTGTTACAGAGATGTGCTGGCCTTTGTTTTACTCTTATCATAATCCACACAGGTCACCAGATGGTTCAAATGATTTCCATTCCTGAGTAAATGCAGGCCCAACTTGGCACGGGGTCGATACACAAAATTATCTTCTGCTCACAGTTTTACCAATTTGTGTGGCAGACGCATCCTAATAAACAATGAAAATCATGTACTCACCACTGCATATGAGAAGAGGAAGATGGAGTCCAGAATCCCCAGAAACAGAGTGGCCTGCTTTTCATCCTCAAACAGACGATTATCCTGCCAGGTCTGGGACAGTCAGAGAAAACGTGATTGTGCAGAGTTCATACAAGCTCTTAGACCAAGGACGTGACTGTAAAAGTTTTGCTTTTGTGCATCAGGGATTAAGTTAAACTGCAGAGAAGCTAACTTACTGAAGTGTGCACATTGAAAAACAATAACACACAAAAAAAAGTAAAAAAAAAACAAAGGCTTTACTTTGGAATTGTGGCCAGCCAAAAATATTTCTGACTTATTTTAATTTCAGCGTTGTATATGTGGGAGACACATTGTTCTGTGCTGTATGCTCATTACCTCGCCAGGCGAGAAGGCAGGTGAGCTGTCATTAAGAATGAAAGGCGTCCACTGAGCTGAGATGCTCACTTTCACATTGCTGAATGTCTTCCTGGACGCATGCAGCAACACGTAGCTGGAAAGACAGAAAGCAGTTTTACTCAGAAAGGAATGACAAAACATATGTGGACAAACATTTACTGAAAGTGCAGCGCAGTTATTTCATTCTTATTTAATATAATGGATCAAGGTTACATTTATGAGTTTTGAACATGCTTTTTGTTTTGAACATGGATTTTTGAGGGCTCTTGGGTACAACAGCTCTCTAGTTGTAAATAAAAAGGTAAAATTCCAAAGTAATGTCATTTCAGCTGTGCAAGAAACACTGAAATTACATACTTAAAAATGAAAATGAAAAAAAAAAACCCCAAACAAAATCCACTTCCAAAACAACTGAATGCTTAAGCCAAATTTATGCTTGTAATAAAGATTTCATGCACAAATGTCCGATGCCATGGCAACAGCAATTGCTCTATATGACTTTTACTTGAACCAAAATAAAGCAAAGCCTATTATATGATACACACTGTCTATTTAAAACGACATGAATTTCTTTGCTAGATTTGTTAAATAAAAGAAAACTAAAACTAAACGTTAGTAGCAAAAATAGGGTTACAGCGAACAACTAATAAACCTCCACAGTGAATAGGGATGTGCATTTCCATGCATATGATTTGATCAAAAATTGTTAAAAAACAAACAAGAAAATGGATACATTTATTTTTTCCTACACTCTAATGTGTTTCAGAGTATGATAATAAAACAAGACAGATAAATCTGAGCTGATTTAATCTCTCATAGATCTTTAACTTGACCTCACAGCTCACATGCATTCACACTGCATTAACTATATGGCTAGATTGGACTTGCTGGGATTAAAACTGCTGCAAAAAAATGTGTGTAAATTCCATCATTCCAGATACAGTTTCAAGTTTTCAAGTTTGTGCAGCTCTTGTCAGTTTTCTGTTAGTCTGTGGATATCTCACGTAGCACAATGTTATCTAGACACCGGCACAGGATGACATTTGCATTCCTACTCAAGGCTTACAGGAAGTTCTATAGGGCGGGGTGACTCCAAATTACCTAAAGAAGGTGAGAAGAAAGACAACCAGATGATGATGAGTGTACTGTGACAGAGAGGCACAGCATGATGGAGGCATCACAGGAGCGGCCAAAACAAGAAAGAGGAGGAAGGTGTTGGTGAAGGTCTTCGAGGACAGGGAGGGGGTTCAGCTAGAGTCTTCCACTATACCACATGGGACAAACACATCACTAGACGTGCCTGGAGAAGAAAGAAAGCCAATGTCAAACTAAATAACGTATTTTTCATTCAGCACTGATTATAGGACAGGGCTGCAGACACAGACCACAGGGGAAACTCCTCTGATTACATAAAGAAGGCAGATTTTACAGAAGCCTATGGGAAAACAACCCCTCAGCTCCCCTTATCTATCACCTGTGTAAACACTTTCCTTATGAGCTTATGGCTTCAGCTGACAGTCACAAGTTTTATCTAATAAAACACACTGTTTGTGTTGTAAATTTTTATCCCAACAAAAGTGAAACACAACGATAAAGCAGGGTTTTCTTTAGGCAAGGCCTAACAAGACTGACCAGTATGGTGCTCGGCCCTGGTTTTAAAACCAGGATGGGTAACATCACTCTGTTCAAAGCTTCACACCAATACACCCTGACCTCACTATCCATATGGTGGGTACATCCAGCTATCATATACAGTCTATAGTTCAATGGAGACTGTGGGATAAATATTATTGTGGCTCATTAATTCGTTTCAAGTCTCTGATAATTCCAATATGGCAGCCAGTCAGTACTTCTTGTTAAAGAACTATGTCCCCATAGGTTAAAAGATAAATATGAAGTAATGCACCTCATCTGAAAGCTGGGATTTGTGTGTTGCCTTAAAAAAAAGAGGGCTCAATGGACCCAGTGTGCACTGACTGTCTTCATTCCATCCTGTTCAGCTGTAACACTGCTTTGCTTCATCTTTATAGCGCTCTACCAGAATACACGGACCGAAATGATGGCAAAACTCTGGTGAGCTGCTGATGACCTGCTTGCTTAGCATGACTATTTTAATGCTTGGACCAATTTCTCGAAGTCAGTTTGAGATCTGAGTTTTCTAACTCTCGACGCATTTGATAAAAGTGGTCGAAAGCAGGTGTGAAAAATAAAAATGAAAGTCACTTCGAGTACTTGACACGGGAAATCCTGAGGGGCCGGTGTTGTGCCAAAAAGTGATTGCCTGCCAAAAACTGATTTCCGGTATTTGCCAAAAACTGATTGCTCGTATTTAAACTGCTATAAGTAACTTGTTGGGCTATAATATGTGAAACATATGTCAAATGCATCCCTCATGGATGACATAAAGTCATCTTGAGCCACAAACAACATTCGTGTAACAAGGTAGAAGCCGCAATCAGTTTTTGGCAGTGACTTTTATATAACCTTTATTTATGCAGTTACAAAAATCTCATTAACATAAAAAATGTCTTTTGTAAGAGTAAGTTGGCCAAGAGGACAGCAGAAATGGCAGCAAATATTACAATAGTTCTGTAAAAATATTTTAAGTGGGGATAAAGGACCGGATTGGTTATAATGTAAGTACAATAACACAGAGTTATAAAGATACTTGAAAACAGATAATTTTTTAATTATATATATATAACCCCTTTGTAAACCCGAAGCCTATTTACCAACATACGTAAAGATATTACACATAAAAAATACACAGAAACATTGGAAATCAGTTTTTGGCAGTATTACACAGTATCTACAATAGTTTGTACACCCTTGTTTAAACTCTAGTTTTAAACTAGATGCAATACAAAAACAAAACTCTGTAACAGTGGCAAATGAGGCGCATGGGAAAGTTTAACCATGGACACCTCTTTTCATTCATTTTGCTCTTATAGAACCTTCATATAGGACAGAAGTGTCTGACAAGCTCCCAGAAGACAAAAAGGATCTAACAAAAAAATTGTCTGCAGTGTGGGCTATGCTGTGCACTTAATACAGCACACTGGAGGAATATGACCGAGACGTGCTGTGCTGACAAATTTCGATAGCTCGGAACAGACGGGCTTTTGTTTTGAACCAAGCAATCACAATTTTATGGACTCCGTGGTTAAATAATGATTTACGTCTTCGTGGATCAACGACACATCTTGCCACTGAAGTTATAAACCCTCCACTGTTGTTCTGCCAACCGAATTAACGTTTATTTTGTGAAAAGAAGCTACTGCCACACCTACAGAGCAGTTTCTCTCCACCTCGGCTTTCTTAGTAACAAGCCGCATACTGGTTCGAGCCTTTCGAGTCAATTCCGGGTTCGTTGCGCCTTTAAAATCACCACAAACATCTCCGAAAAAACAGCTGACTGCTACTAACTCTTTGAAAACAAAAACATATGCTGACCTTTCAGCTCTGACTCCCGTTGGCTAGCTTGCTCTTGATGAAGCGTCAGTTTTGTGTTTACTGTGTGTTGCCCCGTCACTCCAAACGTCAACTTTCGCAGAGCGCCAAGGCGCGCTGCTGCCGCCAGTAGGACAGGAGTGGAATTACAGCTCCCCCCACCGCCCCAAAAATAACAGCTGGGATTGACTGTTGAAAAAAAAAGTGAGCCAGCTGCTCACATTTCACCTGCTGCCGTGCCACTTGTTCGCGAGAATCCAACTTTCATTGGCTACAAGCAAATGTATTTACAGTTTAAAAACTGCAGCGCCAAAAAAGTCCGTTTACAGCAGGGTTGCAGCACTTGAACTTGGACAGCACTACATTTCTGGTAAGCATTTGGCAATTATGTAGATTTATCTAATCGTATAGTTGATACATATGTATGTAATACTTTTACAAAGCCTTCTAGCTTCTCAAACATCCAAAGCCTCACGTCCATTCACGTGCAAGAGCAACGTGGTACGCGGTTGGGTGTGGTGATAAAAGATGTGAGTAAACTTGAAGTTTAAAAGTTGAAGGATTTAAATCCACGCTTATATGTAGTAAATGTAAATAAACACTCCCATAAATATTTATATCAAACATTTGCATAATGACAGTCAAAAGTACAAACAAATGTAGAATTTTCCTTTTTTACATGTTCTCCTATCAATTTCTGTATGACAGTGAACGTAACGTCATTGGAAATCATTGGAGGGGGGTTGTGCAGCTGCACGAGCAGCTGGAATGAAAAACAATTCCAATGAATTTCAGATTTGGAGGGAAAAGCCGTAATATGATGATGTCTGTCCCACATTCCACAAATTTCCACACAGCTTGTGGATGTAAAGTATGGGATGAAATAGTTTTAGTTAGCATCAAGAGACATCTATCCATCCATTCATTCGTACACAGCTCGTTTCTGAAGCCAGCTCTAAGTGAATCAACAGTAAAGAAAGAGAGAGCGAGAGAGAGAGAGAGAGAGAGAGAGAGAGGGAGGAAGTCATAACCAGGGTGAGGGGAGAGAGAGGGTGATTAGAGGCGAGGCAGGGAGAGGGGGGCACGTTCAGCACTGTGTCTTCAAGGCTCACTAAGATAAGCAGTCGATGAATTGTTTCAAGGCTTAGAAAATCTATTTGAACCTGGGCATATAAACTGTACACTACAGCTGTTTTGGAAGTTATACCAATGGATACTGTTATAGCAGCATGGGATGCACTGTGCTCCCATTCCACTGATGAACACATGAAAACTGTGCAGCGAAAGGAGGTAAGAAACTGATTTAATGTTTTAATTTGAAAGGAGATAATGTTAGAAATGATCTGATTTCAGCAGAATATGCACTGTGCCCATGAGTTTGTCTTTGCCAGAAGAAACAGATTACTGCAGAATATAATTTCACTGTATCTAAATATACACTCCTACGCTTTGTTTGACACACCTGCTGAACTGCTTGTTAACACAAATATCTCATCAGCCAGTCACATAAGAGCAATTTGGGCCATTTAGGCATGGTCAAAATGGCCTACTGAAGTTTAAACTGAGCATCAGAATGAGGAAGATAGGTGATTTAAGTAACTTTGAATGTAAAAGGGTTGTTGATACCAGACGGGCCGGTCAAGTACTTCCAAAACTGCTGTTCTACTCATATTTTCCCACACACCAAAGAGAAAGTATGCAGTGAGCGGCAGTTCTCTGGGCAAAAATACATTTGTTGATGCCAGAGGTCAGAGGAGAATGGCTCGACTGCTTCAATTTAATAAGACAACACTACCACAAATAACCATGTGTTACAATCAAGGTATGCAGAATACAGAATACAGCAGCAGAAGACCATACCGGGTGCCACTCCTGTTAGCTAAAAACAGGGAACTGAGGTTACAGTTCACACACAGGCTCACCAAAAGTGGACAAAAGATAACTGAAAAATCCTCTACTGTGACAGTGAGCTGGTAGTATCAGAAGACATAAGAGCATGGATCCATACTGCATTGGATCAACAGTTCAGGCTCGTTCTGGTGGTGTAGTGATTTGGGGGATATTTCTAGCCACACTTTAAACTGAGCATCATTTAAACACCACAGCGTACCTGGCCAAAATCTCTGAGGGACGTTTCCAGCACCTTGTCGGTGAAGAATTAAGGCCATGACGGTAAAAAGGGATCCAGCCTGGTACAAGCAACATGTACCTAAAGGGGCCACTGATTGTATGTTTGCTAATAAAGTAAGATTGAAGTGGTGCTTTTTCTAATTCTAACTAGTATTGTGTATCTTGTTGCCAGGATGTATCTTCTAGCAAATGGTATAGCTCTAAATGGCTTTTTTTATAGCCAGTCAGCTACCCTACAGCCTTAAGGGTGGTATGTAGTCCTTATGCACATCTGTCATATCATTTGGAGTGTATATCAATAAACAAATGATGGCAGGGGCCTCACATATGGGAAATCACCAAGCCCTGTTTTAGAGGACGCTGAACTGCAAGAACATTGACCTCGAAGATGTGAAAGTACGAGAATTTGCACAGCAGCTTTGTCACAGCAGGGGTCAAATGTTTGGAAGTGGTGGAAAAACCAGTATACTACAATACACTAAAGGAGAGGAAAGAAAAAGGCAGGCCCTAAATGACTGCTGAATGAAGTGTTAGTTAGTGTGATGAACTACTTCGGGGAGTTGCACTTGAGTCTCTGGCTGTCATGGTTTCTTTGATTTTGCCCAGCTGTCCTGTGGCCCGAATGCTGAAGTTTACCAGCTTAATGTTTAATCTACTAAAAATGCAATGTGAAGACTATATAACAGTGTTAAGCCGGATCGCTATTGTCAGTGGGAGCAAAACCACAACAACCGCCAATGTGCAATTCAACGAACAAGCAAAATCAGAGAAGATGCTGACAGAAGTTGCTTCTATGTCTCTCTTTCTCTCTCTCCCAGGTGTGCAGTGATCATGGAGGCCGCTGAGAGAATGAAAACAAAGCAAGATTACATCAACTCATCTATCAACAGGTTTGTATCTGACCAGGTTTACCAGTGAGGCATTAAAATAGGACACGGGCCTTCACAAATTTCTCCCTGAGCCCTGAGAAAATAAGAAACCCTGTTAGGCTGCCCTTTAATCATTACATCCATTAAGGGAAAGTCAGAAAAGGTCTTTCAACTTAAGGCTTCCCATTTCCTCCCGTTTATTTATTAAAACATAACAGTTTGATGAAATGGGCTCCAATCCAAGCATGTGTTTATTTAGCGAGGCCGATGAGAAGATGCTCGGTCATAGGCTTGTCCTCTGGCATTTACTCTCAGGATGGATTTTCCCACTGTCCAGAAAAAGACTGAATGTCCCCTAGCTGGCAGTCACTGTGACCATACGGGGAAGTTCAGGGAACTCTGCTAGCAGTAGGTTATTCTTTAATTGGTATTCCATTTATTTTCAATTTTTCTGATTGAATTTGGGAATGTGGAAAAGTATGCATTAAAAAAAAAAAATCCAAATAAATGTTAACGTGTTGTTCCAGGAGACCCGAGCTGGAGATGGTAGACTATGTTTGACAGATTTACCCAAGCCTCCAATTCGCTTTATATTTTCTTTGTTCTTCCAAGTGGAAAAGTATATTTATTTGACTTTATTGCAGATGCTTCAATTTTGCATCATAGCTGAGGGTTTTTTCCACACACTAGGGGACAAAACCACAACTGTGCTCTGAAAGCCATTCTTTTCTATGGTTTCTATTCCTGCTGGCCGTGGCGACATGAAATACGTTCACACAAGCCATCTATCCATACATTTGCTTCTGCTTATCCTTTTCAGGGTCCACTGGGGCGCTGGAGCCTAAGCAGGGTACACCCTGGACAGGTCGCCAGTCTGTCGCAGCGCATTCACACAATCATTACAATATATGACATGCATAAACTGTATGTAAACACCCACATGTGGTTGAAAAAAATGACATAAAACTTGCAGAGTGCAGCAGCCAGTGCAAGACACATTTTGGGTTGTTCGATTTACCCGGAAGTTATCATTGCGTCATGTGATAATGTGCGATTTGCTTTTATATTTCAAGCATTTCTAAAATGATTTCCTATTTTTATTTTTAGGCTAAAGAGGGACTCTCCGGTGGGGGAAAGTGGTTTCTGTTTCGCTTCAGTAGAAAACAAGGGAGGTGAGCACAGAAGAGAGGGAACACTAAAACACCCCTTTACCCCACTGGAAAACCTCATTAACCAGAAGGAAGAATCATCCATGATGGCCCACAGGAGGTCGAGCTTTGACCCTCAGAGCAATGACAATGCTCTCTTAGTAGGAGTCAAGCTGCCCAGATCAAATGGCTGCAGCATCAGGGACAAGATTTCACTATGGGAGGGCAAGGAACCCACTCATTCATCTCTAACCTCGGATAACGTGGGCCAAAGTAGCGGTGTAAAAAGGACAGACTCGCTGCCAAAAAGCAACAATAAATGTATAGAAGACAAGCAAAGTGCAGAAAGTTGCACAAAAGTAGCCCATAAGGAAAAGCAGGATCTCAGGAAAGAAAGTGTAGGAAAAAATGGAGATTCCAGGCCTTGTTCACCGGTTGAACCCACAAAACAGCAAAGAGGAGCATTCAATATCAGTAAGCCTGGTAGCAACCAAGTAAAGGAAGACTGTAAAAGAGTTGTAGTTCACAAAGAAAAACAAGAACACGAGAAAGAGAATGTAGAAAAACTTGGGGATTCAAGGCCCTGTTCGCCTACATCAACAGATAAACAGCAGGTGGGAACCCTGAAAAAAAGCATTGACAGGAGAGCAGCAGAACAGACGAGTCATGAGAAGAGAGCTGTATTCAGTCTTTTTAAAAAGCTGGAGGCTATGGGGGGGAACCATGGAAAAATGCCCCCAGAGCTTGGAAACTACTTCAGCCCACCGAGCAAGGACAAGCAGCTGGAGGTGAGGAAAAACGAATCTGAAGCTTTAGCTCAAAGAAGCACAGTTGCAAGATCTGGGACCAAAGAAAAGAAGGAGCAGCATGAAAATGTGTACACCGAGCCAGGTGCACCCCCCATCAACCCCGTCCCTAAACCCCAACGAACCTTCCAGCACCCAGCTACTGCCACCCTGGGAAGGAGGCAAGGCAGAGGGCAGAGGAACCTCCCGCCACTACCGTCAGTAGCTTCGAAAACTTCCTTGAAACCTCCCTCTGGCATCTACGGAAGACCCAGAGGTGAGAGAGTCCGGGACAGCTTCAACAGGTATCCATGGATTAGAAAGATTATTTGCTTGGTGAAGTTATGCCAGCTGTATGTAATGTATTAACTCGTGCTTTCATCTCATGATGACAGGAGATCCTTTGAGTTCGAAGACCTTGCAGGGTCAAATGGTCTGCTCTTCTCTCGCTCGCTGTCTCAGGAACATCACTATGAAGACATCCTGGGTCAGACACCAACCTGCATTATCCATTGAATGCCTTTATGAGCAAATTGTAGTGGAAGTGTAGTTAGAGGGGATGCAGTTGATTCCAGAGCTGAGTTTTTTCCACTTCTACATGCTAATTGTAACATGCAGATACAGTATTCAGCAGAAAACAATCAAGTATGAGTACAATTTTTGTTAAACGTGTAAAAAAAAAAAAACCCTCCTCAAAACTGCCAGGTAAACTACTTTACCACTTTTACTGCATCAGAAATTAAGTCCAAAGTGTCATGGCAGGACTGCAGCCCTGCTTCACTGTAAAATACTGAATAATGTTAACTTTGTGCACAATTATCAGACATGCTTGAAAACTTGCGTCAAATGCGTCACTTCTGGTTTTTCTGCAGACTCGTCAAATGAGAACCCGTATGAGGATATAGAGTTGGAGAGCCAATGCTCCCAGCAGTCTTTACCTTCCTCTCCTGGTGCTGACACTGCTAAGGTTAAAGTATACCCTGAACTTGAAACAGCAACTACTTGGTTTCAGTAGTTAGAAATAATTATGATTATTATGATTATTATTTATTTATTTTCTGTCCATAGGCCTCCAGACCAGGGTTCTTCAGGCAGAATTCAGGCAGAAGCTTTAAGCTGCTGGACATGCGGAGAACCAACCAGCAGATCCATAGCACTGGAAGCAGTAGAGGTGTTTCATCTCCACCCCAGCTCAGCCCTCCATCTACCCCCACCGGACCTGAACAAGCCTCCTGGCTGCCCGGGGATTCCTATGGCCGCACCTGCCGGAGAATACCGACGGTCTGTGTTTGTGCATGTTTTTTTCTTTTTTTTTTTTGCTGCAGAATCTTATCACATCCATTTTGAACAGTCGGTTTCTTTTATTAACCCTGGCAAATTATTAAGCACATACTATTTAAGACTAATTTGCATGGTTAGTGCTAGTTTTTTACTGGAATGACAACAGCTGGGCACTGATTTAGTGTTTTTAATTGGAGAAAACAAGCACTGCACTGTTTTGCTAGTGATGCATTAGTAGTTGTACCTCGCTTAAGAGCAAAAATAATCCTTTCCTCACTTTTTCAACTTTCCTACTGGAATGTACTGAAGTCGAGGGTGACTTTGCTCCCAGTTCTGATTTCCGAAGCAAATGGAACGTTGCATTAGATTAGGTATCACTGTGTTGGTGTTGTTCCTGGATAATCAAAATAAATGTTGATCCAGCTTCTGCAAGGGACCAATCATGTCATAAGTTTGTGACATGGAAACATCATCACACCACACACCATAACCATAACCCTCAACTCCAATCCTAACTGCCTCCGTTTTTGGATATTTTCCTATACATCAGATACAGCCTCTTTGGACACAGATATCACGCAGTAGTATTTACTGGCACTGAGACATATTTTTCTTTATTCCTTTGGACAGGTTGTACTCAGGATCAACAGCATATTTGAAACTCGGTCCAGGAAAAAGCATCTCAGAAGGATCTATCATTATGCTGAGACAAGCTCGGGCAGAGGTGAGTGTTAAAAGGAATGAAAATTGATTGTAATATTTATTTTACTGTCTAGTAAGTTTGTATTTTTGGGTTTTAATTTACAGTAACAGATGAGAACAGTGACTCTGAGAGTGAAATTGAAGAAAGAGCAAAAGGTAGGGTTTCAATTATTCATTTATTTGTCATTGTTTCTTTATTTTTCACACTGAGGTGTATAATAGTGCTCTGGCTTACATCCTTTCTTCCAGCTCACCGCCAGCGTCTCGTGTCGGTGAAGTCTATACTGAGCCAGCCGAGCCAGGCTCAGGTCCACACCAGAAGACACTCACTCGAACAGGAGCTCCATCAGCGCAAACTTTTTGAATATTTCCTGGTTGTGTCGCTGCAGAAATCAAAGGCTGGAGCGCACTATCTACCAGAGGTCACACAGCAGTTCCCTCCTAAGGTCCTTGAATCATGGCTCATTTTTGTAGTAGTTTAATAATTTAAGACCAAATACATTAAAAAAAGAAGAAATGCAAGAAGTGGTAACTGATCTTAAATCTCTCACCTCATTTTAACTGCAGCTGGAGCGAACCTTCAAGTTCATGAGGGAGACGGAGGATCAACTGAGGATCATTCCTCAGTTCTGCTTTCCTGATGCTAAAGACTGGGAGCCGGTGGAGAGATACCCAAGGTGAGGAGTGTGAAATGAACAGGGCGCCACACTTATCTCAATATAATAAACACTGAAAATTCAACTCTTTATACCACGGGAAACACTATCAATTTCATTATTAGTGTTGACTTTTACAGTATATGTGTATTTTCTCTTTGAAAAGAAAAAATACACTAATTATATTTTTGTCATGGCTCTTCCCTCGCAGTGAGATGTTCTCATTTGTTTTGACTGGAGTGGATGGGAGCCGAAGGTTTGGATACTGCCGGCGTTTACTGGTAAATAGAAATCGTGTGCCGTCACCGAACAGGAAGTAGCTAAATACCACAATGACGGCTGAGTAAATAAGCATACCAGAATAGTGTGCCTGCGCCTGTGGGAAAACAGCCCATCTCAGACTCTGGGCGGAAATGTGTGAGACTGGGAACTGTGTATGTGCGGGTGCGCATGTGTTTCTGCTTATGCATTTCTGTAGGAGGAGTGTGTGTATTGCAATACTGTTGATTTATATACTAGTCTGTCCTCATGTCTAGGAGTACACTAGTGAGTATTATGTGTCATATTTTCATCTTTTTCTCACAGCCTAGTGGAAAAGGCAAACGTCTGCCAGAGGTCTATTGTATTGTCAGCCATCTTGGCTGCTTCAACTTGTTCTCCAAGGTAAATCACTCCTCAGTGATAGCATTTCTGCCCTTTATTGCCCTTTATTGTCATTGTCCATGTCCATGTACAACAAAATTATGGGCACTCCACACCAACTGTGTAGGAATAATGTATAGATAGTAAGACACCGGGAATAAATAACAAACAGGACAAATATATCAAATCAAATCAAATCACTTTTATTGTCACATCACATGTGCAGGTACATTGGTACAGCACATGTGAGTGAAATTCTTGTGTGCGAGCTTCACAAGTTCATATACAGTTAAAAGGGATATATACAAATAAAGAGAAAGGGACACATTGGAGACAAAGTGCTTGGAAATAGTGGAAGAGTCTGTATGCGAGTGGCCTGAGTGATGAGGGTTACTCAGACCATGGCGCAGATTAGTATTGTGAGTGAGCAAGGGTGGGGTGTGGGGGGATAGTGCTTGTTAACAGTCTGAATGGTCCAGGGAAAGAAGCTGTTTGTGAGTCTGGAGGTGTGCGACCTGATTGACCCGAGGCACTGACCAGGTTGCAGCAGGTCAAACAGGTGGTGGGCGGGGTGCAAGGGATTACCTATGATGGCTCTGGTTTTGCTGGGAGAGGAGGATCTGGCGATGGCCTCCAGGGGTGTCAGAGGGCAGCCACTGATTTTTTTTTTTTGGGTGGTGTTAATTATCCTCTGTGCAGCCTTCCTGTTCTCAGTAGTGACCCCTTCATACCAAACACCCAGACAGTAGGAGAGCACCCTCTCCACCGAGGAGTGTTAGAAGGCCAGCAGCAGCTTCTGGTCCCAGTTATTCTTCCTCGGGACACGGAGGAAGTGCAGCCGCCGCAGGGCTTTCTTTAAGGGGCGTTGGTGTTGTGAGTCCAGGTGAGATCGGTGGAGATGTGGGTGCCTGAAAATGAAGGTGGAGACAGATTCCACACATTCTCCACTTAAGATGAGAGGGTGGTGGACCTGCCTGTGCCTCCTGAAGTCCATCATGAGTTCTTTTGTTTTAAGGATGTTCAGCTTTGGGTAATTTTCTGAGCACCAGCGGGACAAGTTCTCTACCTACGCCCTATACACTGTCTCATCTCCATCAAATATGAGCCCAACCACAGTGGTCTCATCAGCATACTTGACAATAACAATGGTTAGATGGGTTGGTGTAGAGTAGGGGGCTGAGAACGCAGCCTTGCGGGGATCTGATACTGAGTGACACCAATAAACAACCTTTATTTGTCACATACACAATGTAGTGAAATGCTTGTGTCCGAGCTGCAGCATTCCAGGGCTTGTTTTTTTGGGTTTTTTTTTTTTAGCATGGCGGGTCTAGCCAGGACCCTTACTGGATAGCGGGTGGGAATCGAACTTGTGACTCCCGCTCCAAAGGTGTGTAGTCTTACTATCCAGAACCATGTCTGATCAGTTTGATCAGAGCCTGTACGTCACTCATCATCCAAGGTTTTTTGGTTAGGAAAAACCCAGATGGTTTTGGTCACTGTCACATTCTCTACGCAGCACTTACTGTAGAAAGGGACAGACTGAGTAAAGGTCTCCATGTCCTGCTGTTCAAAGATGGACCAGTTTGTCAAAACAGTCCTGTGGCTGGAGGATCATCTGGCCACATTTAATGACCTGGGTGGTTCAAGGGGTTTGTTTCCTGAGCAGGGTGTAAGCAGGGATGAGGAGCAGAGAGTGGTGGTTAGATTAAGGAAACTTAATATGTTGGTGGAATTTGGGGAGTACAGATGATAAATGAAATTAAGCTTGTTTTATATGCACGCATTCTAGGTGCTGGATGAGGTGGAGAGGCGCAGGGCTCTGTCTCCTGCCTTGGTCCAGCCTTTCATGAGAGCCATCATGGAGGCCCAGTTTCCAGCTCC
>NW_024582375.1:1979550-1981294 GCF_018398535.1 Haplochromis burtoni
AAAAAAAAGTAACAAACTGTAAGAAAAAGTCAGATAAAATAGTTAAAAATGTCTTTTTATTTGGAATCCTAAGCATAAATCAAATAATCTGCTAAGAACATTGGCATTTTTTTGGACCAGATTTTGAAATTTAAATCTCACTATACAAAATTCATCCAGTTTTGTTTCTTTCATCTAAAAAAACACTGCAAAAAAAATTAAACCTTTATTGACACCCAGTAATTTGGAACTTTTACTACATTTTTTCCTACACATGTAAAGATTTGACAAAATATTTGCTGGCTAAATGTTTTTGCATTTTTGCCTAGCAGTTGTGGATGAACAGCTTATACAGTTCGCTAACCATAACTAGAGCTGAAAGTAGTTCAGATCCAGATTAAAATGACTTGAAAAGAACATATTTAGAACTG
Source organism: Haplochromis burtoni (assembly GCF_018398535.1). Lineage (NCBI taxonomy): Eukaryota > Metazoa > Chordata > Actinopteri > Cichliformes > Cichlidae > Haplochromis > Haplochromis burtoni. The sequence continues at coordinate 1,979,961 of NW_024582375.1, forward strand.
AATGATGGAATGGATTTGTCAGTCCATCAGACACAACTTTGGTGTTACATTGAGTAAGCTGACAGGATCAAATCTTTTAGGTGATGGAGCTCTGTCGACCCTCTGACTCACGCCTGGAGCATGTGGATTTTGAATGTCTGTTCTCCTGCTTGAGTCTGCGCCTGCTTCTCAGGGTTTTTGGCTCTCTGCTGCTAGAGAGGCGAGTCATCTTCACAGCAGACAAGCTCAGGTTTGTCCCTTCATTTAAGCCATATTGTCTGTACACCAAAATCCATATCTTCCAGCTATATATGAAGCTGTACTGTTTATGCAGTTATGAAAATGGCAAATATTAGTTGAAAGCAGCAGGGGTGTTTTACGATAAAGTTACAGGATATGTGGGTGGTCTAGACTCACAATTTTAAATAAATTTAAGGCAGTCCCAGTTTTATTTAGGGAACATACCAGAGAGCTAAGGCCAGCTGAGTTGTTGACGTGTTGGGACTGGTTTGTTTGCTCTGCTGAAAGCCACTGGGAGTCAGAAAGATCAGCCACAGTAGTAGAAGACAGGAATGCAAAGTGCAGTGATGTAAATGAAAGAAGTATGTAGCCTTGGTTTTCTCTCAGGGCAATGGTATTACTTTAGAGAATGGCTAATCTCTATTTAGACTGTGGTGCCCCCATGCGGTGAGAATAACTGATAATTCTCTCCTTTGTCTCATATAGACTAAAAGGGAAAGTCAGTTTTGTTTGTTTTAAACATTAAAATTCATTAAAAGCTCAATTTAATAATGTTCCACTGTTGTGTTCTCTGCTCCCTCCTTTAGTACTCTTTCCCAATGCTGTCATGCAGTCGTGGCATTGCTCTACCCCTTTGTATGGCAGCACACTTACATCCCAGTGCTGCCCTCAGCTATGCTCGACATCGTCTGCACACCAACCCCTTTCATCGTGGGCCTGCTGTCCAGTTCCCTGCCCCAACTCACTGAGCTCCCCCTGGAGGAGGTCAGAGGAGTAATACAAGTGTCACTGCAATCATATAGGAATACATTACTTATGAGCTGCTGTACATTGCTGTGCAGAGAAATAACCTTTTTTTCTGTGTACAGGTTCTTGTTGTGGATCTTGGGAATAGTCGATTTCTCAGACAGGTCAGATATTTTTAAAGGCGTGTGTGTGTGTGTGTGTGTTTATGGTTTGTCACACTCTGTATCTGTGTAGATGAAATTGTTTCAGCCTCACCCAGACTTTCTAAAAAAAAAAGGGTTGTAGCCAAAGGTGTTTTTTTTGTTTTTTGTTTTTTTTGTAAAAAAAGCCTTAAATGTGTATTGTTTTTCAAATGGTCAGTGCGTATG
>NW_024582375.1:1981334-2023140 GCF_018398535.1 Haplochromis burtoni
GTGTGTGTGTGTGTTTATGGTTTGTCACACTCTGTATCTGTGTAGATGAAATTGTTTCAGCCTCACCCAGACTTTCTAAAAAAAAAAGGGTTGTAGCCAAAGGTGTTTTTTTTGTTTTTTGTTTTTTTTGTAAAAAAAGCCTTAAATGTGTATTGTTTTTCAAATGGTCAGTGCGTATGTGACTTCTTATAGAAGCCTGCTTCCAGCACTGGAAAAAAAAGGTGCTTTCTGTCACCCAGAAGTTAAAACTTCTAGTTATATTCACAGAAGTCTGAGTTAGTAAGTTGCAATTTTAAGATAATAACCTGAAACTTTGACTTCTGGGCGACAAAAAAACGTTTGTTTTTTCAGTGACAGAAAGTTTCCATAACTGTTCTTAGCTAGTCATAGAGCAAAGAAATCAAAGGTAGTTATAGCATAACGTAAGTGCTTTTGCAGCAAGAGAAAGTTTACAGCACTTTTTGTATTGACTTCACTTTTTTGAGATCTAGAGGCTATATTTATCTTTCATAACGTTTCTAAGGTTACATCTACCTATCTATGGTTTATGAATACATTTTCTTTCCTGTTATCTCACATTTAGTTGGACGATGAAGACTCCATCCTGCCACCTAAGCTTCAGACGGCTCTGGAGAACGTTCTGGAGAGGCGAAGAGAGCTTGCTAATGAGCGAGGAGGAGATACAAGCAGCGGTGAGTCAAACTGAGGACTTTTTTCTATGACTCTACAGTGTCATAGAGGCTTCTTTGGTGGCTTTGAGGCTTCTTTATGGTTAAACCTAGAACACAAACATGCTTGTGGTGACAACGCTTATGTGCTTTAATGTGGATCTGCTGTATATTTACCATGTTTACCACCAGGTTTTAGTTGGTGCCAGAGAAAAAGTCAGTAGTCACTGTAGTTCAAAGGCTTGATCCCCTAATAATTTGGAATGTCATGAAATAATTCATACTGGGGTAAAGGGATAGAAAGACTAACTAGAAGATAAAAATTTCTGTAAACATCTTTTTGAACATTATGTAAATGGTTGATCAGCAAGTCGACTTTGTTATGTTTTATATTACCACGTCTAACATCCCGTCTCCAGACTCAGGCCATCTTAGCACCATTGTGTCCGAGGCCTTTGTTCGATTCTTTGTGGAGCTGGTAGGCCACTATCCTCTCTTCATCACCGGCGAAAGGGAGGACGGCTACTCCTCTTCATCCTCCTCCCCTGCCTCGTCCTTCTTTCAGCGAGAGGGTTTTCGCAAAGCCATCCCATCCAAAACCGTGCGCCGCTTCTTGGAGATCTTCATGGAGACGCAGATGTTTGGCTGGTTCATCCAGGAGAGGGAGCTTCATAGGCAGGCTCTCAGAGGTACAGAGGCACAGCAGAAAGAACAGGAATTTTGTCCCAAATTTTTTTTTTTATCCCAGAGGTTTCTTCCTGTTGAAAGGGAGTTTTTCCTTCCCACTGTTGCCAAGTGTATGCTCATAGGGGCTCATCTGATTGTTGGGGTTTTCTCTGTAATACCTCATAGTAAAGCCTTGAGAGCACTTTGAGTTGTTTTATCCCCCATTTTCAAAGGCTCAAAAGTAATTGGTCAAAGTAATATAATTTTAAATCAAAAGATTTTTTATACTTGGGTCAGAATCCTTTTGCAGCCAACGACTGCCTGAGGTCTAGAACTCCTCATCTGGGGCCTTTCTGTGTGGAGTTTCTCCAGTTCTCTCCAAGTACTACATCATCTTCCAGTCCAAAGACATAATTAGAATTATTAAGGTTACTATGAATTTGAGAAACTGGATGAATAAATTTAATGGGTATGGGTGATGGGTTCTTCTAGCTCTTCATGATTGTTTTTGTTTTGCTTCTTTTAATCTCACCAGGACTGTTTGAAGTGAGAGTGCAAGAGTATCTGGATTCTATCCATGATAATGAACATAGGAGGGTTAACAGGTTTCTCAAAGGCTTGGGTAAGGAAACAACTGCTTTATATACACTGCTCAAAAAAAATTAAAGGAACTCTTCTTAATGAGAGTGTAACATCAAGTCAGTGAAACCTTTGGATATTGATCTGGTCAGTTAAGTAGCAGAGGGGGTTGTTAAACAGTTTCAGTTGCTTTGGTGAAATTAACAACAGGGCGACTTTTTTTCACTAGTTTTGTATTTGGCTAGGGTCAGTGTCACTAATGAGGTGATACCTGGACCCTACAGAGGTTGCACAGATAGTCCAACTACTCCAGGATGGCACATCAATACGTGCCATTGCCAGAAGGTTTGTTGTGTCTCCCTGCACAGTCTCAAGAGCATGGAGGAGAATATAGCAGACAGGCTTTACTCTAGAATGGCTCTTAATCTATCAGTAGGACTGACATATAGGCAATGACACTCTGACTGCCATTAGGTATTGGGATGAAATCCTTACACCCGTTGTCAGACATTACATTGGTGCAGTTAGTCCAGCCTAATGTGGTCAGAGTATGCAGATATGATACCATGATACCATTGGCAGATTCCCACATCTAGGAGCTCTGTGGTGCCATGGTCCAGACCTAGGAGGAGATCCTCCAGGACAATGGACAAACCTGCTGCATCATTTTTTCCAATTTGATTTTTGAAATCTCTTTGAATGCAGCCCTCTGTAGGTTGATACTTTTTATTTTGATCAAAGATATGGCATGCATTTATTCCTACCACATTACCTTTCAAATTGTTCCTTTAATTTTTTTGAGGAAAATATTGTTTTGGGCTCATTCTCACTTTTGATCACTTTGTGTGTGTGTCTTTTTTTTGTTCCAGGAAACAAAATGAAATTTCTTTCAAAGAAATAATACAACAAAGAAAGCACTGAAACCAGGAAAGTCTTGAAGAACTACTAATGTAACAAAGAAAAACACAACCAAATTTTGTTCATCCTGATTTATGTCGCTGAACGAGGGATTTTGCAAACAAATTAATCCTGCCAAGGGAAAAATGCTGCTGCATGTCACACAGATGAAAAACCTTGTTGATCCTTTTTATAACAGGATTCTTCAGACATCATCAGTTTATGCATGTCTGGTTTTGTGTTTGGTGTGTTGCTGTGAGCTACATATGGCTGAGGAATTAACCTGGATTAATGGGAAATAAATAGACTGATTAGTAGTAACAGTGGTAGTCCGGATTTGAATATAAGTTAAAGTGAAAGAAGCGTTCGCAGTAATCTTTTAAATCCACCAGGGGGCAGTAGTATATTTTTTCTGTTCAGACATATTTTGACAGTGACTGACCACAAAGTTACACCAAATAGCATTTCAGTTTTCTTTTATTCATAACATGACAACATCACATGCACTTTGAATAAATATCCTCTGGCTATGCTGTGGTGATTTCTTGTCTCGATGCTGTCATATTTTTTTCGTTGCCATCAAAGCAAATGCCAATATGTCATACAACCGTTGCATTACATGTTTAGATTCTCAGTGCCATTTTTGTAAATGTCTTTTCTCTCTCTTCCTCCTCCAGTTTGCACATTTTCAAATGATGAGCTTACTTTATGGTAAATACAAGATGTATCCAATGACACGGTGCAAATTTTACAATTTCCGTTTGTTACACGCTGGGAACAAGAGAATCAAAGCCGAGGGAATTGCACTCACTCATCATTTGTGTGCCAGTTTTATAACATGAGTAATCCACATGCCACCAGTTCCCTAACTACTGGCTGATGTGTTTGTATGTTTGAAGGTATTTGGTTCTTTCCTTTTCTTTCTTTCTTTCTTTTCTTTTTCTTCTTTTACTACAAAGAGCCTTGGTTCAGGGTTGGTGGCAGCTTTACTATTTTAGTCTCTGAGTCATGGAAACAAAGCAGATCCTCAGCCCACAAAGAGGAAACATCTTTGTCAGCAGGAAAACATAACACAGGTGCAGAGCAGAGCATAGTAGCGTATTGTCTTAGGGATGGTATGTTCAGTCCTTGCCTGTTGGGCACGCCTGAGAGCCCCTAACCTGTTACCTTGTAAATGGCAAGTTCACACACAGGCCCGCTGACACACTTGCTGATTCTAAACACAGATGGCCAAAGTGCAAAATCTATATTAAACAGACACACCAGACTTTAAAACCCACACGGTTCACATTTACTTCAGTACTTGCCAATCAGCCTTTGGGGCTGAAGTGTAGAGTACAAAAGTGCCAAAAACTGCAATTCCTCATAGGTTAACTCTGAGAAACTACAGTGACATCACCTGTTGTTTGGTGAAATCCCATTGTGAAGGCTTGAGATAAACATTTTTGACATAATCTTAGGGTTTTGAAACTGGGTGTAGATAAGGAACAGACATGAATGCGAAACCATATATTCATTGGCTGATGACCTGGCAAACACAAATTAGTAGCCTATCCTATATAATGCTCCCATCTAACCCTTAGAATGACCATAATTTACTAAATGGACTGTCGGTCCTGAAATGAGCAACTGGCACCATCAGCTCAGCTGGAAGGAGGTTAATGAGATTCTGTTAGAGGGCAATAGAGGCCAAAAACAGTTTTGGCCTCTATTGCCCATTTTAGAACCCAGCCAAAATTTCAGTGATTTAGCTTTTTGAAATTTCAAAGATTAAAAAGAAATGGAAGAAACACCTTAAAGCAAGCTATGAGTTTTGTTATTGCAAAGTTTGCTGCACCAGAGGGCGCCCTGCAGTCCTGCTTTCCTGTTGACATGAAAATATTTTAGAAAAATACAAAGTCACATTTAATCAACAACATTATATAAGATCCAGTTCAAAGTCAATACAAATACACAATTTGAACATGGAGATGAGAGACGATGAAGGGATAGTTAAGCGCTTCTGACAGGGCTGTGGGGGCAATAAAAACACGTGTTCCCTGAATACACATGTTCAGTCGGGCTGTCACAGAGTAACAAATGTGAAAATCATACCACAACTTCCTATCTGGCTCCCAAGGTGGGAAGGCTGCTGTGCTGTGGGACAGGAGTCATCTCAGGAAGATGAATGAATGTGGTGAGAGAAGAGCACGGACGGCGGCTGGAATGTTTGCTCAACCCACTCAGGTTTTTGGAGTTATGAGTATGTGTGTGTGTCTGTGTGCGCTTGTGTGTGTAGAGAGGGGTGAACCCCAAACCCAATGTATCACATACTGTTTCCTGCTTAACACCTGGCTGCGGTTCAGGACAACCAGCTCGTTAGCGAGGAGGTAATTATGGTTCCGATTAATTCCAGTCAGCAGGGGTTGACCCCCGAAGCCTTACATCCTGCACTGGTGTATTTCCACAGCAAACCTCCCAGTGGAATATCTCCCACTGCTGAAAACACAAATGTCATGTGTTTTCAGTCAGCGAGAGAGGACTCTTATCTGGCACTTAGAGGCAACAATAGCTTGTTGAAACTTCGATAATTCTCGCTAAGTCCCTTTCACGGGTGCCTAATACCTAACTGCATTCCACCTTTAAGAGATGCTACACAGTGGTACCCTGAGTTGAGCACAGCTACCTGCTGCAAGGCTCAGCTTGGCAATACAATGTAAGCCTGCAGGTAGGCTCATTATTCTCAGCAGAAATAAAATCATACAAATATCATGGCCCATTAAAACCAGCAGCTATTTCAACTGGAAAATCTCTTCAGAGATACGCCGACCTCATTTCGAGGCTTGAAAACCAGTGTTCGCAACTCTCTTGAGGCTGCCTCTGCTATTTACATGATTTATGGTGTCATTTATGGAGGCGTGGAGGTGCAGCAAGCAAAAGCAGCACTTTGCATTAATCAAAATGAAAAGTGCTATGTCGTTTTCTGCCATTTTGTTTTCAATTTTTTCTACCTTCTCTCCCACAACCCTCAATCAAAAAGGGCATTGTGGTTAGACTCCAGACGGATTTGGATTTCTTTTTAAAAAAGAAAAAAAAGCTCAGGGTGTTTCTAAACCCCAGGTGCTGCATGAAATTTTGCACAAATTATGTGTGCCTAGGGTTTTCAAGTTATCACTACACAAATACGGTGCCTGGGGGGATGCCCATACAGTGCGCTTGTGCTTGCTGAAAGTTGGGGAAACCTTCCTATTTAGTCCAAAACATCTCACACTAGTTCAACTTGCTTGATTCTGACTGAAGAAAAGTAAGAAAGTAGAGAAGAATTTGATATCTGAGAAACTCTGATTGACCATGCACACTGAAAAATGCATGCAGATGTACACTACACACACACTCAGATGCACTGAAAGTTTCCTGAACTTGCACCCGTCAGCTTGTTTTTCAGAGCTGCAGGTGCAGTGTCCAGCTGCAGCACTGCCATACATGCCAGCGGCTTGAATCATTTCTCCCCCAACCACCCCTCTTCTGAGGAGGAGCCATCAAAGCATATGGAGAACATAACAGCGAGGCAGGAGGAGGTGGGGAAGGAGAACAGTGGAAACAGTGGAAAGAGGAGGAAAAGAAGAGGTGAAGTGGTAGGTGTAGAGGAGAGAGAAGGGGATTAGGAGGGGAGCGTTTCCATTCCCCTGCTGCTATGCTTGACCAGAAGCTAGCAAAGAGGACGAAAGAAGTGTAAGGAGGGGAAAAGGAGAGAATGGGGCGCTGAACATGTAACACAAGGGTAGTGTGAGAAGAGGAAAATAAGTGTGGATTGTGTGTTTGACCTCTTTTTCTTGCCCTCTCCCTTTAATCTCAGATTTTGAAAGGAGGAGAAACGGTGAGGCTCAGAAATAGAATTCGAAAGGGGGAGAAAGAAGAGTAGTGGGGGGGTGGGGGGTGGGGGGGCATTGAAGCTCAGGCCACACACATAGATTTCCAGGCCTGAGGGTGCGTCAGTCAGGCCTGTCTGCATGTGGTCTCCTATACGTGTCCAAGTTTATCCACACCACTATTACACCACCATTAGTCGTGGCAACCGATGACAAGGGTTAAGATCCTCTGCTTGTGCTGCTTTGTTGTTTTTTTTCCTTCTATAAGTCGTTCAGCTCTAAGGATCTTTTAAAGGGTCATACCCCTAATTTCTTTTAAAGTTTCCTATCTCACCGCTGTCTGACTTTGTGTCTCCGCCGAGCACGGAGAGGAGTCAGTCTGGAGCCTGCAGAGTGGACGTGGACAAACACACTCATGCACACATAGACTAGTTGCAGGGGATTGTTTGTCAGGATAGTTACAGGGTGGTCTGGTGTTTAAGTGTCGGTATGTCGGCTCATGTCTCTCTTAATGTGGTTTTGAATGTGTGGACGTTGTGCGTGTCTGAGGACTCTGAGCGGTTATATTAAGTCTTGTGGAAACGTAATAAGCACGAGGATTCAAGCGTTTATTTTTTTAGGTTTTCCTCGAGAAAATTCACTGGCGTAGAGACAAGAAATGAAACAAGGTGAAAATCATGTCAGAAAAAAAATCACCCCTTATCACCTATGTGGTATACTAAACCTTTAAAAAAAATATCTTCACACAGTCTAAGTGTAAACATTTTGTGTTTGAAATTTCCACAAGGAATGAAATTTTTAAGTTATTTTTGCAGATATTTATAATAAGTTTAGTGGAAATCAAATAGAAATCTTATATAATGATAGTACTAAATGAATTAATAATAAATTAACAATTAAATGTACATCTGTATCTGTATCCAGTATTAGTGAAATCCATCTAGTGGAGAGATCTCACCTGAAAACAAAAAGGAACAAATTACAATTAAGCAACACTAATAAAAAGATTGCTGTAGTCATATTACCAATTGGTTTTCAAGCCTCAAGTGTTGCCTCTTGGCTGTTGCTGTTTTTTTGAAGTCAGAAGTGGCTATATTTAGAAGACAGGATTTATGTTGCGCTCTTTTTACCTCTGAACTCAGATGATGGAGAAACGTCACAGAGTTTAATATATTCCAGTAGTAAAGTCGAAAAAAATGGAAAAACTGGATTTTTTTTACGCATCACTAGTAATATAGAGTAATGACGTTTCTTTTGCACTTAAAAACACCACTCTAGCTTATTTATGGATAGAGCCTGGTCAGTGTTCTGTGTGTGGCTTATTTAGCAAGTCACACATACAAAATAATGGCTCATTGGCTAACAGATTACAAGTCTTAATTTTTTTTACTTCTATTCACGTTTACTGCTGCCATCTTAATTAACAAAACTCAAAAGTACATGGATTCAGTAACCCAGCTCATCTCTCCTCCCTCATCTGAATCAAGCAGAGACTGACTATATATAGGGCTTTCAATTTCTCTTCAATTAGTCCAGCCAGTACCACTAACTTGAGCTGAGGGATCTAAAACTCTACACAGATGTCTAAAAATAACAAAAAAAACCCTCCTCACTCTTCTAATTAGCACATTTACACAACTAAACGGCTCTATGAATGAAAAAATGATTCAACAAATTCCTTTAGATCTTGAAACAAACAAAAACAAGCATTTCTATGGTAGAAGACACCCCTCCTCTTGGTTTGCCCTCCTGATGTCATGTCTGACATCATCAGTACTTTAAAATCAGGAAATGCTAGGCAGGCCTTTCAGCTTGCCAGGAGGAGGTGGAGACAGTAGAGCATGTAATACTGCGGTGCAAGGGTTATGATGTGGAGAGGTCAGTTCTGCAGAATAGATTGAAGGAGCGGGGAATTGGGGAATTTAATCTGAAGACGGTGTTGGAGGGTAGTAGGGCACAGGTGAGGGAACTGGTGGGGTTTCTGAAGGCTATAGGTGTTTATGAAAGAGTGTAGGGTTTTTTTTTTTTTTGATACAGCTTGTGAACTCACTGTCTGACCCATACTCCTGAACAGTTGGAGGCGGTAATGCTCTTTTACGTTGGTTACCAACCGCCGTTAAACACGAAGACGAAGACGAAGACGAAGACGAAGAAGAAGACGAAGAAGAAGAAGACGAAGAAGAAGAAGACGAAGAAGAAGAAGACGAAGAAGACCTTTCAGCTAGCTAGCAGACACAGAAACCAGTTAACTAGTGCAAACAGAGATCTCCGATGTTGTTCCTGGGATCTGCTGGAGCCACTCGCCTAGTCTGGGAGTCACCGTACCTAGTGCTTCCATTACCACTGGGACCACCATTACCTTCACCCTCAACAACTTCTCAAGCTCTTCTCTGAGCCCTTGGTATTTCTCAAGCTTCTTGTGTTCCTTCTTTCTGATGTTGCTGTCATTGGGAACCGCTACATCTATCACTATGGCCATCTTCTTCTGTTTGTCTACCACCACTATGTCCAGTTGGTTAGCCACCACCATTTTGTCCATACCATGCAGGGGCCTGTCCTTCCATGATGGTGCCTCCTCTTCCTCCTCATTCTTGGGTTTCTGCTACTTGAGGTATTCACTGAGCATGCAGTCTGTTGGGGCCATCTTCCTGATGTATTCATGGATGTTCGTTGTCTCATCCTGGACCGTGGTGCTGACACTCACCAGTCCCTGGCCCCCTTCCATCCGCTTAGCATACAGCTTCACGGTGCTGGACTTGAGGTGAAACCCTCCATGCATGGTCAGGAGCTTCCTGGTCTTGATGTCAGTGGCTTCTATCTCTTCTTTTGGCCAGCTTATTATCCCAGCTGGGTACCTGATCACGGGCAGGTGTTGATAGCCCGGATCTTGTTCTTACCATTCAGCTGACTTCTCAGGACTTGCCTGACCCTCTGCAGGTATTTGGTGGTTGCAGTTTTTCTAGCGACCTCTTCATGGTTCCCATTTGCCTGTGGGATTCCCAGATACTTGTAGCTGTCCTCCATGTCTGCAATGTTGCCTTCTGGTAGTTTGATCCCCTCAGTTCTGACTACCTTCCCTCTCTTTGTTATCATCCGACTACATTTCTCCAGTCCGAATGACATTCCAATATCATTGCTGTATATCCTGGTAGTGTGGATCAGTGAATCGATGTGTCGGTCACTCTTGGCATACAGCTGATATCATCCATGTACAGGAGGTGGCTGACAACTGCTCCATTCCGTAGTCGATATCCGTTGCCAGTCTTGTCAATGATCTCACTGAGGGGGTTCAGGCCTATGCAGAACAGCAGTGGGGACAGAACATCTCCTTGGTAGATCCTGCACTTATGGTGACTTGTGCTATGGGCTTGAAGTTGGCCTCTAGTGTTGTCTGTCACATCCCCATTGAGTTCCTGATGAAGGGTCTTAGGGTCCCATTGATCTTGTATAGTTTTTAGGCATTCCAGGATCCAGGTGTGGGGCATTGAGTCATAGGCCTTCTTGTAATCAACCCAGGCAGTGCACAGGTTGGTGAGCCTAGTCTTGCAGTCTCAGCTGACTGCTCAGTCTACCAGTAGCTGGTGTTTTGCGCCTCTAGTATTCTTGCCCATCCCTTTCTGTGCCCCACTCATGTATGAACCCATGTGCCTGTTCATCTTAGCCGCTATGATGCCTGACAGGAGCTTCCACGTGGTGCTGAGGCAGGTTATTGGTCGGTAGTTGGAGGGGACCGATCAAGACTGTCCGGCCTTCGGTTAGCCATTCTGGTTGCCTCTCGTCAACTAGCAGCTGGTTTATTTGTACTGCCAGGCGCTCGTGAAATGCAGTCAGCTTCTTCAGCCAGTAGGCCTGAACCATGTCAGGGCCTGGTGCTGTCCAATTCTTCATACTTGAGACCCTTGCTGTACTTCTTAGGCACCTTCTTCATCACACCTTTCTGCAGCTCCGATAGTTGGCTAACCTCCCTATGTGCTACCTTGATCTTAGCCTGTAGCCCCCTTATCCATGGAGGGTACTGCTCCTTTTGGCTGTTCAACTTGTAGCCAAGCATCTCACTGATCACTACTGCCGTGGTGTAGATCAGCTTGTTAATCTCGGTAATGGTGGCTGTAGGTATCGTCCGTAGTGCTGCATTAACATCATCTAGCAGACCTTCTGAGGGTACTTAACGTAGTCTTGGTAACCGGCTACGGGGGATCCAGGTTTCAAGCTTGGCCATGAGCCCATCTTTCAGGTCAGTGAAACCAGAGAGAACCAAGGTTACAATGTAACCGTACGCTTAGAGCTAGCAAGCATGCTACCATTTCTGATATTCATCAATAGATACAGAATCGTGCCTCTAAATTTAAGCCAAACTGGCAATTTATTATTATTTTTTTAATCTGATGTCATAAAAAGGAGAATTACCTTTTTGTACCAGCCTATAAACATTTAATTTTGTCACTGAAATTGAGCATTTTCACATGGGAGTCTACAGGGACTGAGTTGCTTTTGGAGATAGCCAAAACAATGGCTTTGTTGTACAGGTTGTTGCCTTGGTGATGCTAGGTGAGTGGATCAGCATTGGGGTTCACCGTTGGACCTAATAAATATCTGTACAAATGGTTTGCTGAAGAATGTGATGCATATTAAAGCTTACAAAGATGGAGTTCACAGGTACACAGGTATTTTTTTAAATGTGATTTTCTGCTTTTGTTTTTGAAATAGATGTCTACATAAAAACTAAAAAAGAGATGTCAAGTGCTGTCAACAAGTGGTGATTTAACCCAAAGGGAAACCAAATGTTTTCTCTTTGTTTGTTCTTCACATTTTAAGCATTAAAAACAAACAAACAAAAAACAATCTCACTGTTCAGTTTCCTAACATGGTGTTTACTTGTGGACAAAATCCCCCAAATCCCTGTGTATATGCACAGACTACATACCTGTACCATGGAGAGAGTTGATATGGCACAAGTGAACGCAATTAAGACAATAACGATTGTAGGAAAAGTAAAAAAGGAAGTGAAAACAGAAGGGAAAATAACACAGGAGGAAGTAACATACAAAATGAAGCAGGGAGTAAATGGAAAGAGGCATTAAGCAGGAAGCACATGGAAAAAGAAGAGAGCAAATCGAGAAGTAAAGAAGGATCAACACAGAGATCACTGTATTTTGGTCTGGAGCAAGGTGATGGCCCAAGTAAAACGACATAGGTTTAAAAGCCTGTCTGTACAAGTTTTCTTTTTCTTCACTCTCCTTCTTCACCTTCCTTCTCAGCATCCTGACAGCTTGCCAAAATGAACAACGTGACTGCCAATCAGAGTGCACAACAATCGTAATATCTTTTCCTGTAAAGCCTACCATCTGTTAAAGTGATCCAGATGAAATGTGATCTTTTCATACCTGCGATGGCACTCAGTGTCAAGGCACACTTGCAGTTTTACAATGGCCAGCTTAACATAAAAAAGCTTGAGTGACTAGTACTGCTTGCTGTAAATAGGGAAGATATACAGTAACATATGTTTTTCACATTAGCACAAGCCCTGTATTTTAGTGTGTGTGTTTTATGTGTGTCAAATTAGGGATTGCCTTGCCACTATAGTGCATTAAGATCTTATTTCTGCAATAAGTGTGATTGAACCTTTTGTAACTTTTGTTTTGTTGACTATAATTTCTTCAAACGGCAGTAAATGAGGGCGTTTTCAAAATCAGGACTACTGTGCAGGCATGCAGCGCATACCGAGTGCGTTGAGAGAGTGGTGCTATTTGCAGAGAGGGAAAATTGCCTGACAACTGTATGCGCCTGTGAGTAATGTTGCTATGAGGAAGTACGCCCATACAAATAAGCTCTGTCTTTAAGCTGTCACTCAGACATTCATCAGCCTGTGTATTTATTCTCGAGGATTAGAAATGCTTATCTCGTGGTGGTCATGTTTATTTTCCACTAGATCCGTCACAGAAGCGCTTTTTCCTTCTTTCAGTTTTGTACATCTAGGATGATCAACACCCCCACTCAGGTGTAGCTTTAAAAAAAAACCTCTCTATATTATTATTATTATTATTATTATATACCTGTTTTTCTTAGTTGATCTAAATGGACTCAAACACCAACATTCAACAATATTTGACTTGCATTTTGGGCTCCTGTACATTTTGTCCAAACAACCTTGAAACTTTCCTCAGGTTTGTCATTTGTCCTGCCAAGGCACTATCTGATGAAATGCAGTATATGCCTTTGCTCCAAATGGTGTATCTTTACCGTAATACTCCCTGGCTCCTGCTGGTCTCCACTTAAGATGACAGTAATAGAAAACATGCTGCTATGAAAAAGACATGCTTCTGCTTTATTTTGGTCCTCTTCATTTTCCACTTCAGCCAGTCCCCACAGTGATTTGTTCTCCTGTAGGACTTCAACTGGCTTTGGTCTGGAAAGTTCTGGAAAAGGGGCTTTTTCCTACTGGGGCAGGTTGTGAATTGTACCGAGTCACTTATGGAGGGAACAGGATAGGATAGGGTATCACCCAAACTGAACATCGACTACTGCAAAAATGAAGGACTGAAATTCACTTTAGAATAATAATAATAATGGATTGCATTTATATAGCACTTTTCTAGACACTCAAAGCGCTTTACAATTCCACTATTCATTCACTCTCACATTCACACAATGGTGGAGGCAAACCACAGTTGAAGTAGACACAGTAGAAGACCTGTTAAGTTTTAAAAAGTGGGAGGAGCATTCTCGTTACACAAGTGTAGTGTGCAAAATAATTTGTGTCAAACAGACATTAGAGAGACATGTACTGTGCTTTGGTAACTATAATTCTGTGACAGATAAATCCTAAGAGAAGTTTAAAAAAAAAAGAAGCAACAAAACAAAAAGGTTGTGTACCCAAATTATAGACTGTACACAAAAGATGTATGTACCTATGGTGATGCCCATTAGCTTGTGAACTAGTGTTTATGAGCCTCAGCGCTAGCATTTTGGCTGCTACCGTGTTGGATCTTCAAGCCAATAGTAACCATATTTGGGTGGGCGGGTGAAGTTTTCAGTTTTCACATAGTGCAATAAAGTAAGTAAGTAAGTACAGATGCCTGCAAATTAGTGCTAAGCAACAGAATAACAAATACTAGAGTCTGACTCTAAAAAACAGTGGTGCCTTAAAACTGGTGTTGCCTAACATTACAGCTGCCTACAGTATATCAGTAAAAGCAGCCACACCCCTACCTTTGAGCTGAAACAAGATGCACTGCAATAAGCTATACAAATTGCAAACCATGCAGTCATAATGAAGGGGAAACAAGAGCACTGTACAAACCTGTTGTTCAATTATACTGTAAATATGCTTTTTGAAGCCTGTACGTTGGGTATTTTAAAGTGGGGAGATTATTGGAATTTGCTCAAAATCCAAAATGCAAAGCCTGGATAAATGGCAGGGTTGAATCAGGAAGCGGATCCATCTGCTGTGGCAAAATAAGGGACGAGCAGAAAGTACCAATTTACTCTCTTTTGGAACAAGCCTCCAGTGGCGACTTCTGGAACTGCACATTTTGGTACTTCTGAGCTGTTCTTGAATCCTGGAGGTTGTTGCTTGATACGCAGACTACACCATGTTTACTAGCATTAGCTAAAACTGTATTCATATGGTGGTTTTAAATGTTTGGCTGCCTGCTGTTTTGTCATTAATATCACTGTAGACCATTAACTTTGTCAGTATTTTCTTTTAATACATATCAAATATACCATACAGAGAAAGCTTTAAAATACATAAAGAAAGCTTGCTGATAGGAATTTTTTAAAAAGCAATTTACACCACGAACAGTCAATGTTAAAGTCCACACTAGTGGCCACACTACAGTGGCACACTTCATCACAGCTGCACAGGTTTTGGGGAAAAGCATGAATCTACTGTTCTTGTAAGCAGGATTACAAGATGGGTGCGTTGACTTTTTAATAGTGCAGACAATTGTTTTGAGTCCAAATTGTCAATATACAGTCGGCCTCTAATTTGTAGCCATTTGTCAGTGGATGGCAGGTTAAACAGGATGTCAGATTTACGGACTGTGTTTCCAAGAAAAAATGAGCAAAACTCATCTCAGCCTGGGCATATGCTTCTGTGGACAGTTAATATGATTTCATTTCTTTCTGCAAAACTTTTGGAACATAATATTTTGCTCTGAAGATGTTGACTATCCATCTCCCATGTAAAGGATACATGTGGAAAATATGTTTCTGTGCAGTCCAGCTCCTTATAGGCTGCCAGACCCTTACAAGTGAAAACAAACTATGCTGCCCTTCCAGTCCAGCTTGAAAGCGTTTTGTTCAGTGTTTTCAAATCAGTGATAATCCTATTAATAAATGTAGAAAGTTGTTTATATAAGTCATTGACTAAGAGGAAAATCAGAGTTTATTTGGGTGGGTTGATTTTTCAGTGGTTCTTACATGTGGCATACTGTATTTTATGTATAGTTAGCATGAGCTGGACCTTGTTTTAATAAATGTGGGAAAAGGGGAAGTGGCTGGGCTGCATATTATCTTATCTGTGGACCTTCCAAGCCACAAACTGAGCTGTGTCCTGGGAGTGACTAGCACAGTTGTGTGTGTGTGTGTGTGTGTGTGTGTGTGTGTGTGTGTGTGGTAGCTGGCAGCGTGTTTCTCTGTACAACAAAATGAGCCTGCGAGACGGTGCAGAGGGTTTTCAGCTAATTCTCTCCAGGATGTTCCAAAGCACTATGAGTTGATATGTACAGAGCTGTCTGGAGTGAGAAAACAAATGCTGTAACGGAAAGTACAGAACTCATAAGCTTGTATTTGGCTAAAGAGCACGCTGAAGACATTTAATGACTACAGGACATATGAGACATTTAATGAAATCCTCTGAATGACATATGAGGCAATTTGGCAACAACAACCCTCGGACATTTTGTTCCAAAATGCGATAACCATTATTGGAAAAAGGTGAAACTATGTCTTGCCAAAGAGCACACAGTGAGATAGTAAAGAAACTTCCATTGATAAAACTTTTACATGTTGGACTCTCTTTATTTTAGAAACAGTGATTAATTACAGTCTTCTCCCTCCTCTAAAGTTTCATCTTGGAAGTAGACATTTTCTCCTGCTGCTGCAAAAAGCAGCCACTCCAGCCAAAGCTTTTCAACTCTGGACTCAACACGCTGATTGATTGACTTATGGACTCTGGCCAGCGTGTCCTTGTGTGAACCGCTCAAATCAGAATGGCCTCCACTGTGGTGGGAGATGAACTCGTCTCTCTCCAAAACCACAGCAGGTGGCCTGTGTTTGGGTTGTACACAAGCTTAGTATCACGTTACCTCCCTATACACATGGTATCAATTAGTATACAGTAGATCCTCAATGTGGTCATTGCTCACAGCTTTCTGTCTCCTCTTCCAAACCCAGAGATATGAAGAGAGGGCTACAGTAGTAAACAGAAAACCTGGCCCGACATGCAAAAATGCAGTTTACATTTCAGCAGCTTTTACAATCAATTAGGTGTTGAAATGTCAAATAAACATGGGAGAGGGTGGTCTAATGGTTGAAGTATCACGGGTTGCATTAATAATTTCCAGGCAACCATAACTGTGCATCATGTTGGTGTTCGTTATTAATGAGTTGTCCGTGCAAACATAACAAAATTAGAACTTCAGCACAGATAGTGATACATGGATATGAACGTAGCCCAGTGGTGTCTGCAGATAAATTCCTGAGAAGTGAGGCAGGTGTCTGAAGATCTGGCTGGACCCTTCACAGAGGGAAAAGTTGGAATTCCGAAAATCATCCGTCACTTCGCCTCATTCAGAAATATGTCTGGGACTGGTCTTATGTGAAACACTTGTACAAACACAGACTCTGTCCTTTTATACAATTTGGCTGTTGGTGACTCAGAGAGCTGCCTCCGGGGTAGGGTCTCCTTCCAGGCAGTTTCCACTCAAGAACCAAAATACATCCTGACTTGGCAACGGAGACCATGACATTATAGACTGTTGGTACACAAGAAACTTTTGTCACTTTTTGTATGGGTCTATAGGCAATGAATATGACTAGTCCTTTATCATATAGTGATGATTACAACAGGAAAAGAAAAGATTTAACTGCACTGGATATTCATTCACTGATTAAATGGAGAAATTTAATGAAACTGAAGATAGTATTAGCCAGCTGATCCACCTGTATTCATGTTTATGGGATTATTTTAAAGAAATGCTCCATTTCTAAACTGTATATGAAAAATGGACTGGCCACTGTGATGTCGCCCACTGGAACTTGCTTAATTCTCAAGTTGTCTTTTTGTTTGTTATTTTTAAACTAGATGTGACCATATTCGGATGAGTTAATGTAATGTCACTGACACTTACAAAACTTTATGATATTGAATGCAAATTCTTTCAGGGAAAATTGTCTTAAAAGTGTATTTTAATGCAAAAGAACTTTAACACAAAATGCCCAACTATATCTTTTTAATTAGCATAACTTGAAACATATATACAGTTTAGATGACTGAGAAGTGCGTCCACACAGTTGTTATGGAGGTGGGAAATTTTGCCTCAGGTGGAAAACCTGTTTCCGCACGGGAATATACAGAGATTCGAAAACGGGAGTTCTGGTTTGGGTCTTGCAAGGTGTCCCTAACAAAGTGGCCAGTGATTACTTGTCTCACATAGTGTATTCTTTTTAAAGTGGGGGTCCAGATTAATTTTTAATAGCCTTTATAACATTTATTCAGGAAAAAGAATGCATTTTTATTGATTTTGTTCCACCTAGCATACTTCTGACTTACACAGCTTGTTTGACACTCATTAATTTGGCCGCTATCAAGCAAACAACAAGTCTATGATTTTGTTCCTGCAAACATGTCTGCATGTGTTACTAAGGCTGTTTTACAGGCATCCGCCATGAAAACTGATTAGGTGTGCAGGATGTTTCATTAAGTCAAGTAAAGTGTCTTTGATCGTGCAGTTTATCTGTATTATGCAGCCCAGTTTTGTGGCAGGAAACTGGCTGCACACAAAGATGAAACTTACCTTTAGCTCCATCACTTTTAGTCATGTCTCTTCTAGTTCTATGTCTATCTGAAGGTTTTGCTTTCTATTTATGAATCCATACCTTTGCTGTATGCGGACTCAAAGATTATATTCTTTGAAATTAGAAGATGTTTCATAGCACACTCATTAACAACAAGGCTACTCAGTCTACCAAATTGTTGAAATGATCTACCAGCAACATCAAACTTTCCCTTTTGTTGCATTGCGTTATCCGGCAGGAACTGTGGAGGTGTAACTGTCTGTTTAGTCTGACGTGTGCATGGGGTGCGTGTTTCTGTGCAGACATTAACAACTACCAGGTGGGCCAAAGTTTACTGAGAACCTAAAGTGATATGCCTTCATTTTGACACATGTTAAAATCATTCTCTTCTATTAATATGACCAGACGCATCTGCTTTGGTGCTTCTTTTCATTTTTCGCCCATATTACTCTAGCTCTTTAGTCTGAACCGATGCCTTATACAGGCAATGGAAATGTCCATTTCTGAAACATCTGCTGCTGCTGTTTTATGATATTTACTTCCATGAACAGTTGTAATTGTGACTCATTTTTCAAGGGGTGTGCTGGATCTGTTGTCAGATGTGTTTGTGTGTGCTGCTTTTATTTGACCATGACAAAAAACCCTTTTAGCATTTTTTGGTAATTAAGATGCCGTATTAATAGAATTTCCACATACTGTTGAACCACCTGCGGGAGCTTTATGTATATACTTGTGCACGTACCACAGTTTGAGAACCTACTGCCAAACATAAAACAAACAGCTGAAGATTGTAGCCCTTATTTTTTTGGAGACATTTTGCTGATAAATACGAGGCGGTTTGGACAAATCTAATAACGGTGTAAATAACAGTCACACAAATTGTGTTTTATTGCCATTGAATCCAGATGTTCTGTTATGGGAGCATTTGGGGTAACAGGTAGGGCCTGTAGCCTGGTCAGTAATTCTCCAAATCCCCTGGCTCTCGGCACTGGTCCTGATACAGCTCATTAAACTGTGATTATACTGCTCCCAGGGGTTTGGGCTCTGGACCAGCTCATTATTAAGGCAACAGAAAACAGAGCTTGTGGGATGAATCTTAATGCAATGTGCTTCCAATATGGTAGTTTTGTCTCCAAACAAAAGCTTCTCGTTTGAAGAAACATATTGCCTTATGTAGAACGTAAATGAACATGAAGCTGAAAGCCAAGACTTTAAATATGAACCTGGGCTAAAATATGTTATAGAGTGCATTAACATTAGTATTAATTGTAGGCTGACCTCCAGTGCTACACAACTCACCTTTTGCAGTTGTAGGGGACCTGGTAGCACATTAGAAGAGGGAGTCTGGTCAAATTAGCTCAACCTGAGCAAGAACAGATTTAAAATGCAAGAAATTCCCAGGAGGTCTAATTCTATTTCTGCTTGTCATTTAATCATAGTGTTTGTCCATTTCATGGTAAAGAATTAGACGTAAAAGTGTACAGGTTTATTATCGCAGCACTGAAGATTATTAGCTTTTACTGGTCATTGTTGCGCTTCATTTAAGCCATTTATCTCTTGTTAAATTCATGAAAACCTTATCTGTATTACTCTGTTTTAGTCAGCATTTATTTGGAGTTTGGTGCCTGAACACCTGTGAATGCAAATGCAGTTAATTTCTTGCTTTACACTACCACATTAGATTAGAAATTAAACAATCAAGATGCAAAATTGCACCCAGTTTCAGAGGTTCAAAGCTAACTTAACAAACAAACATTATTTTAAATACGAGGACTGGTTTTAATTTTTGGATTAAAATGCTTTTGCAGAGAGTCTAATCATGGACATCACCGAATGTTGTGGTTCCTCCACAGAGATGCTCTGCTAGGCTTCACTTCAGCCACCTTCATATGCTGTTTCTTTGTGCCTCGTTCAGTTTTATATTTAATAACTGAAAAGCATTATGTTCTGTTCGACGGAAGCATGGTGTTGTATTGTTTTAGCCCCATCACCTCATAGCACCAAGGTCCACGGTTTGAATCCACTGGACTGCTGGGGCCTTTTTGTGTGGAGTTTGCATGTTCTCCTGTGTCTGCACGGGTTCTCTACAAGAACTTTGCTATCCAAAGCATGTCCAATATCATGGTTAAATATGGAGGCAGTTTGCTAATCATGACAACTAACCACTGATAGCATTAGCTGATAACTAATCAAGTTAACTGACAACTAATTATGGCATACTCATACCTTCAAAGTTTTTGTCACACTGGCTATTGTATCCATAGTGGAAAAACTACAGTGCACACTTTTCCAGTGTGACAGTTTGTATTAGGAGGACCTGAGCTGAATTGTAAGGGTAGCATATACAGAAGTCACTCGAACACATGGTAACTCACAGTTTAATTTTACTATTTGCTCTAAAATCCATTCACTGCCCTGAACAAACATTGGTTTCGCAATCTCTCTCCCTCCTTGTCTGTTCCTCTGTTCACGTCTGGTTGATATTTCAAGCAGACAAAGATTAGAAGTGGTGTCAAGTATCCTGCTCTACGTCTGGCAGTGTAACATCCCTCCTGTGTTTTGACAGTCATTAATGAGTGCAGTTAATGCAGCGACTAAGAGCGCTAAAGCCTCTAATAGAGAACACATCCAAATATATGCCAAAGCAAGCATTCTTTGTGAACAGAGGACAGGATGTTACTGTAATACTACTGACTGGTGCCAGACTGTGGGGATTGGCCTTGATGATAGCTGGAATGTAGTGAATGCCAGGCTGAATACCAAGACAGTGAATTTACAGACAATGCAGATCGGGGAAACAATGGCTTCAGCAGATACTAATGAAACCTTGAAAAGCCACAAGTTCTCAGAGTAATTGATCACCCCATCTAATTTCCCTGCAGAATGTGAACTTAAGCAGCTGTGTTTTACTCCCTTATTCTCTATGGACACTCTCTATGTTTGTCCATCAATCTGACCATCACTTTAGTCCTGACTAAGAAGTTGTAATGCCTATTTGGGATAGCCTTTCTGTTTGCCCTTACCTTTCATCATAATCATGCACCTGATTAGTACTAATACTAGTCTCACAACTTGGCTTATAAACTAAGATGGTGAGCATGGTTAAAGGGGTCGTATTCTAACATTTCCAGGCCCCTATTCTTATTCTTGAATGCTATTAGAATAGCTTTACATGACTGGCAGTTCAGAATAATTCATATCTATCATATGGACCTTCTCTTCCAATGTGTAGAAAAAAACAGCTTCCCCGTCTTAGGCCACCCTCTCTGCATTATGCCTCTGATTGGGGAAAAAATAGTTCAATAAGAATAAAAGGTTTCAACAGCAGGTGGGGAGGGGGGGGGGAGTTTCTGTACTCACAGCCTCGTTCATAAAGTGCCAAGAGTAAAAATAACTGTCTGAAACAGAACTAGAACTAGAAGTGTGATGCATACGACATGTGGGCAAAATTGGGCCACCAGTCCAGCCCACTGGACGGATTTTCAAAGCGTAAAGATCGCAGAGAAGATTAATTGTGTCTCTGTATTTCTACAAAGAAGAAAGTAAGACCTTAGGCATACCTTGCTTCTTACCCTGTGCCAGCTGGGATTAGGGATGGGTATCGTTTAGGTTTTATCCGATATCGGTGCCAAACTGGTACTTTTGAAACGAATGGAGAACACAAACTTTGTCCAAAAACCTCTTATGTTTTTATTTTTATTTTTTAATTTTAGAAGTCTCTTTTTTTCTGCAAAATGATAACCAAGTTAGCCTTTTCTGTTGATACAACATACCTCCTTTGGTTGGAACCGGTGCTTGTACTAAAACCTCTCATGTTCAGCTGATTTTGTAAAAAGATAACGATGTTAGCCTTTTCTGCAGCCATAGGGCATATATGGTATCATTCTATCAAACAAGAAGACAGCCTCATGTAACTACAACGCTGTTTGCTAGTTCACCTTACGTGCATTAATGTAATAACGTGGTTAGCTACTCACGCAAAGAAGAACGGCTGCTGCTGCCATCATCATCTGTCTTCATTTCTGCTACACTGGCAGGGCTAGGGGCAGGACTCTCCTCTTCGGGTTCTTGGGGGATGTTGCTAACTCCGGGTCGATAACAGGCACCACACCCGCAAGTAGATGTGCTCGGTGGTCGGTCTTGCAGCAAGCTATTAAATATGGTGCATTTCTCGGCTTTAAAAAAAACAACGCTATGCGTCGCCAGATATTTCATCAGCACCGAAATGTGCGCTGCTTTTCGGTCTGGTTACTACCGTTTATGTCAGAAACGGATACCGGTACCCATCCCTAGCTGGGATAGGCTAGACCTGTTAGGATGCCTGGGTCGTTGACCCAGAGGTTTGAGTTTATTATATTATTTATCTTTTCTAGTCTTTGGTTTTTTTGTTAGAGTTCTATCTTATGGTTTGTGTCTCTGTGTCTGCCCTGGTCCCACGTCTCTGTTCCCTCTGTTGTAGTGCCTGCCTGTGAGTCTGTGTCTGTAAGTTCAGTCTGTGTTATGTTTCCTCTTTTACTTTGAAAGTCCTTGACTCATGTAAATGCATCTGGTTGTGCTTCCTTTGTCTCGTTAGGCCTGATTTGCCCCAGCTGTGTTTCCCTCCTGTTACCTATTCCCTGATTGTTCCCTCTGTGTATTTAAGCCCTATGTTTCAGTTTGTCTGTGTCGCGAGCTACCGTTTATGATGCTGTGTGTTCTGTCTGTTTGCCTGAGTTTGGTTTTTGAAGTCTCAGTTTTGTTACCTTTTTTGAGTTCACGTCTGTCTCCGGAGTCTGCACTTTGGGTCCACCACTCCTGCCTGCACACAGCCCTCTCCTAACAAGACCCCTCATGTGACTTTGAACAGGGGTGTATCCAGGACTTTTGAAATGGGGTGGCATAGTGAGGACCAAACAGAAATAAACTCAGTGTAGTAACTGGTTACTCACATGTGTTGTACCATTGTACCAGTAATTTTATGTGACAATAAAAGGGATTTGATTTGAAACAAGGTGACACACAAGAGTTTAAACAAAATCTTATGTTGGAGAAGACTTTATTTAGTTAAGTTTTAATCCTACTTAAATAACTTCATAATCTAAAAAAAATATATATAATCAAAATATATTTAAAGTACCTTAAGTAAATGAAATAATTATGTGGAATGCAGCTTTTGATGATTTTAATTACTTATATATTTCCTGTTAGCTTGATCCATAGTACTGTAGTTACACTGCAAAATAATAAGTAACTTATGGTTTAAAATAGGTTTGGAGTATGACGTTTAATAATTTAGAAAGAAAGTGGCATAACATGGAAATACTTGTAGTGCAAGTACATTAAATCTGAGTAAAGTACTTGAGTAAATCAATTCAGTTACAATGCTTCTGGTCTTATCCATGCTCTCATCTAATGGTACTGGGAATTACAAGGCTAGAGTACACTAGTCAAGTAGTTTTGGTAGATGGGGAGTCACATTTCAGTTGGAGGCTGTTCCCACCCCATGTCCCGTGCTCACAAATATGCTGACCCGGAATTGGACGTGGAAGTGGAAGAAGATGGATAGATGGACAGTGAAAGCAAGGCCTATAAGCCAGGAAAAGACATGTTTTTTTTTTATTACAAAATACATATTATTATTATTATTATTATTGAAACTGATAATGAGAGTATTTTTACAGAAAGTGGAAAACCCTAAGTGAAATTACACTTATTTTGTTGCTATGGTAAATAAAGCTGTTTGTCACGCTGAAAGAATGGAGTTTTTTATTTCATATGAATGGTTTTGCTTCTCCGGCACTCTAGAGGTCAGTGGCCAGTAAACTAAAATGAATGTGACACCTCCGATTTAGAGCACTTAGAGAAACTGATCTCTTGGTTCAGATTACTCGTACAAATCCTGACCTCATTATATGAAATTTTGGCCATGTATAATTTTTGCAACCACTGTTGTAAAAGGATATATGCAAGAAAATAAGGCAAGACATAATGGGCACGCTATTCTACAAATATGACAAATTATAAACACAAGTAGCAAGTTCACAGTCGAAAAAGGCTGCATCACTTTACTGGGACATTACTCAAGTATCAGTTTGCCCGTTGCTTTTTGACCTCACATTCAGTATTTACTGCATAGAGTATGCGCACTGATTTTCCAGTCGTCTGTTCAGCTCCAGGTGTCTCTTCAGTGTGTCTGCAGAATGAATCAAAGCATTTTTTTTAAATTTAACTGGAAAGCTTGCTGTTGTTTATCACATAATATTCCTAATGTGTTTTTTTCTGCAAAATGAGATAAGAAGGGGAAAAGGGAGTTGTATGAAACGGGCCAGATTTAAATGCGCCGCACGGCACATTGCATACCACAAATGCCGGCAGGCTTGAGTAACCAGGAAGCCAGGGCCTTATAAATGAAAAGCTCTTTTAGTGAGACAGTGTGAAATATGATGGATACTCCAGAGCTGAGATGCTGGACTGCAGCCCTGAGCAGCACTCCACCTCATGTGTCATGTTCTCTGGGCATCGAGTCAAGTGTTAAACAGTGCTGGAGCTACACCATGAAAGGGTGGTAACCATTGTCCTATTAACAAAACCGAGCCTGTGCACCGGATGTGTTTATTTAAAAATCTCCAGTAATTACTTAACTATGCCTTAAAGATATGCTAGGGAGAAAAAGAATTCCAAGTGTATATTTATAGTAAATGCCGGGATAGTTACAGTCAAAACCCTATATAGCAGCGCTAATACACCACTGACATTAAAACGATCGGCTTCCTGGCACTAATGTGCTGGAAAGTCATTCAATGGAGACCTCTGTGCTCATTTTCTATTAACGTTACACAGAACATTTGCAAATCTGCACTGCTGAGAGCTGCGGTTGGTGTGCCATCGGGAGCACTTTCAAACAATGGACAGAATGGGTTTCCGTTGCTTTATGATGAGGAACCTGAGCCATGGCCGCCTGCCATCCACAGAGTCCCGGCCACGGTTAACAGGAAAGGACCTGGCACTAAACCTAGAAATGCGAGGGCACACGCTCAGATGCAAAAGTACACATGTTGCTTTGATCTTCAAAGGAGTTTGAAGGTCTTGCTGAAAAGACAGTGTAATCTGGTTTTTCTGGTGTGTTTTATGCATTAGAAACAAAGTCAGGGAGCAGACCTAAACAGTGAGGAAAAGTAAAAAAGCAACTAACATGAAGGTAGACTGTTACACCAGTAATCTTTGAAAAGCTTGGTGCTGCAGCACCGTGCAAGAACCTAAAATGTCTGATTTTTCTTTTCTTTTTTGGCAATATTGTGAGTGACCTATCATGGGAGGTCCAGACTTCTCCCATATGCCAGGCCTGCATCTGCAGGAAGCTAACAGCTCTGCGCACTGGGTATAGTTGGATTCATCGCACGTTGCTGTCTTTTGATACTTGACCCAAAGTGCTGACTTAAGAGTCTTGTTGCATTGTCTTTGTTTTAAGCATTTAATAAAATATTTGACTAAACAGGAGCCAGTTCTTTTTTTGTTTGGTTTGTTTTTTTCCCATTACACAAATGCCAAACGTCAGTCTCGTGGTCCAGGCACTGAAAACCAGGTTACCCTGTGAGATTGATTTTATATATTTTTCACCTTTTATTCTAACATGGCAATAAAAGCACATATGTTCAGATTGTTTTGATTAAAACAGGAATTTCTGCTCTATTGCTTCTAGATTTATTGCAACTTAAGAGATGGCCTTCTAAATCTGTAGTGGCAACGAAGCGTTTTTTCCACCCAGCTGGGATGTTTTTCAGCAAAGGACGAATCTGAAACTGGGCGAGATGTTATTATTACTATGATTTTTTCTTTTTTTTTCAATCGTGGCCTTTAACGGTTCCAAATCCAGATTGCTTACATCTTTCCTCTCCTCTGGGCTGACATGCGAAGTGGAAGATCTTCAAGTCAACGTCTCAAAAAATACTGAAAGAAGATTATTCAAACCATATGATGCAGATGAAAAATTAATGCATGTTTTTTTTCCACTCTGTGCAGCTGTGCAGGCTGATTAAAAACACTGTACACATTTTTGAGTGATTAAAAAAACATGAAAGGGCTTTTAATTGGAATCTTAAGGTTGAATCTAAAACCTCATCTCCAGGCCGTAGAATGTAATAAAACAGTAAAGGTTTCAAACAAAGCTACTCTGACAAATATTGTGCTTGGAGAGCAGCCAGATTCTTGTGCAGATGACTCTGTGCCAGAGGCAAAGCTCATCCAAGCCCAGAGTACTCTCAAGTGGGCCTGAGTGTTGTTTTGGAGTTTGAGGCAAAAAAGAATAGGCCAAAGGCTCCCTGTGAGATAAACTATTATAATCCACTCAAAATGCACACACAAACACGAACTGCCCAAATCTGTGTTTCTTTGGAATGTATCAGCAAACTGTACAGCATGAGACAGATCAGGCTTTTGTTGAATTTTTTTCAGGCCGTGAATAAGTTACTTGTGTTACAGCCCACATGCAGGTAATCCTAGTTTAGCCCCGACTCATCAAGCACGGCTTACTCAGTCATGTACTGTGTGCTGCCCCATTGTTCTAGTATATCCTGGTCTTTGTGAATGCTTCAACTTTCACCAGAAGGGAATTTTTTTGTTACTTTGTGTGTGTGTGTGTGTGTGTGTGTGTGTGTGTGTGTGTGTGTGTGTATAACACTGTTTTTTGTAGCTTTTATGCCAGACATTGTTCTGGTTTTTCATGCATTTATGCTTTTTTTTTAAAATTTTTTAATTTTTTTAGCAAAAAACATTTGACACAAAATTTGACTTTGTCACATTGTCCATAATACATTGTAGGAATGTTGATAACAGACTTAAAATAGATAGGTTTTATCTCTGACAGAACCATCTTTAAAAAATGAAAAACAGGATTCATATCTCTAAATAATAACACATATTTTTTTTTTGTTATCACTACTTCTATGGTACTGATAAAAAATGTAAAAAACTATCAAAAATGTCAAAATATGAAGTCTAGTTATCATATTTTTTACTTAATGGATAGCTTCAGCAAACAGACAGCTAGCTTAGCTTAGCATAAAAACAGAATGCACTTTAAAAAAGCTAGGCTCTGTCTACAAGATAGTCTATCTTTTTGTGTAACAATTGAAAAAAATACTGAATACAAAAGTGATAGCTGGTAGCTTTAACCCCACTTCTTTCCTAAATTAAGCTAATACACAGAAATATGCATACTCTTGCCAGATTGAGTAGCAAATTAGCTAAGTATGATGACTGGAAACAATTGCGATCAGCTACCAAGGCACTGTCTAATTTTGCCGTGATATGACCACCCACCATGTGATGTTAACTTGTCCACCCTTTCAGACTAACCATCTTGTCATGGTAGAAATGTATATTTCCATGAATGGTTGCTGTAGGTTGTGTCAGTCGCTGTGAAATCAATTGGTTGTTGATCCACTAGTAAAAAATATTTGTTTTCCAAAGGTTTGTGAAAACCTTCTTGCAATTGCGTTTGATTTTTAATTTTAGTTTGAAGGTCTGTGTTTGCAGGCAAGTTGGGGTCTTCTGTGCAAACTAAATGTGACCACGGCAATCTACCGGAAATCAGACGGAGGGTTTTGGCGGAAGTTGCTAATTTAATCTAACAACTTCCAGCAGCTAACCAGAAACCGCTGTCCGACCATACTGGGAATATACACCTTTTTCCCATGGCTAGTGTTTGCATCACGTCTAATTTGGGAGACAGCTGTTCAGCAATGTGCACACGATGTCATGCAAGAAACCTCTGTGCTTAGGAAAAACAATACTTTAACATTAACTATGAAAATTTGTGGTTTTAATGCTTTTCTAACCTAAACTAACCTTACATACAGAGTTGTAGACATGAGAATATATCATGTATTTTAAGTATTGTTTGTGGCGATGTCTGTAATTACAGTCCAATATGTTTTTAATCTACTAAACCTCGCAAACTATCTAATCTTGGCCCCGGGGTTTTGTGTTGTATCTTTCCCATGCCCCACTGTCACACAAACACAAAGTCACGTCTCGAACTTAGGTATTTCCTCTGTCATTATTATCATTATTAATAATATTTCTTTTCATAGCGACCTGGTGAGGACCCCTTTGCTTGGCCGCATAGCTTGCATTTTTACACACCCGCTGTTTATACAGCTGCGTATCCTTCGGAGTCTGGTTCGGGCCGAGTTGGGTAACACAGATGTTTGGGTTCTGCCTGATGCCATCTGGTAACACTGGCTCCCAGAAGAACTCAGCTGGACACGGATTTCATGGTTGAACAGGAGGGCAGAAGGGAGATACAGTGTCAGGGAGAGGAGAAGTGGGATAGAAGAGCGAGAGGAGGAGAGGAACAAAGATGGGAAAACAGGTTAAAAAAGAAGTGTGCTCTTTCACGGAGAGCTGCAGAGAATTAGAAAAAAGAAGTGATGGAAGAAGGGGTTGAAGGGGTGAGAGGGGAGTAGAGGGATTTAGGTGTGTAAGGGGGCAGTAAGTGGATACAGGGCATTTGGATGGCGGGAAGGAAAAGAGGTAGTGGGAAAGACACGACTGGATGGTGGGAACTTAGCGTGTGAAACTGTGGGCATTGGGAAGCAGGAAACTGCAGGGTGACAGGATAAAGTAAAAGTGTTACACATGGTGCTGCAGTAAAAAAACACATGCATATGCATTGCATGCTCATTTTCTCAGAGTTGAAATATAACATTTATCTATATATTGATGTACGCCCTGCTTCAAACACAGGCTGTTCAGAAAATACATCATATCACATTTATTTAAAAAATCCGTGGTGACAATCTAATTGATGCAGTCCACCCTTCATTACTGTAATTCAAATCAGCATGGCTTAGCATTTGCTAATTAACATTAACATAAAGTTACCACTGAGGCTGAGTGGAATGTCATTTGCAGGAAACTGGCCATAAACCATCAAGTAAACACTTAACGGCCGATCTTTTTCGTCTTTAAGCCAAACGCAAACTTATGGGAAATCGCTTAAAACATCACTTATCCGAGAACCGTTCCTCGCCATATTGAAAAGATTATACATTTTGATTGCAAACATATTGCCAGGAGGTTTTTGTTGGGTGAATTAGTCAGTCAATCAGCAAAGCTGTATACAGCTGTATCATGTTAAAAGAGGGTCAGAACTATGAAACATCTGGACAATTACTGCTCTCTCTGCTTTTGAACGGCAATCATGTGACTTTGAGACCGAGCGCTCCGTGCCATCTGATTTATGATACTCGTCTGAGTCTACTGTACAAATAACAACTGAAGAACATGATTATGTTGTATACAGCGCTCAAGAATATGCGATTAGTGGAGGGTGCCCTGTTCTCGCCTTCACTGCTTGTGACTTTCTGACAAAGTCCATTAGTAATAATTTTGGCTCTCTGGTATTTTAGACAGAAATATAATTTGAGAAGGCAGTTTTGCAGTAGTTGTTAAAAGAAAAGGTAAAAAGAAAAAAGGACTTTTGTTAAAACATGGGTGGGAATGTGTCAGACGTTTGGTGAATAATATAGAAAATGATTTATCTTTTTCTTAAGCCCATCTTCTTTAGCACATATATTTCTTCATAAGCAAACCAATGCAGTGATCCTTGTCACAGTACATACCATGTTTGCCTTTCATAAATGAGTTTGATTTCCTTCCAGACGACAACCTGCCCACATGAGGAAATGGAGTTTGCTGCGACAGACATGTTTAAATGCCATATCAGCCCACTCCATTTAAAAGTCCACGTACTGTCTGCAGACTGTAGCCTCCGGCTGCGTCAGGTCCCTCCCTCTTTGCTACCCTTCCTGTCTGTGCCACTCTTTCATTCAGCTCAGCTGTAATAACAATAAATCAGAGGTTTACAGGTTGTTTAGGGTGGAGGGGGGTTCAGAGGTAAAGAAGGAGCAGAGCTTTATTTCATTCAACCTTTTTTTTTTAACGGCATACATTTAAGATTAGTAAAACTCCTTTGTCAGGAAGATCGGGTAATAAAAAATGCGCTGCACACAAATAATACAGTCATGTTTTAGGAAGTAGGAAGGCAAGCGCGAACTGGGGAATGGTACCATCAGAGAAGATGCTGTGGTTTTAATGGAAGCAAATGACTCAGTTAATGCAACCTGAGCTTTGAAAATGGACAGCTCCATAGAACAAATGATCACAGCATCGTTTGCAAGGTGTGGACAGGGTTAATGAACATTACCAGTGACTGCACTGTATTTGTAGCTTTCACGATGCATTTCAGCTTGTGTTTTTAAATGGAACTATACACTTTGTTTGTATTTCAAGCCCTTCAAATGTGTGTCTCTAGTTTGCACTTACAGGAGTAAAGAGATACAAATCTATGGTGGCCCTGAGAGGTCAAATTCACTGCAACTTTAGAAAATAACAGCAAATGTAAAAATGCTGCAAAAGCATAAAAAACACAATCAAATAATTTTAAAAAATCACTGTTTGGCCTCTCAAGGCCACCATACAAATCCCACGTATACCTTATTCTTTTTTAAATTGCTAAGGTGGTCAAATGACCCAAGTCTACTCTAGAGCCAAAGCTAATTTCAGCCAAAGAAGCTGATATGATGTTTAAACTTCTCAGGGAAGTTGATGAAGTGAAATGAATTTCATGCAAAGCTCAACACACTGCACAACAAGTGATGCTTTTATTCCACACCAGGTCTTAATCTTCATCACACAGTCTGAGCAAAGACACCATGCATTTTAAAGATAACTTATGATTTTGAAAGCCTCTGCCAGCCAACCAGAGGAGAGATGTTTGACTCTCATAGAGCACAGATTTTAAGCCTTTTTTGACCTTCAAATACAGCAATTCAGAAATTCTAGAGGATCAGGATCAGGGACTAAGTAAAGCGCTATACAAATACAGGCCATTTACCATTTACCATCTCTCCTTGTTTATGCCCGTGTGATTTCATTGTTTGTTTTGCAGTTACTCCAGAGATGAAATAATCTTCCAGGATAAATGTTCTTCTTTTCTTTAATTAGCACACACACACAGATCCTCTCATGCTCCATCTTCCAGCAGGGGGCGGTGCATCCATTGTCTGCTTGATGTACAGTCACTGAGGTCAACTTAGAAGGCCTCAGCTCACTGCTGGAAAACAAGGCGATGCAGCATCTCCTCTAAAAATTCTCAGAAATGCGAACAAACACACTGCAAAGAGGAGCTCTGCCAGTTTGTTTTATTTTTAACCATGCATCCCAGGACTGACACAGTAAAATTCTATTTGTTGACACACTTCAAGGAAGATCCTGGCCTATTTTTTATTTTTCCTTTATCTCAGCTGGGATCATTGTGCAAAGACTGCATCAAACTGTGAAGATTAAGATTGTTTTGTCTCTGCGAGCAGACGCTGCATTTAAAGAGGCCACCAATCCCCTTTATGGAAATGTGCTGCAAAAGCAGGAAACTCGCATCAAAGTGTAGAGCTTTCTTTCTTTTTTTAAATAGCAGTTTTACATCTTTATTTATATTAAGAAGAAAAGGCCCAGGACTTTTTTTTTTTTTGTGGGTGAAAACATCTTTCTCTCTCTTACTCCGTGCTCTGTCTTGCCACAGATGGTTAAAGTTTTACTCTTTCTCTTCTCACAGAATCCCAAAACAATTCATCTCATAAAATCCAGAGTCAGCGTGCCATAAGTGAAAATGTATGGCTCCCATGGGTGCCCTGAAGGAAAGTTACTGGCCACAAGACAGCAATAGAGGATCCTTGTTTTCTTACTTTCTTATATGGAAAAAAAAAGCATGTATGTGCGTGTATTCAGTTGGGCTGGATGTAGTTTAAATGTGGGTTGGTGGTGGTAGTCAGTCCTTGTTATCCAAAGTATCCTTCAGTCGGTAAAACTGTCAGGCTAGAAGAAGCACATCGGGCTGTTTCTGCCAATTGTGGCTGCATCTCAACGACAAAATGATGTTGGAAACGTAATTTTTTTTTTCCAACGAGGAAGTGGTTTGTTGTGAAAAGAGAGGCTTTGCTAATTTTATTATGGAATATATTCCCGGGACATGAACTCTGAGACCTCAAAATTGTATAACAATTCAGTCAGGACCGCTGCTAGCCAGAGTGAAAGTGTTATTTTGATGTGCAGTAATTTATATTTGGTGGGATAGCTCTGTTTGGGACCTTTCTGCACTTCTGTGTGCATGCAGTGAAAAAAACAGAGGTGGAAAAGAAATTGCAAAAACAGGGCAGAAGAGAGACGGCATTGGTGCCAGCAGATGAAGGCCAAGTTATTAATTAATTCAATTAAAAAGTAGTTGTGTGGTGGGTTGCGAAGCAGCTTGCAGATGGTGTTCCATATAAAAAGGCCAGCTGATCTGTGAGGACAGCAGCTGAGTGCAACTTCATAGCCTATGCTAACACAGTGCTTCTTCATATTGCTTTGATCATGGTTTTCATGACATGATTTTCCATATTTCTATCCATGTATTTGCCCTTATGGCTACATTACATGAACATCAAGGGAAGGGGATGTTGCAAATACAGAATGTTAAGGGTCTAAATCCCTTTTATAAACAGTGCTGCATGCCTATAAGCAGCAGTTGCCAGCAGCCTACATACACGACATGTTTAGCAGGTTTATCATACCCCCGATTGCTTATTTTAATCTCTGACTGTTTTGTTGCGGCCGGCTGTCCGTGTACTCCATGATGTCAAATAATAATTTTTCTTTCTTTGCTTTTGACTGATGACCCTTCATTAAGAGATGCTAGCAGTTATACACTTAGAGTTGCTACTGTTACTATACTGCAGTTCTTGCTTGATTGCAGCACCCTGAGCTGTATTTCTGTTCATTAGCCCGAGGCGACCTCATATCAGTAACTTTTCCTGTCTTGAGTTCTGTGGAATCATTTCAGTCAGTAATCTGGAAGTGACTGCAGAGTTGCTTCCCCTTAGGATAGTAAATTCATGCAGAAAATTTTGTCTAATTTCACAGCTACTTCAAATATTGCTCTTATCCCTTAGAGATGGGGTTCTCAAAGCGGACTCGGGGGACCCCCAAGGGGCAAGAGGTCCAGAAAATGATTTGCTTTAAATCTTAGAATTTTACTCTAATATATAAGACTGCTTAATGACACATGGAAATCATTCACACAAACAAAATGTCCCACCCCCAGCCCCGTGTTATCGCTGAGCTAAAGATATAAGATATAAAGACAAATATTACAACCGTGGCTATTACTTGAGTAGGGTTTAGGTTTTTTTATGTCTTTTCTTTTAATCTGTATCTTTATCTTTGTCAAAAAAAGAAATAGAGGGCTGAATAGAACAGGGACTTCTGCTGGCTACCAGAAAATGCCCTCCCTGCAAAGGCTAAGTCTGCTGACTTAAAACGTGTTTGAGATAACAGGAACTCTGGTTTTGCAACGGTATCCTGGGCTAAGCCAAAATAGGCGGCATGCTGACATGCGAAGACAGATGTGAGCCATCTCTGGCCACACAAAGTGCAAGAACCTTTGCTCTAGAGCATGAAAGTACAGTTTAGTAACACTGGACCATTATATGTATAATGCAGTGCGGTGTGTTTGTTTGTCATTTCTCAGTAGAAGCTGTTACCTATACAAGACGTGTTGGTTAAACTTGAACAAACGTGATCCAACATGTGGCCCTGTGGACTTCATAAGTGACGAAACTGTGTGTGTGGGCGCTACAGCTTTTATGGTATTATTTTTAAATATGACTGAGATTTTCTTTTCTTATTTCTTATTTTTTATTTTTTGTGCTCTGTTCCATTTGCAAACAATGACAACTGTCAGTTTCAGGATTTGAGTTTTATTCTCTAGTGGAAAATGTGAAAATGTTCAAAAGCGATGGGAAACTTTTTACTGCACCAACATGTAAACTCTGAAGAAACTAATTGTGTGTCATTATTCCCGCTGCACTGCTCTGTTGCTCTTCTGTGTTTATTTAACTGAAAGTAAACCCCCGAAAGCTTCACTCTAATTGTGCGGTTGGTTTATTTTATTTGTAAAAAGCAGCACCAAGTTCCCTCCAAGCTTTGGATTATGTTCTTTGATATCTCCCTGCTACTTGCACGTCTCTGTGCAAAATATTTAAAACACAAGGCTGCCTTTTTTCCCCTCAAAGCCCTCAAATCCTGGCTCAAAGTGTGAGTCGGGTGATACAGTATGTGCTGCCACATTTCTGTTAGTGATATACGTCAGTCTTTACGACTTTTGAACATCTGCTGAGCACTTTCATGTTCAACTGACTTGTTGTCACCATGCTCAACCATCAAAATGAAATGGTCCATGTATCAACAAGAAGGCCGCAAACATGGAGGCATGCACACAAGCACAGATGCATCAGATCTTGCACATTACCTTTTGCACCACTGGTGAGCTGGTTTTGTGAGCATCAAAAATTCAGAGCTGACTTATGGTGTCTTTTATCTAACCGAGTTAGGGGCCGCACTGTGGCAAACCTGGATTTCATAAGCAGCCCGTCTCTGACTCAGACCGTTAGTGTGTGGTAAGGCTACATGCCTGTTGGGAAGAGATGGAGAGAGGAGGAGAAGAGAGGAGAAGCTAGACGTGATTCTGCGGTGTGACCAGTAAGTGCAGCCGAGGAACCCAATGACCTCCACATCCTCCTTCTTCTTCTCCTCTTCCCTGGCGCTCTTTTGCCTTCTCTTTCACCACATGTCCATCACGTATTCAGTTTTAATAATAGGCTGGAGCATGTGAGTCATGTGCTTCAGTGTGCTGGCATGCATGCAGGCAGTGTGTATGTGTGTAAGAATTGTGTATGTGTGTGTGTCTATAGCATTAATCAGGTGTCTGTGGTTGATGTAGAAAGGGGTGGATGAGTTGGATGATGCAATCATGCTGCACACTTGTCCAACATTTCAGATCATTTCTCTAAGTCAGTCATTAAACTTTATAAAGCAGCTGTGGAGCGCTTTCACATCACGCTAATTTAATACATTTACATGTTGCTGCAGGGGATTCCACCTAAAACCGATGCAAGGCTTCATATTCTATACTGGTAAAGGTTTTAAGGTGTTAAATGTGTGTGTGTGTGTGAGTGTGTGTTTCTGTGCTGGGGGTCTGAGCTTGACAGTTAGAGTTCCTCATTATTCAGACCTCAGCAGTGGTTTCACAGCCTTGTGCGGTTTTCTACACCAGACAGCAGTTATCAACAGACTATCTCTAGCTCTATCACACACCACCCCCTCTGTTGTTCAAACACAAACCCACTCATGAGAATACAAACAAGTGTTAACATGTCAGCAAATGTTAACATTTTTTACATGGAGTTATCCTGGGCAAACAGATGTTTTGTGTTAAATATTTGCTCTGCCAACTAAATTAATCAGCGCTCTACAGCAGGTTAAGAAAAGCAAAATTCAGTGCCAAGACTGGCTGGTTATTACTCTTTTGACTGACGTGGTTTTAAGAGGCATAAATCTGTCACAGCTCCGTGTCTCTTTCCTTCTTGGAGTGCAACTCTGTGTGTGCATGTGTGCAGAAAATGTTTGTGTATTCATGTATTTGCATGTATATGCATTATACAGTCATTTGAAAAATAAAGTTTCCACAGAACTCTATGCAGTCCTGTTATAAATAGTCCACTAATGCTGCCTTCATGAGTATTAAGAAGGTAAGTAGCAGCTATGTCGCTGCTAATCCAATGCTCTTCATGAGCTTATCATCAGCAAGTGTGAGCAACTCTATGAAAGCAGACGTTTTTTCACAGTTTACAGGTCTGGAGCATAGTCTCCAAAGTTGATGTCCCAGCAAAAATGTCTCTAAGGTCTTATTGGAGACATTTTTGCTGTCTCCAAGTGTGTATTTGCCAAAAACCCTGAAGCTATATCTCAGTTTGCAAGTTAAATGTTAAAGTTCATGATAGTACAGCTGGAAAAAAACAACTGAACACTATGACTTGCTTGGAAGAGTTGCCAGAAGGATGCCTCTGCTCTCTAAAAAGAACATGACAGCAAACGCAAAACTTCCGGACCAGTGTCCTTTGGGCAAATGAGACCAAAGTGGAGATGCACATTTGGTAAATATACCAGACAGAGCATATCAGCACAAACATCTGATACCAACTGTCAAGCATGGTGGTGGTGGGGTGATGATTTGGGCTTGTTTGGCAGCCACAGGATGTGGGTATCTTACAGTTATTGAATTCATGAATTCATCTGTATACCAAAGTATTCTAGAGTCAAATGTGAAGCTGTCTGTCTGACAGCTAAAGTTTGGCACAGGATAATAATCCCAAGCACAGCAGCAAATCTACAACAGAGTGGATTTAAAAGCAAAGATTCATGGTGCGACCTTAGGAAAGATGTGCAATGAATGCCTGCAAACCTAAACAAACTGAAGCAAAATGTTTTGCCAGACAGGCTCTTTCTGGAGCTGTCCTACCACAGCTGTCTTTTATTTTTGAATTATTTAACATTTATTCCAGTATTTTATGTTGTCTCACTTACATGGAGGCAAAAGTGCTCCCTAGCACTACTTTCATGGTCACAAGCATCACAAATTCTGTGTTTTTTTTTTAAATCATATAATTGTTGTTACAATAATGAATAATCAGATTTATTATTATTATTATTATTTACAAGCTTCATTTGACCCAAAAGCTCAGAGTTTTGCCTGCTCTAAATGTGTTGTTTCAGACAATTACTTCTACTGCCGTATCTGTATGATGTCAAAGAAAGAGGATATTCCTAAAATGGTCACCTCAGGCGCACAGTTGTGAAGCCACACCCACTTTCTGGCAGTTGGTAAGAAGACAGTTAGCGTAATATGACAGGAGCTTGA
This sequence comes from Haplochromis burtoni, assembly GCF_018398535.1. Lineage (NCBI taxonomy): Eukaryota > Metazoa > Chordata > Actinopteri > Cichliformes > Cichlidae > Haplochromis > Haplochromis burtoni. The sequence continues at coordinate 2,017,790 of NW_024582375.1, forward strand.
GGGGGCTGCGCTAAGGCCTAATCTAATATTCATAAGGATCATTTTAAACAGTTAATCATGCAAAGTACAAATAATTCACTTGTCAAAAGAGGTACTGAACAACACGCCCAACATGACTCAGAAAGGAAATTTTTAGAAGTTTGGAAAAGTAATCATCACGTGACTTTATGTATCTCCCCTGGCGATAGGGTCTAATTTGACTAGGAACGAGATATAAAAGAAGTCCATGTTACAAGGTACATATAGGTTTAATAGTATTATGCAACTGAATTGCATTATAGGACTCGAGTGAAACTGCATCACTCAAGTCACGTCACGTTCTGTGGCTGCAACATCCCAGCTTTACAGAAATGTCAAGATAAACCAGTACAAGGACTGTGTGCTGATAAAAGTCGCACAGTCTTACTGTTGTCTTGCAGCATGACAACACATGCAACAGTGATAAGATAAAGAGAGAAAAATGTAGGGCTGAGGGTGGAGATTTAGGGGGATTATGGTGAAAGGGAATGAAAGCAGTAGGAGGTGTCTGCGGTCAATGCTTAATCACAAACTTGTTCTTTTTAGCATGACAGGAAGAAATGTATGGGGGGCAAGAAACAGCAACATCAATCAGGGACATCATTTGTGACTTGTGTCTGTTGTCCTCATAGCGTGTCTGCTGAGGACAGAAGTCACAGCGCTCATATGTCTGGGGGGCCTGGCAGTGTTTAAGCTCTGTAGCTTTGCATCACGTCTCACGAGAGATGAGAGGATGCAGAACCGGTCCAGGGGTCAAAGGGCAAAGTTGGGCTCTCTCGGAGCTCATATCGAGTTACAGACGTCTGAACCTGCTGACACTTCGGTGTGCGGTGAAAAAGCTTTGTTGACTCATTTGAAACTCCAAGGGGAGGTTATTTATTGTCAATGTCAGGCTTTTAAAATTAGAACAAAGAGAAGAACAAGGGGGAGAGGACACCAGCGAGGCTCGTATTTGCCAGTGAGTCATGTAAACCATTAAGGAAGCGTGTCATTCTGTCTCTCTTCTTTTTACTGTTGAAAACAGAAGCATTTCTGCGTACTGCATTTCCAAGAAGTGCCAAATAAATAAACAGCCAAGTTTAACAATTATTTTCCTGCTACATTTTCCTACATTAACAAATGAATCACATAAGTTTTAGGTAGCCTCTGCCTTGATTTTTACATAGTCAAAACAAAGGCTGCACGAAACACATGTGCAATATGAACCCCGATTGCTGAGCTGATACTTGACCTGTACCAGGAGCTCTCGCTTTCATCCGCCTTCACGAAGCCACACGTAGGAGATAAAGCTTTCATTTCTATAGGTCCTCCTATTGTCTGTAACTGCTGTTTGCCATGTTCATTCCCACTGACCCGAACACCCTTTTGACCCTGCCAGCCTTCCGAAAGAGGCGATGAGTGAGAGATGAATTTCTAAGAAGTTACATTCCAGCAGCAGGAAAGTCCTGCTTTTTATTGTTTAGTGGGACGCATGGGTCGCCATCACGCATCACATCCTGGTGACAAACAGCTCTCAGGGTGATGGCTATGCTTTGGGTTCTTTTGAAATCCAAAAAAAGCAGGAAGCTTCTGGGCAAAGGTCAGTGTGATAGTGTTTTCTTTTTTCTTTTTTTTTCTTTTTTACAGAGGTTGTAGTGTTTTCTCTGGACTCTTATCTGAAACTACTTTACTTGACTTTAAAGGGGACCTTTTATGCTGATTTCCAGTACCATAACTCACCAATAGACTATGGTTGCTTTGCATGATTTACAGTTTGAAATAAACCAAATAAACCTTGTTTCTCCAATACCTAGCCTTGGTGCAACCCCTCAGTTGATCATCTTCCTGAAACAAGCCATGTAACTCTTCCCTCTTTAAGGGACACGCCTTTAAAGACAACCTTTTTCTTATTGGCTACTTCTTGTAAACAGAACATTTTAAACAGTTGTGGGTGGGGTTCTGTATTGTTCTGTGCTTGCAGTCGAGCTGTGTGTCTGAGATGATCATATAAATAATATGCCCTCTCTCTGGGCAACTATCTTAATGCGTACCTGTGTGTCATTTCTTCATGACACCTCTTAAGGCTAATTAGGTGACTAATTAGGTGAATTATAGGACAGTTTAGGTAATGAGCTACCAGAATGTTTTCTGCAATTTTACACATTTATTTCTGCTAACAAATGTCTTCTAATTACCACATTAACATTTCTTTATCATGCATAATTAAGATGCATTGTTGAAATTTCACTCATTTTTCTTACATCAATACATTTCAAGGATTCACTGTGTAATTAAACTTGACAGAAAGGGGAGTTTTGACTGGTCCTGTCCGCTTAAGATCAAAGTGGACTGTATGTGGCCCATGTTGTAAAATGAGTTTGACATTCCTTGTGTAAAGTATATAGCATTTCGGTTTTAGTTTACTAACATATCCACACTTGTTGTAGAAAGTAATTCAATGCACAAAAGGTAATTGCTACTACATTTTTGTACACATGAGGTGAATTATCCATCCGTCTATTTCTGCTGTTTATCCATGTTTGTGTCTCGGGTGCACCAGTCTAAGCAGAAGCGCCCAGACCTCCCTCTCTTGGGCCACCTCCTCCAGTTCATCTGTGGGGGACACCCAAGCCAGCTGAGTTAAATCAACTTAAACTTTATAAAACCACATATCACCCATACAGACCCTGTAGTTAAAATGAGATCCTACGCAAGATCTGCTCTTGTAGTATTGAAGTATTCCCACACAGCTGCTAGAAGCCAACCCAAAAAGCACTTTATAGAAAAATGTGGCTACTGATTCTACCAAATCTACTGGTGATAATGGCAACATTTCTCTTTACTCTATGTGATGGTTTGAACACCACTCTGAGTCTGGTCTTTCTAGCTAGCTTTGTGTTTGGCATGCTTCATTTGGAGGAGCTTGGGGAGATGTGATGTTGTGTTTGCAGCAGTGGATAGCTGTTCCCGTCCTGGCCACACTTTGTGCATTACATTCACATTCTTATGCTTCCATGCAAATAAGGTCAAAGTAATGTGGATTTATCCACTTCTTAGATACTGTAGATGGTGGCACAAGCATGGATGGAAAGGGATGTTTGTCAGTTTTTGTTTCTATCCTTCAGTTATGCAGATGATTGAAGTTGTATAGTATTAGTGACAAAATTGTTTGAGTGACCCCAGTCATTACTGAATTTAAAACAGTAATATGTTACAGATGCATGCGTTATGATAGCATTACATTTGCCAAACAATCTGATATTTCTAAAACTAAGTGAAACATGTAATTTGAAAATGCACACTACCTTATATTTTCCTTATCATATTTGTAATACAGTCACAAGTCAACCCAGTTTCAGTGGTCTTTTTGTTTCTCGGTGGGATGTTCATGTGTTTTAGTGAGATGCAATCTATTATTTAGTGCATATTTCAAACCCTGACAACATTTCAAAATGAGTCAGCTTGAAACTCTAGAAAGTGAACAAACTTTCACTAGCAAATTATGGCTTCTAACAACCACAAATTTTGTGTTGTTAAGACACTAATGAGGCTTGTAAGGATTTTCCACTGAAATTGCCGTATTCTGTTTCAAGATTTTGCATTTAGGTGATACAAGACAATGCGATAGTATGACATAACATGACATTCCACACACACTTTGACTCGTTGAAATATCATCTCATTCCTAAATCCCCCTTAATTCAATGGCTTACACACTTCAACCACTGCCATGGTTTGATAATGCTTTAATGCTCTAGAATACGAGACTGTGAGAAGCCCAGTCAGCACTTTGACGGTAGTTTCTTCTGAAATCCAAGTGAAGGGGGGGTAAACTGCACATTAATTTAATACACAAACAAATATTGCTCATGTGCATCTAATTTTCTGTTATCCAAATGTGTTCTACTTCAAGGCGACTGTCCATTTCCAGAAATTACCAACTTAGGACTTGAACTAGGGATGAGCATGTTGAAGGTCTGTCTTGGCTTCGGTGTAACCGAGTAAAATGTCTGGTCTAGATTGTGAGGTAATCTATGTTTGCATGACACATGCAGACATTTTTCTAAGAAGTTGAGCTGCTCAGTCATGGCACGTTCAGACATATACAGCCAAATGCTTTTTATCAAAGGGGGGGGGGAGAGGTTTAGGGTGTGGTAGTGAGACAGTGACACACAGGGATGTCTGTGAAATCCTGTCTCTCTTTTCAGTGCCTCTTTTGTTTTATCCTGTCTTTGCTAATTAGCTGTCTGGCTTCTATTCCCCCCCCCCAAAAAAACAAAAAACAAAAACTTTTTCTACATCTAAGATATTCATTTGGTGGACTGACCTAACTCATCATATACAAGGTTGCATTGGCGGCAGCACCTGTACTTTCTAGGTGTGGCTGCCAAACCCCAGAGATGTCATTTTAAACAGTAACAACAACAAAACCTTTGATATTGCCATCTCATGACTGGATGGCTATGCAAGCTCATCAACTTGCAGTTTACATCCATTTATTCTTCTGTACAAAGTAAATAGGGTGGCAATTATATCAAGCTCTAATGCTCTACCTGAGCACTCAGAGCACTTTTTATTGTAAGCTATACATACAATTCTGTTATCATTATTATTCTATGTCTTTTAAGCTCTTTCTGTCACACGCAATCACACCCCAATTGATCCATTTACTAAAAACAAAAACAAACAAACAAAAAAGATTAGCTTCCCTCATAAACATGAAGCAATAATTTTACTAAATATTATAAATACTATTTTTTTAAGTGTTGGGGGAAATGTGTGTCCCTGGGTAAAGATACTGAACCCCTTCCTGCAGACTCAGGAGGCCAGGAATCAAACCGCCAGCTCTACGGTTAGCAGAGGTGCAGTGACTCTTAAACAGTACTTAAAATTTTTGAATTGTCATCAATTTATGCTGTATTTTTTGGACCATAAGGCGCACCGGATTATAAGGCACACTGTCGATGAACGGGTATGTTTTCATACATAAGGCACATTAAGGATTAATGTTGAATTCTTCCGCAGCTGCTCTATTCCCACATTATTGCAGTATATCAATAACAAACCTCGTATTGTGGATGAATTATCTCAGTTGTTCTCCTGACTGAAGTTTTGTCCGTTTACAGCATCCTGCCATGCGATTGCATTTGTCCCTAACCATCGGGAACCCTCACATTAACTTTTATTGAGTGGAAAAAAGTTCACGTTCATCCTCCAGCTTCACTGTTTTTATATTATGCTAACATAGCTGTGTCACTAGCGATAACGTAGCACATCATTATATACCAGCTGGCAGTGTTGGGAAGGTTACTTTTAAAATGTATTCCATTACAGAATACAGAATACATGCCCCA
>NW_024582375.1:2024062-2041325 GCF_018398535.1 Haplochromis burtoni
TTTATGGACTGATGATGGTCTCCCTCCGCTGTGTTTATAGTGAGACGAGGAGGAGCGGCCAGAGAGAGATCAGCTGGGCTCGTGAGCTGTCAGACTGTGAGACTGAGTCAGCTGTCATAACACAAAGACTGAATAAATGTGGAAGTTGGCAGTACATACCTGTGTGTGCGTGTGTTTGTGCCTGGCGTATTCCACATCTGAATACCACCTTTTTAAACGGTAACTGTAACGGAATACAGTTACTCATATTTTGTATTTTAAATACGTAACGGCGGTACATGTATTCCGTTACTCCCCAACACTGCCAGCTGGTCCAACTTCAGTAACCCTACAAAAGTCAATGCTGCTTAGTTTTCTGTCTTCATTTATGTTGGAACTGATAGCAGAGCTGTACATTTAAATTTTTTCAGAAATCTCTGTCAGAACATGGTATCTCGTGTTTAGGTGGAAAGCGAGCTAACTTCCTGCTAACTTATAACTCTGTTAAATTTAATAAATTCTCTTTTCATGGCTGTCTGGATGTTAAACTTACTTGTTAAACCTGGTAAAGCAGCAACACTGATCATTTTATTAAAGATGAAAGAATTTAGACAATTCGGTGATGCTGCAATGTTCATGTGACTTTGGGACCTGAAGCAGACAGAGTTTTGGACCCAGATTACTCCGCAAGGCTCCTGACTACGGTAGGCGTAATGCTCCGACAATCCATCAAGCGGTGCGTCTTCGTAGTTACTTCATAGTTACTTCGTAGCGTACTAAAACATTTTTTGACAGATTTTAGATAAAAATGGTTCGAGGTCAGTAAGCACAACCAGAATTCATACATAAGGTGGATTGTAAGGCGCACTGTCGAATTTTGAGAAAATTAAAGGCTTTTAAGTGTATTCTAAAAATTAATCCTTTAGATTTTTTCAGAAATTTGTCCCAGACCAGATAAAAATCCCTCCATGTATGACTGAGCTTCACAAGAATTAGACCAACATGACTTTGACTACCAAAATCAAATTAGTACATTTGTGAGTCTGGTTGAACTTTTGTGCCAAAGTATTTCTGAGATAATACCTTCACAAGACAAATATAAAATATAAGCCCACAGCTGTCACAGTGTGGAAACATGAAAGCCAATTCTCTTCAGTCTCACTACTATACAGTAACTGGTCAAGGATGATGGCTGTTGCAGATAATTTAAAAAAAAAGAATAGAAAAAAATTGGAACTAACTACCAACACTGAAGTGTGCATACAGTTATGGAAAAAGAAAGTATACTTTCTTTCAATTTTAAGGCTTTACACATCAGGACGTAATAAAATGTGTCACAACACAATAAAGGTTTGTGTAGGTTTTCAAAATATTCTAATTCAACCAAAGATGAATAACATAACATGATATGCTACACCATGTCTATAGAGACATGGTATTTAACAAAAACTAAGCCAAAATGCAGGTAGCAGTGTGTGAAAAACTAAGTGCATCTTTATTGCTTTACAACTTCCACCAGGACCTATGAGGGTAAGTGGTGGGTAAGCACCAAGGTGCCAGTATTGGCAAATTGCTGATCTGGAATATTGAGCCATGTGCAAACATAATGGCAAGGAGAAAAGACATCAGCAGAGATGTTAGAGTTGAAAATGTTGCTGCTTGTCAGTCTGTGAAGGGTTAAAAAGTCTAAGTATACCAGTTTTCCCAAGAGTGGACTTCCCGCCAAGTTCAACCTAAGGTGGGCAGGTGGGCTGGAATCTAGGGATGGCGAAGGAGCCCTTGTTTCCTGAGAAACAAACAGTCAACTCCAGGCAGACCAATGGGGAACAAATGAGGAAAGAGGATTAAAGAAAAAAGTAAAGGAGTATGAGGATAGCAACTAAACCTGGTGAGCTAATTTACCACCATGGTGGAAGCAACAATCTGGTGAAGAATAACAGCCACAGTCGGTTTTCAGATACTTATCTTTATCACTCATCTTACTGTTGCCATCTTGGTATTTTGAAACCAAACATTACGACTGGGGGCCAAATGTGCAAGATTCGCTGAGGGACACTGCATGTTCATGGACTAGTGAATTGTGTGTATTTATTGAAACCATCAGGAAAGAGTCATATGGTACAAAAGCCCTTTATACCATCAGATAGATGAGAACAGGTGCTATGTCCATCATTTATAAACAGTCTAGGGTAAGTACGCAGCTATGTTGGTTGCGGTGACCTTGATCGAACCGTTCTTTTTTCTTTTGTAGGACCAGGCTGTTTACACTTTCCATTGCTCTTGAGTCAGAGATGACTTCAAAATTGAGTCAGTTTCCACCTTACAGCCTCAAGCAGCCACTTCAGCCAGGAACTTCACTCTGCCCCATGAAATCATTTTGCAGGCTTCTTGATCAGATTTGGAAATAGACAACTTTAGTTGTCAGGTAGAAAATAGAGCTCTGCTTTCTCATATTGCTTTGAGAGCTTTGAGAACTCTTTTAAAACAGACAAAAAAGATTTGTTGTTTTTTTCCATGAGGTGTTTCAAGCTTCTGTCATATGCTGAAGCATTGTGTTATTTCATCACGCTGCCAGTACACAGGGCTCTCATTTCAAAATCTGATATCCATTTAAAAACTGCACAAGCTCCTAGTGAATGATTTTATGTGATATTTATGTTGTTTATGAGGGATCAAACTTTATCTTCACTTATCTTCACTGTAAAAGGATATTGTCTTCTTCACTTGGAAGTGTTCAATATGTGGGGACGAAGTGGTTGCAAAACACATGTACAGTGTGTTGCAGTGAAACTGTCCTCCAGCCAAGCAGGCACTCACTCAGTGTTCTCCAACTCACAGTTCTCACCCCTCAGGGACAACAACTGGCAGGATGCCCTGTGTTTTTGTCTTAGACACGCTATGCCTGCAGTGCTCGACCTCCAGCCAATCACAGTATGGCTCAGGCCGCCACAGAGGCCAGACAGGGCGGTGTCCTTTCTGAGCGGATGGAAAAAAAGAGCTCACGTGAGACCTGTTTAGTAGTCAGAGAAGAGATAAAGAACGTGGAAAAAAGAGAAAGAAAACAAGATGGGAGAGAGAGAAAGAGAGCAAAAGACAAACAGAGAGAGGGAGCGAGAGAGAAAGAGAGTGTTTCAGTTGGCGGGAAAGCAGGCGAGGAGGAGGGCAGAGGAGAGTAAAGGGAGGAGGAGGAGGGAGGCAGCACACAGTACTGACTGGACCCTGGATTTATGCTATAGATATTTCCACTCATCAGCTAATAGTCATTGCTTTGGCTCATAAACTGCACACATACTTTACACAGACAGAGGCTTAATTTGATTATAATGGTCGGCCTGCTTCACTTTTAAGGAAAATCTAGGGCTACAGAAGCATTAGTGAGTTTTCCAAAGTAAAGCAGTCGTTGCACCTTTCGGGGGAGCAGAGGGATACAGAGATGTAATCCAGAGTGACACCCAGCAGAAACGAATGCGATGGTGTCTATTTTGAGTGCTTCAAAGGGATTTTAGGATTCCTGTATACAGATTCCAGTGTACGTCATTTTCTTCTTTAGTTTGTAACATAAAGCTCAGTTCAAGGTAAGAGGCTCAAATGCAAACGCCTGGCAGGTAGAATGCAACAAAAGCCACCCTGACATTGTTCATTAGTTAGTGGATTCCCGTCTCACTCTTCCCTTTGAAACTAGGAGTCACAAGCAGAGTGAATTTGAGTGAGAAGCCGTGAGGTAGGCACGGCTTTCCTTTAGGGTTTATTTTACCCCAACAAGACTATAATTTACAGAATGAAGATCATTTTGTGTTGAGAAGACTTTAAACTAGAGCTTCAGTGCATGAATTCAATAGTCCCCAGTTATAGCAACCCCACAGCAACCAGTCTGGTTGCTAGGGAAAAATGTGTATTCCCAGACCGGTTGTAAGTGGTTGTTCAAGGTTACTGATTGTTGCTGGGTGACATCAGTCACAAAGGATGTTGCATCAAAAACCTACTTGCAAGCAGATTCTGTGGTTGCTTGTAGTTGTGGGGAAGACACAGACTTGACTGCAAACGTTTGAGGCAGTCAAATGTGAAAAATAGTCATATAAGCTGTAAATTGAGAACAAAGTATAAGTATTTAAATCTTTTTAAATACAATCTTTTTAGCACTCAGTTTTGTAGGAACTAGCGACAACAACTCAACCAGCCTGGGAATGCTAATTTTCCCCAGCAACTGCTGGTTGTCAGGCAGTTGCCAAGTTTCTGGATTTGTGTAACTGGAGCCTTAGGGAAGTGGTTAAGAGTCCATAAATCAAGCAGGAAGTAGGATCATTATCTTATAGACTTACATAACATCTGACCTGTCTTTACAACTGGAGTAGTCGCCCCCTGGTGGCCAGTTGAAATAAAGTGGGTTTAAGAGGCTACAGTGACCTTAAACCCACTTTATCTACAGATAGAAGTAAATTAGAAAAAAGGAGACACCATTAGTACACCATTAGAGGCAATTAGGAACAGGTAGGACTAATCAAAGAGTCAAAATGTTGAGATTAGGATAAAGGCATGAACAAAGCAAACATATAACAAACATAAACATATAACCTTTATTGTATGAGTAAAAAATCTTCAACCTGGCGAGTGGACTGGCACATGACTGTACTCTATGATGCATAATATTACCACATACAGATAATTCAGATAACACATGTTATATGTTGTGCTCCACCAGAAGAGCAGAGCAGAGCATAATCTATTGTTTTCATTTCCTGCAGAATGGAAAGAGACATCACAAGAAAAAAGAAAAGTAAAAAAGAACTGTGCGTAAAGACTCACACCCAGAAAAAGCTTAGCGCAATCCATATGAACAACTCTGAGGTAGAATACACATTTTTGTTGAGAAATGAAGCTTGATAAACTGCAGGTTGCTGTTATAAATCAGCTGGAGTGTGCATGTTCTGAGTGGATAATATCCCAACTGTCTTTGCAGCAGCTCCCCTGCGCTTGTTTTCTTTGCTCCGTGTCTTGGCCAGCCTCCAACAAAAGCACAGGCCTTCTTCTTGCTGGTTCCTTTTTTTTTCACTATCGCTTCACCATTCAGATCTGACCTGACCCCCATTTCTCTCTGTCCCGTTCAAAAAGGCAAGCTGAGGTTAAAGTCCAAAAATGGGGGAAGAAATGAAGGAAAATCATGTAAATAATGTGAGCGGGAAAGAGAATATGCGGTCGCTGTTGATAGGCTTTTAATAAAGCAGTCAAACTCTTTGGGTTTATTGCACCAGATTCATTGTGCTGTAATTGGTATGACATCACTCATTTTGTAGGCTTTCATAAGCCAACATAGAATCGCACAGGAAAGGGGAAAAAAGACAGCTTTTCTTCACCCATAGGTGACCCAGATCTGATGGTTTTTCCATGTTTAGCCTGTAATGTAAAGATCACATACAGCTCATTATTGCTTCTGTAGAAATCCAGACATCAAGAGCTTAGAACAGTTGTTTCCACTGTTTTTCACTGATTTAATCTTCTAGGTAAAGCCTTGCCGTGACATTATTTTGAGTGCTTTTGGAGTGTAATGTAGTGTTCAGTCTTTAACACTTAACTATTGACTTACCACTAACGTATCTAATCTTTCCATTGTTTTCTTTCATTCTTATTTTCTTTTGAATGAAAGAAACTTGGTGCCTTTTTACTGCAATCACAGGAAAAAGTGCAGTTAGTCTGTCATCTTATGTTAAACCACATAAAGGACCAGAACACACGTAGAGAGTTTGCAGCTTTGTTTAAGCAGCTCCAGGATCTCAGGTAACATATCTAAAGGTGCAGTTTTGAAGTTTTTTTGCTAACTACTCCCACCCACCTATGTTCTGGGACCCGACAAACGGCCGATGCAAAAGATAGCTTGTCTCAATCTTAAGCTTGAATTAAATCAACAAAAAGGAAGTATTTCCTTTTCTTTTGTCAGCACTGAAGTTATGGGTTACGGGCTCTTGTTTTTCTAATTTCTTTCTACTTCTTCTGCACATTACTTACTTAAATATAAGAATGCATGTGCATAATTTTATATTGTGTTCTTTTTTTTTAAGTTGCTTTCTGTGGTTTTGTCATCTAGTATTCATACAACATTTAACACACCACCAACATCACCACCTGATCCAAAAACGGGACCATCCATATCCCTTATATATTCCAAAAATATCACTTAGATCCACAAATGATCACAAATATAAAGTCAAATTCCCCCAAAAAAGGTAATGAAGAAACTGCAACATTACACTGAGTACAAGTTTATCATTCAGTCTGCAATAATAGACTGAATAGAATTATGATTTTTAATGATAAGTTTTCACCTATTGGAGGTGCTGGAACATGTTCAGTGTCAAAAACAATTGTAAAGATGCTACATCATGTGCCATGTTATTAAAGTGCGCTGCCACTGGCTAATCTATCAAATGTATTAAATTGGCGAATCAAACTTTTATGTTTATGCTGGAAACAAGCATAAACGGCCCACTTTAAATTCATTCATCAATGTGCTGCTAAACTGTTACTTGACATCTTGGTATATCTGTGTTGAATACTGTGTGCGCTCATTTTAAATTTCTCATTCAGAGAAAGAGGAAATATAGATACTCATAAACTCTGCGACCTTGAACTTCTGATAAAACAGTTCAGGTCCTATTATGTTACCTTATTTATCACAACAGTGGCAGTGCCAAAACACCAAGGCTTGTGCAGACACATGAGCTGGCATTAAGCCTGCAGTGTCAGCTTGCCACCATGACGAAAGCATAAACAAACAAGCCCCATCTACAGGTACCACATGAAATACTGGAAGAGAGCGACCTCTGAATGGCAAAAAGCACATGTAAGCCCTTCACTGTGTCTTCATCCATGGCTCTGAATTATGTATTGCACGAGAGATGACAGTAATTCCACAGCAAGTTGTTATCTTGTCAAACAAGACTCTGTTGTACTTGCTTAACAAGGACAGGCTGTCATGCTAGTGTGACATTCCCTCCGTGCGTGCACAAACACACCCATGTCTTCCTGTCACCAGGCGTGCGTTTGCTAAAACTGCAAAAATCAGAGAAGCAAACAGCTTCTATATCTTTAATCCCATAATGGCCTTGTATAAATACTAAGGACACTTACTCACGCAATCTTTCTGCTTGGCAAAACAGAGCGTGCAGCCAGCATTGGAAAAGCCTTCAAACTGAACTATATTAACCACCTGTTCCTGATCCAACAGCATTAATGGACAAGTGGAAGTCGCGTGTGCTGCCTGTGGTGCAGACATGGTAAAGAAATGGACAGAGGGGGACCCCCCCTCCCTTCTCGGGTGCATAAAACAGAGTGTCTTGGCACGAGAGAGAGAGAGCGTGCTTGGGAGGATTGAGTGTTTAAGGGAGAGGGTTGAGGTAAAAGCAGGCGTACAGAGAAAGCACAGATGATGAAAGGTGACGTGAAGGATGAAGCTGCACGCTGAATAAAATTGTTTACCAGACTGGACCTTATTCACACACGTTTAGCTGAGAAGTGAGCTTGGTAAAACACTTAAGCACAGTATCAGCGTTAATGTGAATCAAATCCAATATCCCTGTCCTTCCCTTTCTCCTGTTAGTCAAAACCATCAAAGAAGAAACCCTAAAAATGTTAGTGCAACATGTAATTAGAGCAGAAACAGGTAATAAGAGCTAGAAAGCGACAGATGATGACTGATGAGGCAGTGACTCAGATGTAAGAGCTCAAAATTACTGCTGCAGTAAACGTAACCACCTCAATATATCATTTATACTTTTCGCTCTCTGTTTCCTCCCTTCCTTCTTTCATTATACCCAAACCACAGACGGTGAAGACCAGCTGGCTGGCAGGATCAGTTACACAGCTCATTTGGAAAGAGATGACATCAGGTAAATGCATTCTGCAAATATCCATTACTTTCGCCTACTCTTACCTCCCTTATTCTCTGTTCTTGTAGGTCCTTAAAGAGCCAAGAAATTGATTCTTTAATAACACATCTTGATGTGGAAATATGTAGACTTGTAAGCACATTCATATTTAGTATTAAAGCATCATATATGACTTAATCCTCTTGAGGATATTCAAGGCGTGTGGGAGTTTGCCCAAACAGTCAACATGAGTCTTTGGACTTGGAGAGGGCATTCGACTGTGCTGCAGGATGTCATGCAGGTCATGTGGGGAGTGCTCATGAGTATAGGTACATCTGGTCTGTTGTTAAGGAGCTTGCTGGCAGTGAGTCAAACCTGTTCCTGGTGGGAGTTTGACTCCACTCGGGCTATTCTTTGTCTCTTTTCTGTTTGTAAAGTTTCTGGACCTCCAGGTGCAGCCAGGCAGCAGAGAGTTTCTGATTTGCTTTCTGTGGATGATGTGGTTCTCATAGCTTTGTCGGCTGATGGTTTCTAGGTTATACTGGGCCAAGCATAAGATCGCTTTGGCCAAGGTTGCAGGTTGACTTTTAAGTCTCTGGGATGAGAATTAGTTCCTCCAAGTCTGAGGCGACGCTTCAGTCGTTAAAGGATGGGGTATCCTCTCTGAGTTCGTGAGGACTTGCTGTCCCACATAGATGAGTTTAATTATCTCGGGGTCTTGATTATGAGTGAGGGAAGGAGGGAATGGACAACTGACAGATGGATTGGTGCGTCACGGGTGGTGATGCGGATGCTGTACCAGTCTGTTGTGGTAAAGACAAAGCTGGGTGTGAAAGCAAAGGGCTCAGTTTACCAGCTGATCTACATTCCTACTCTCATCTATGGCCACGAGTTTTGGGTAATTACTGAAAGAATGAAATCACATATACAAGTAATGAAAAGAGACGGAACATTTGGGAGGGGCTCAGAGTTGAGCCGCTACACGACTGTATTGAATGGAGCCAGATGACATGCTTCGGGCATCTGACTAGGACATCCCTGGGATGCCTCGTAAATGAGGTGTTTCAGGTATGCACTACATACCTGAAACACCTCATCTCGGGAGGAGACTACAGGCCAGACCTACAAAAGCGAAATTAGATCTCTCAGCTGGCTTGGGAAGACTTCAGTGTCTCCCTGGAAGAGTTAAAGGAGATGGCTGTAGAGAAAGTCCCTTTGCTTAGACTGCTGCCCCCAAAACCCAGACCTGGATAAGAAGCAAAAAATTTTAATGAATGATATTCTATTATATGATAATTATATAATATCTTTAAGATATTAGATAGGAGTAGACTGAAACGTAATAGGACAAATGTCATCTCTTTTATTGTAATTCTCTTGTGCACCATGCATTATCTAGATTAAGTAAAAAGGTGAATTCACAGCCCAGAATGTCCGAACAACGTCCAAGACTTGGTGGATTTAGAGACAAGAGGAAATGGTAAGAAGACGGCTAACGCAGCTGGTCTGATAATCAAGACGAGCCCAACCAGTTCGTTCACACTTTTGTTTTTATCTTTCTTACAGTAAATTAGCGCTCAGATTACAACTGAAAGAACGTTTTTCTGTTTCTGCTTTTTCATCATAAGCCAAGTCAGCCCATTTCAACACAGGTTTTGCTGCCAGCTGGACTTCGCCATGGAAACTGAAAATACTTTTTCAGCAAAATAAAGGAAAACCCTAAATCTCTACCCCCACTTCAGTGAGGGCTACCATTTGTCATCTAGAATCCTGCATCTACCACATATGGCCACCATAGGCACTAATGCCACCATCCATCCATCCATCCACTTATCCTTTTCAGGGTCGCGGGGGGCGCTGGAGCCTATCCCAGCTGTCATAGGGCGAAAGGCGGGGTACACCCTGGACAGGTCGCCAGTCTGTCGCAGGGCTAACACATAGGGACAGACAACCATTCACACTCACATTCACTCGCACATTCACAAGTGCAGACTAATGCCACCACTTAGCAAAAATTTGAGTGTTGCATGAAGATTGAAAAGAAATGTATGATTATTGGACAGCTTGATCTATGATCTTGGTCACTCTTTAGATCAGGCGGTGGGGGGTGGGGTGGGGGGGTCACTCCAGGCCTCAAGGGCCACTGTCCTGCAGGAGATCACCCTGGATCAGCACATGTGAATCAAATGATTAGTTCATTACCAGGGCTCTGGAGAACTTTAAAAGGCAGGTTTTCTTAATGTCAGAAACCACAAAAGTCCAAAACTAACAATGCATTAACCCGTCCCTTAGAAAGTGCAGACTTAAACTTTCCTTTACCGCTCCAAGGTTGTTCCTGAAAAAAATGTCCATTCTTTCCTTAAAAAGAGCAAACTAGTTTTCAAAAACAGCTGGTAGTAATTCTCAACAATGGTGACTCCAGCAATACCAGGACAATTTTTCAGCTGCTAGTTAATACTCATTTGGTGCCTTAGTATTTATGACAGCAGAACAATAGCTGTGGGAATGAATCAAAATAAACTAGAGGCCCCATGTTTGTTGCAAGAAAAAACTGACCATGTTAAAATGATCAGCGGTGTGGCTTGAGGTATTCGGATTTGTTTTGGGCAACAATCGAGCTCTATGACACAGAGAAATAAGCTTTAGTGGGCTGTGGTTGTGCAGAAAGTAGGCCACGTGTTCCTCTTCAAATTAGTCAAGAGTACAGATTATCATTAGATTTATCTGTGTATATAATGAATTTGAGATTGAATTCATTAGAAGTGACATTTTAATTTCATTTTACATTTTTATTCAATAAACAAATGCTACTGAGGCTCTTTTTGTGTATTACCAGTGTACATAACAGGGAATTTGTGTGGACAGAAACTGAAATGACCAAAAGATTTAATTCAAAATTTTCAACAGTGTTTTCCTATGGAAGCTAAAATGTGCAATTATTTTTAATTGCATATTGATTGCACAAGGTTTCTGTGTGGCTCTATTGTATTTTTGACTTTTATGGCTATAACTGATTGGGCTAACTACCCACTGCATCCTTGTTTCATGACAGACAAACCCCTCTTTTGACCCGAGAGCCTGTGGTTTACAATGTGTGTGTGTGTGTGTGTGTGTGTGCTTATGACTCCGCACATTGGTGTTTGCTCCCAAGTTTTTGCCCTATCCAAGTTTCGGTGACATCATTTGTCAAATAAGAGTCCTGCTTGCTCAGACTCCAGGAGTCAGACACAGTAGGTCATATGTTTGCTTTCTTTTTCATCCATGCTAGATAATAGATTCCCAGTTGTGAGCTGAATTCTGCAGACAACAAGACGTTTGACTTTGAGACACTCCGTGAGACAATGTGATTTATACACCTCTGAGCTACATTATGATCACACAATTCTACCAACAGGTGTATTAAGAATCCAATAATCCATAGACTGTATATCAAAGATGGTGATAGCTAGTATAACAGTATCTAGTTGTCTATGAAATGTCATTTTAAACCAGAGTGTTAAAAACATGAGGTTTGTTTTTGCTTTGTTTGTTTGTATTTTTTTGGAGCCATAGCCAATCACATTTGGCTGAGAGGGTGGAGTACAAGATGTTCTGCTATCCCTAGCTAACTTGGTGAGCAAGGTTTACTCACAAGCTGCATCACGCAAACATGGAAGTCTATTTGGAATGATTCATTTTTGCAACCAGCCTCATGTTGCAGTTTGCATAAACTGTAGTTTTGATGTTCCACTGTTGGCATTATTTTTTAACGTGGGAGTTGCCACTTGAAGATAAAACACCTTGAGCAACTGAACAGAGGTTTTTGGTGCAGCATTGTATTTCTATTTGCAAACAGTTTCATGCTAGCAAGTACTGAGTGTTTGACGGAGGGATGCTCATATTCTCCTAGCAACCAGTAGTTACCATTTGATTGCCAACCAGTCTCTATGCCTGTATAAGTGAAGCCTAAAGTAGCACACAATTGCTCTAGGAAAAACTTACACTTACACTTATTGTGTCAATTGAACTGATAGGTGGAATTTGTAGCAAAAACAAAAATCTTTTAAAAAAGTTTATATGCTTAGATTGGTGTATAATCGCTGATTGATGATTAAGCAGGAGATTTGATCTCCTACTTAACTGGTCCAAAAGTAAATACATCATTAAATGCTAGCACATATTTAAATTAAATGATCTCTTTAAGACTCATTCCTGTAATTATACTTTTCACAAGCCTCTAATATTTTCTAATAACAAGCCAAAACAAGCCAACACAGTTATCCTCCCACTGTAGTGCTTATTGACTCACCGCACTACCAAAGAGGCAGAGGTGAGCAAAAAAATACACAGTGCAGAAAACGGCTGCATGCTCTAAACTGCATGCCTACATGAAAATAAACCCCAAAAGATTAGTTTTGAAATGTATGTGTGGATAAGCATCAGTGCTTATCATCAAGCTTCCCTGGGGTAACGTGATAAAAGCAACACTGTGGTGGACTTCTCACTGCACTTCTCTCAACTTTCTTAGCTCGGCTTTGATTGCAGTGTAAACACAAATTACACCATTTACGCGTATCTCGCAACACGAGCCAGCTCTTCTAAAGACCTGTGTTGCAAATAGGTTGGTAAGAAAATTCATATGCTGCATTTGCCAAACTATTTTTAGTGTTCCAAACAAAAGGGAGCAGAGCAGTAAAAAGGTAAAGCCCGTATAGAATTTTATAGAATTTCCTCTTTTTGTTTCCCTACATGCCAGAATTTGGCACGCAGCAGTATGGGCCACCCTGAAAGAGTGTAAAGCGTGATCCCACTCCTCCAAGGAAAGACAGGGGGATATTCCTGGAGTCTGTGTGAGGTTGAATGTGTGTGTGTGTGTCTGTGTGTGCGCAAGCGTGCATGTGTGCAACCTGTCATAAACGCTGATGAGTGATTGAGTGCATAATCCTGTTCGCACGCCACATCCCAAACAACCCCACATGCAAGAGTGAGTGCGTGTGTAAGACGCCATTCATCTTAACTGAGTAATTCTGGTAGACAGCAAACAATGTAGTCCTGCTCACACCCTATTAAGCTGTCACGGTGCAACAATTGGTCTTAACTTATAATGTGTATTATAATCATAGACCATTTTTATTCTTTGTTTTTTTCTTTTTTTGCAGGTGTATTGCTAACACTCTGGCCCACGCACACAAAGTAAGCAAACAGTTTAAAGCATTTACATACCAGCACATAACGTAAATACACTCACACACGTGCAGATCCTTTGCATACAAACTCCACAATGCCATCCACCAAATGTTCTGTTCTTTCCTGTGACCTTAGCTGTGAGTTCATTCCACCCTCGCACATATGGAGCCCTGGCACGGACTCAGCTCTCGGCTGCTACCCTGCTACTATCAGCACATTTTTAATTGCCTGGCTTTAGAATATAACAGCCTCTGTGATGACAGCACGCTTGTTTATTTTTATAGGAAACCATAAAGGGCCCCAATAGCCCAGACCTTATAAGGCATATGTATGATGTTTTGCTCCCCGAGTCTTTTATTTTTAGCCGAGTGCAAAATAAGTGTAGATGGTGGCAACTAAGTTGCTTCTTGCCTCAGGATATGCCATTGTTATTAAGTTTGTCAGTCAAACGCAAGGAAAATCTTTGTACAGCAGCAAATGTGACCTCTGATCACAGAAGCAATATCAGCAGACCGTCGTAGCTAAATAAAGGTTAATGTCTCACTGTGTGCCATGACTTGGGTTTGAGGTCACATTTGTCATAAACAAGCAGAATAAAGTGCATTATTGTTCATATCTCCATGGTAGCAAAGCCTAGTGAGACAAATGGGATGAAATTAATCAACGTCTCAGTCTCACAATGTTATCACTGTTAAAAGCCATCTGGTCAGGATCTCTCCTGAGTTTTAAGCAAAAAATTCTTATTGAAATAGTTCGAGAACCTCACCCAGTTTTTTTCAAACTGCATTTCTTCTTACCGCCCAATCTAGCACATCCGGATAATCCTGCATCTCTTTACAGTAAAACTGTACTGTTCTGAGTAATGTCACAAACCACGCAAGCACAGTTGATGACTAGATATCTAAAAGCACACCCGTATCGTTTACAGCAGTTTTACTTCTTTGTCTGTTCTGTTGAAAAAAGAACACAAACTCTGAAAATTAAACAAAGACAAGCTGGAAAATTGCATTTTTCTAAAAATAAAAACTTATTTTGAATTTAATGCCAGTTGTGACATGAATGTGAACAGAACATGAGCAACCAAACTTAGCACATTGGTACATTTTAGGCTGCTTGAGGTTCTTACCTATATCAGATATTATGACATTATCACGTTGCCTAGCAAGTACCTAGCAAAAGGTTAAATGTTCTTTTCCACCAATATATTCGACATAGTTCTATCACTCTATCACTAGTCATACTGACAGAAAGAACAATTGATGAGATCAGTTAAGATCAATGCAGACATGAACTCTGTTTCTTATATTCATGAAAACAGTTACCGAAAATAAAAAAGTAGCTTTCAACTCATTGTTTCAGCATCACAACAGCTAACTTTAAAGTTTGTGTTCATTTAAGACTCAGTGCATCCTTGCAGATGATGTGGGCGTGAAAATGGAACCAACAAGCCTGAATATTAATCCATTCCACAGATATGAACATGACTTCAAATAACAGGTATTGTTCACAGTTACATTTAATACACCTTTCTTAGTAAAACGACTAAAACTTTGGAAGCAATTTGCTTGTGATTCAAGAGACATTCCCCCCTGTCAGTGATAGGATAGATCAGAGACTAACATTTTGCTTAGTAAACACTCTTAGAATTTTTTTTTAAAAAGGAACTGCTGCAGCTTGTGCTTTTGTTACTGTGGTATTGCTATCGTAAAATGATTTACCAATGGGTACAACATGAGGTTTTGTGCTTTCAAACAATGATTCAGAATTTTAAATACGGGCAGAGTGAAATTTCTGCTCCACCTGGTGTGTGCTGAGAAGTTTTGTGTTGCAATTCAAGCCCATTTCTACTGCCCAGACTGGGTAGTAACTGACCAGAGTTCATGAAGATTAAAGTTCAGTAATCAACTCTGAACTGGACATTGGCCAAGCTGGAAGTGCATTCACCTCCCTTACTTTAATAGAATAGAATAGAATTCAACTTCATTGTCATTGCACATGTCACAAGTACAAGGCAACGAAATGCAGTTTGCATCCATCCAGAAAGTGCTTTAGCCATAATATAGTTTATATATAGTTATATATTACAAAATGTATATTAGCAATAATATAGATATATAGATATATTACAGAAATAGGTGTGTTATAGGTATGAGGGTACAAAATATGGGTCTATTATGTGTATGTTACAATGTACACGGTATGAAGGTATGTATTAATTTAATATATTAGTTTTAGCAGCTCTCCATGCTGTAAAGTAATGTTGCTTTGGTATGCTTGTATGTAGTCACAATTTACAGCATCATTTATATATTTTGAATATGAATTGAGCTTCAAAGCACTTGCTGACACCATGTTGATCAGAAGGAAAGTTTCCATGGTGAAAAATCACAAATATCGAGTTTGTCCACTCTTGCCTCACATAACAAAGTCATACTTTATAAATGAAACCTTTAACAGCTCCCAGAGGTGTGGATCAAAGAGGGTGTGACATCACATGTTGTTCATCAAGGGACAAAGCTTATGGAGAAAAAAAAGAAAAAGAAAAGGAAGATTATGCTTGGCATGCAGTCGATTCTAGTCTGTCTCGTTTTCTTTCTTTCTTCTTTTTTTTTTTTTTCGTACGAGATGACACAATCATGTAGGAAATTCCCTGGGAACAGCCCTGAAAAATATCGCTTACTCCTCTACTGTTGATCTTTAAGAAATACTAAATAAATGATGTGTCATCTGTTGCCGTGGAGGAATGCTCATCAAGACCAACCCAGTTATATATATATTTTTAAACTCAGTTTCATAATAAAACTACCGAGTATCTTTCCAAAAAGATGGAACACTCACACACTAAAGCATCCATGCCACAATTTAAGAGAATGTTCCTTGTACCTTTGAGCAGGAAAGTCCCTTGGCAGCAGCATTTGAATTATGAAATACATATCATATGCTCTAAAAGAAGTGCAACAGTTCACAAGGCTGTGAGTCATGCATGTGTCAGAATATCAAAGTGGAAGTTCAGTGTCATGTTCTTAGATGTGTTCAGGGATATGACCTTGAAGGGAAAACCACCCCCCTATATTTTTTTTTGGGGGGGGGGGGGGGGCAACTCAAAGAACTTTTTGATCAGACTTGGTGTGCCTGTTCCAGACTAACCCGGCAAATCGCTGGAGCCAAGGGAAAATGTGAGCAAAGTTCACTCAGCTCTTATCTATAGATGGTTGTGACGAGTTTTCCTCATTATCTCATCATGCGTGTGTTTACAAGTACAGACTGCCGATACTGTGTAACCAGGTCAGAGTTGTTCAGCAATCAGGTAGTAGTAAAGGCTAGTATGAACAGTTGAAAAGATCTGCATCCATTTCCTTATAGAAAAATAAAAACTGGTAGGGTGAGATAGTCCAGTGATACTGGTTCAAACTGCTTTCAAGGGGAGTGTCAGAGAGTGTGATAATATATTGGCACAGAAAACAAGTCAAAAATTCATTTCTTGTAAGTTTTCCTTTCACTTCCTTTGGTTTCAGTCATTTCCCAGTAAACCTGCCAGTCGTGTGTATGTGTGTGTTCCTTTTAAAATGATGAAATCTGCTATGCAACAAGAAATAACACAAGATTATTGGATAGAAGATGCAGCTTTATTGTAGCAGTCATGCTCTTTATATACACTTTTCTTTAAACTACATTTAGCAGTTATTGTGTGTGGAAGTATTTCACGATGCGCTGCCATCAATCATACAGGATATTTCTCTGTGAAATAAAAGGGCATGAATGTAAACGCACGTGTTCTGTTCTCAGGTGAGCCCAGGTACAGGCACAGACAGAGGGACAAAGAAACTGGTTAAACTCTTTTTACTATGAATAACAGTTGAAGGGAGAGGGCCAGTGGTTACCAACTGGCAACGGAAGCGATGGCAGGTGGCCGGGCTGGTGGCTGAGTCAAGAGGGCAGGGTGCAGTGGTGAGCATGAGCTTGAGACTATGCTGGAGGCAGAGCAAGCGAAACTGAAGGGAAAAAAATGAAGACAAGACAGGCCAGGGCAAGAGGCACTATTCAGGTGTTTTGCTAAGAAGTAAATGACTAGATCAGTGAGTGAGCAGACTATGAGCTGTAAGGGTGGAGGTATCTCGAGCCAGCCCTCTTTTCTTTTCTTCTGTACTTCACAAGAAAAATTGGAAATATTTGCAGAGGTTTAATAATAATAATAATGGATTACATTTATATGGCGCTTTTCGGGGCCCTCAATGCGTTTTACAATTCTACTATTCATT
>NW_024582375.1:2041570-2042365 GCF_018398535.1 Haplochromis burtoni
TATTGTTGTGGAAGTTTTCCATTTAAATAAAGCCTGCAGACGAGCGGTGAGCGGTAGCTAACATTCTTTAATCCAAACACACAAAGAACAGAAAACCAAGCTTGTGGAGAACCTACATGACCGCGGGGCAGGTCAGCAGAGTCTCACTGAGCCTAGCATGGCTCTCAGTTAAATACCTTCTCCAGGAACAAAAGGCAGTACACAGCTGTTTCACACCTTAAGGTTCACACTCCCTTGTGGAGTGGTCTGCTTCTCCCAACTTCCTTACTACACCCTCACCATTTGTCTTATAGTATGGGTGTCAGACATGTTAAAATCCAGTGGCACCAAGGCATTATACAATAAAATAATGTGATTAATACATAAATAAAAGAAATTCCTATACAGTATTTTCAGGAATAGTTCTCAAAGTTTCTTGAAGCACATTCAAACCTCTTCTTTGGATGTTGGCTGCCTTTTGTTCTGCTCTCGGTCAAGATGATCCCACGGTCCTTCAAAAAGGTTGAGGTCCAGGCTCCGGGGAGGCTAATTCATTACTGATCTTTTCTTCCGTCCCTAGCTGGCGGTCCACGAAGCCAGGGTTTCTATCTTGGTCAACAATATACTTTGACCTTTGCTTGCTCGATGGTTAGACGTCGTTGTTTAAGATCATCTTCAATTTGCTCGATCCAAGTCTTCTTGGGTGCATCACACTTGATTCTCCAGTGGGCAGGCCGCTCCTTCAGCAGAAGGCGGTATGGCAGGCGATGGTTGCTCATGGTGCAGACATGGCCAGACCATCGCAGTCCTTGCTTC
>NW_024582375.1:2042580-2061032 GCF_018398535.1 Haplochromis burtoni
TAATTTCTTGGATCTGACACATCTCGGTACTTTTTTAATGCTTGAATTTGCTCAACAAACAAAGTACATTACTCTGATACAAGGGACTGAAAATGTGACGTTTTTAAAGAAAGATCTTGAGAAAGCTCGAAGAACTATTACTCAACACCACTTTATTAAAAATGACAAGTATGTCCATCTCCTTGAAAGCAAGAAGTAAAGAAATAAGTAAACCAATTAAAATTGTTCTCATTTTTCTCTGCTGCAGTCACTACGCATAATAGAAAAGACCAGCTCCAGATCAGCACGCATCATCATAACCGTTACGATCTCAATATCAGTGTTGACATTTTGAAAACAAGTCTTGTGAAGTGAGCGTTACCAAAATTGGCCTTTAACATCCCGTAACCCTGACAGTGACTTTCATAGTAAATAAAAGTGTAGATTTCATGCTCAGATAGGCTGCTGTTTGTGGCTAAGCTCTGATTTTAAACATGTAACACTGAAATAAAAACTGGTGGTAAGACTGGTGCTTTAAAGTGTGCAGTGCACCATAGCTGGGTCAGGACATCCCGCTCCCTAGTGTGGGGAAAACTGCCAACTTTTTCCTCGGCACTGGCTGAAGGTGTTTACCTTTGCTTTGACACTGGATTTTAATCTGTAAGTTAATTAAGAAATGTAATATCCTGGGGGTTCAGCTAAGCACAACCTGAGCACTACAACCCTGTATTTTAGATCGCTCCACTAAATTTTAGGCTTCCTGCTAACTTGACAAATGAACCTGGACTTCATAACCACCACACACTCATAATCACACATTAAGAGCGAAAAGGAGAGAGGGGAACGGCATGCGACCTGAGGATCGCTCCCTATACTTAGTGAACTTCTGGTGTTTTAATGGGCCTGACGTAGTTCCATGCTGCGGTCTGAGGTCTCTCTAACCAGCATCTATTTTCCCTCTGAAACTAAGTTGGAAAAAGCACAGAGCATTTAAACAGGCTAAAAATGTATCTGATGGCAACCACTGCTGGCTGAAAATAGCCTTAAAAGGGTATTATTATCATTAATGAGGGATAAATTTGTCGGCTGACTTGCAGTGGAGTCAGGAGCGCTTAAAATTATTCTGGAATTTGCCCACTTCTTTTTTTTTCTTTTCGTTTTTAGATGTTTTGGCAAAACTGAGGCATCAGTTCTGTCTGAGGAATGGATGGTGTCCCGCTGATTTATTCTCATAAAGTCAGCTTCTCCTGCAGAGCAGAACACATCATACTGTGTAAAGGTAAACTATCAAAATCTTTTTTCAATTTCAGCGCTCGTGCTTTAATAACCGCGCTGACTGCATGCTTTAGCTGACTGACTTAAATAACCTACTCTTCAAATTACATCTGACCTTCTCCCAGTGCAAGCAATATGTTTCACTTTGCTTTCCCAGCGTCCAGGCTGCTGTTGATTTAAGCTAATAGGATTACCCCATCGAGGACACCATCACATCTGGTTATGATGCACAGTCATAAACTCTTTTTCTTGGTTTGTTTGGAGGAAATGTCATTTCAGACAGCTGCTCTGCCCTTGCCAACGCTATTGTGACCCTATTTTCTTTCTGGTCATAAACAGCATGTGTCTTTTGAGGAAACTTTAGACTTACATTAAAAAAAAATAATTCAGGTATACATCCCCATCTCGGCTAAATTTGTTGGCCAGTTGTCCAGTAGGTGAAAGGACTGACCCATATTTCAATAATGGTATCCATGGAGATTCTCCGCCACTCTGGCAAGAAAGGATGAGAAAGAAGATTGCCTGAGCCTTAATTTTTCTCCAGATTGGGCATGTTGTAATAAAAAACATACAGAGGAATCAGTGTTTGCTTTTCACTAAGTATATTTTGTTATCTCATTTAATATATTTATATTGAGACAGATTATAGAGTATTTAACTTTTACCTAACATTTCAAGCAAACCTGTTCTTCATAACAAAGCGCTGCATTGTGCATTAGCTAGCTGATAATAACTTAGATTGATGTCACCCATGTTTAGAGGATTACGGTTTGGAGTCCTGCAGTGTGCAACCCTCTTTCATGTACAGTGTTGACTGAATTTCAACAAGATTTTTGCCTAAAATCTTCCTAGATGAATCCACAGCTGCCTGTTTAAGACCATTTAGATTAGAAAACAACACAAAATGCATCTCATTAATTTACACTCACTGGCCACCATAGTCTAAACTACCCGTTAACATAACTTCCTAACCAACCAATCCAATTGCAGCAATTTATTTAGGCTTCTAGACGGATGAGAGGAGACGAGACTGGCCACACAGTTTCAAATTGATACGAAGCCAACAGTAGCTCAAATAACCATTCATTACAACCAAGGTATGCAGAAGAGCATCTCTGAGAACACAACATCTTGAACTTTGAAACAGATGGGCAACAGCGGCAGAAGACCACACCGTGGTCACAAAGATCCAATCATCTGATATCCTGTACAAACAGCCTCCACAGTCATCAGATCTCTGTCCAGCAGAAATGTAACTAAGCAACATCCGAAAAATTGGAATGTTCCATGTAACAGCAATATCCTGCAAAGTATAAAATGATTTAATAATGAAGGATTGCATTTATATAGCGCTTTTTGAGACCCTCAAAGCGCTTTACGATTCATTCACACACTGGTGGAGGCAAGCTACAGTTGTAGCCACAGCTGCCCTGGGGCACACTGACAGAAGCGAGGCTGCCATATCGCGCCCCTCCGGCCAACACCAGTAGGCAGTGGGTGAAGTGTCTTGCCCAAGGACACAACAACCGAGACTGTCCAAGCCGGGGCTCAAACCGGCAACCTTCCGATCACAAGACGAACTGCCAACTCCTGAGCCACGATCGTCCCGATTGA
This sequence comes from Haplochromis burtoni, assembly GCF_018398535.1. Classification (NCBI taxonomy): domain Eukaryota; kingdom Metazoa; phylum Chordata; class Actinopteri; order Cichliformes; family Cichlidae; genus Haplochromis; species Haplochromis burtoni. Next base: position 2,045,449 of record NW_024582375.1, read on the forward strand.
TTTGTGGCAACGACACCTCTTAAATGAACAAATGTGGTATGTAATGAGCTATTTAAGTCCATGTATGCATTTAGTTTGTGGTTCTCCTTAAATGTGGCATATATATTTATTGTAATTCATTTTTGTATAAAAAGCTTTTTCCAGTAATTTGGAGCACTTTGCTTTGACCTTTTACTGAGTTAGAGCAATTTACGATCCTTTACTGTAAAGTAAATGTAAAGGTCTGTCTTTTAACATAAAATCTGGAGCATGAGAAGACAAGCAGATTTCAGATTTGTTGTTTTGGCATTTACAGACCTACTTTTGCCTCCATTTTTTTCCACCTTCCCATTCACTGATTTATTGGCTGACAAAACCAAAACATTTTCACAGACCAAAAGAGACAATGACATCTTGCTGTCAACATTTCCTGTTTGGGATTATTGTTGTTGAACAGTTGTGCAAGCACCTGGTTTGAGGTTGGATAAGATGAGATAGGGAAGCTGTGTCATGTGTGTTCACCAAACAATTTCCTCTAGACATATGTGGCTACAAGCAGCAACACCCAAGGTTTCCATGGCACCCTGACAGATGGTCAACAAACACTCTTCCCTTATTACTCTGTCTTAATTTAGAAGTTTTCAAACTCAGTGATTCCTCGTGCCGCTCAAAAGCCTCTCATAAGACCAGGGGAGGTCAAATCAGTAACCACAGTAAGGCTCTTATTTGTTAATTTCACACATTTTACACATTTGTTGCAGATTCTGCTGCAGACTCTTAGATCTTGAATATACTATAAATGCACACATTGATTATCTGTTAAGAGTTACATAAGTTACTCTTTCTTCTTTTGAGTCTATTAGAAACAGTGATAAACATGTCATGTTCTTTTAATGCTTCATTGTGCTGACACAGTTCTTAGCACACCTTTAAGTCTCTTTTGACAACCAAATTAGGTTAAACATGACATCATTTTACCCAGGATGTCTTTGCTGTTTCAGCCAGTGCCTTACACAGGGATGGTGGGCTCATGATGATGCATTACAGTGTTTGAATCACGCTCTGAAACAGAGATAAAAGAGGTGTGCAGAACCAAGAGAAAGAGATAAAGAAATACACTCTCAGGCCAATTTATTAGGTACATTTGTTCATCCGCTTATCAAATATCGGTGTATTTAGGCATGTAGAGATCATCAAAAAAAAAAAAAACTGCTGAAGTTCAAACTGAGCATGAGAATGGTGGGAGAGTTTGACTTAAACGACTGAACGTGGCATGGTTCTTGCTGCCAGATGGGTTGCTCTGAGTATTTTAGAAAGTGCTGACCTGCTGGGGTTTTCCACACAAACATCTCTAGGGTTTACAGAGAATGGCCTAAAAAAGAGGAAATTGTTGATGTCAGACGTCAGAGAACAATGGCCAAAACTGCTTTGAGCTGATAGGAAGGCATCTTTAATTCAAATAACCTCTCATTACAGCCAATGTGTGCAGAAGAGCATCTCCAAACCTTGAAACAGATGGGCAACAGCGGCAGAAGACCGCTACTGTCTGCTAACAACAAGAAACTGAGGCTACAATTCGCTCACCAAATGTTGCCTGGTTTGATGAGTGTCAAAGTCTCAGCATTTGGCATAAACAACATGGAAATATGGATTTATCTTGCTTTGTATCAACAGCTCAGGCTGCTGCTGGTGGAGTAATGCGTGGGGGATATTTTTCTTGGTCCAACCTAATACTAGGACAGTGTAACTAATGAAGTGCTCAGGCACAAGCTAAAGCTCAAGATAAGACAAGGCAGGCAGGGAGTACTGGAGTATTTGGTAGTTCATTCACATGCAGTGTGTATGATTGTGTGCGTGTAGGGAGAGTTACAGCACACTGAGACAGTTACAGATGAGGTAATAGTCAAGCTAAAGCCTTTACTGTATAATGAATAAGTGAGGAGATATTTATTTAATACTTAGTACATTCAGCTATATTTCACCTGCAGCAGCTTTGGGTGAACTCTGACCTTGCCATCTATCAGGTATATATATGTAGGTGTTATATAAAAATTACAACAACCAGAACAAGTTGTAAAAGGACATTAAAATATCTCCAACTATCATGATAAAAAACTATCATGCCTAATATACCAAATGCATGGACGACGACACGAAGCAATATTAACGGTTTCTCAGAGTGCACACTTTCTGATTCTGAGCAGGTTGCAAAATCACACTTCTGGTGTGTGACACAGACTTTCATTCTCGCACTCTCTAGTAGTAACTGGTACTTTTTTAGTACCTACTTCACCGTGGTTCCAAGTGAATCAAGTCGAAAATGTGACATCAGTAGACTGCGTGCCACTGATTGGTCAGTCAGTGGTGTCACTCGATGAATCATAAGAGCAACCCCTTCGCAAAAATCAAAGCTGCCATTTTTGAAACTCGACAACAAGAGAACTGAACCCCGCAGAAACCAACACCATGGTCCGGCGACGAGGTGGAGACGCTTACCGTTGGTTTTGCAGCAGGAATACCATCACCTCCATTATATCCATTGTTGCGTTGTGTCACATACAAATGATGTCACGGGACCTTCGGCCACATTGCTGTAACGACCCCAAGCACATAGCGGTGGTACTCGACTGTAATGGAAAACGCTCAAAACTGAGTAGAGTCGAGTTGAACCAAGTAGGTACTGGTGGAAAAGAGGCATAAGTTATTAATCAGAAGTTATTAAAGAGTTGTGCTCATTTATGTATGTGACTCTAATTAATTGATTTAATGATTTAATAATGATTTCTGATGTAATTAAAATTCAGGATTGGCTTTTTTTTGTTGTCTACACATTAACCTTAAGAACCTCTTAAGTCTGTATACTTTAAATCCAGTGGCCTTTACTGCTAAACCTAGATGCAGAACACAGACCAGGACAGGACTGCAGTTGTTCAAACTGTTTATTAATAAAGACTAATGTTATGCTGCTTTTAATCTGTGCAGTTAAGAGGGATAGATATATATACCAGGTTGAGCTGAGAGGGGAAGTGAGGAGCCAGAGGCAAGTGATCCAGAGTGGTTTGTGGGTCAGAGTGGTTTTCAGAAGAATACTGACTAATGGTCAGCTGAGGCTGGAGTGGTTCAGGGGCAGAGGTCAAGCCAGGGCGCTTGAGGCAAATGTAAAAATTGCAATCTATACGACCGTACTATACCATAGTAGCTGTACGGGACTATAGCGTACCTCATAGGTACCTATATATGACTAATATATCAATAGATTACTTAGTATAATATATATATACATATATATAATTTGACCAAATTAGCTACAGTAGCAATATTTAAAAGCTGAAGTTAGACTGAGATCGTTATTGACATGAAATTAACGACTGCGTGAATGAGTTATACGTTTTGGTTGGTTAAATATGTAGTGCACAGTGTCCGTGAATACCTTGAGCACCGTAGCCGTGACAAACTGTAATAAAACCTACGGAACCAGTTACTGTAAGCCACAATAAAAGGAAGTGATCTGCATTTAAATGCTCATCAAGAGGGAAGTCATGCTTATTAACACCAACGTAAAAAAAAAAAAACCAAAGGTGAAGTAATCTGTGCATAAGTTGTTATCTGCTGGCATCAGGGTGGAATTATCACCGCAGATTTATCGTGGAACAATAATTTTATTACATATATAAACACTCAAGTACCTGCTGATAATATACAGCACACACCCGGAGTTTTATGGCCTGTAATGCAAATTTAATCGCCACCTGCATGACATGATTTTTGGCCGTGACTGTAAATGTTTTACCTGGGTCTGCACGCACACAAGAGTACATACTGAGCTGCACCTACAAGGTCATAGTGTTCTAACAATTATAAGCACAGACCTGAGTGCAAAGGTAGACAAGTGCACGTGTTTACCAACACATGTACTGCACACACAATTCCTGGAGAGCCCACTTCGAACTCTTCGAAACTAAAACTAGTATTTTATTTCCGCCTCTGTGTCATACCTTTACATTCTCTATACCATATGCTGTGTACTAAAAACATGAGGAAAAATACTGGCACTGATTCCTGTGGTGCTTTACAGATGGAAAACTACCTCTATCTGTTTGGAAATGCCTGCAGAGCAGCAAGGTCAACGTGCCGTTACCCATGCACATGTCTCCACCCAACAGTTTTAAAGGAGGCTGGCTTGCCTGACCGGTTTGGTTAACACAGCTAGTAGTAAAAGCAGTTCTACTATCATGACAGAGTATATCTGTTTGATCTGTTTGTCTTTTGTGTGCAGATTTTAAGTTGCAAAAGGTTGTGATGCCTGAGTATACACAGGAAAATTCTACACTAAAAGACAGAATGTACACTTACTGGTCACTCTATTAACACCTTGCCTTCAGAACTGACTTAAGTCTTCATGGCATAGATTCAACATGTTGCTGGACACATTCCTCAGAGATTTTGATCCATATTGACATGATGGCATCACAAATTTGTCCATTGCGCATCCATGACACAATTCTTTAAACAACCTTCAAGAAAGCATTATCCTGCTGCAAGCACTGTGACCATAAAGCGATGCACATGGTCAGCGCCAATGCTCAGGTAGTCTGTGGTGTTCTTAAATGATGCTCAGTTGTTACTAAGTGTGCCAAGAAAATGTCCCCCACATTATTACATTACCACACCACCACCTTCAGCCTGAACCACTGTTACAAGGCAGGATGGATTCAAGCTTTTCTGCATGCCAACAAACACTTATTTCTGAATGTTTAGATTAGAATACTTAAATAAATCTAGACAGAGAAATAAGTTTAAATAATGATCTACATCTTACTGTGAATTTCACCCCTTATTGCCGGCTGCTACACATAGACAAAGAGGAACAAGAGTGAGGATTCTCAGATTTATGACTACACTGGCTCTTTAATGCTGAAAGACAGTGTGTGTGTGTGTGGTAAAGTTGAGAGCAGCCACACCCTTGTTGTAGTAAAATCACACTCACCATTACGCCGCAAGCCAAACAAAACCCAACCGCTGGTTCAAAACTACAGTGTCAACATGGCGATGTGTGCGACATTATCTGCTTTCCCATCTTAATGCATATTTACTGTCATTTCAGACTTTGAGTTCAATTGTAATATAATAGCTAACATCATGATGACTTGGCATGTTTTGGATATATCACAGTGTAATGTTTTTGTCAGAGTGAGTGGATGTTAAACACATTGTTTACATGTGGGCTGCAAGCTCCATCTCCATTATTAATCAGCTGTATGTGGCTGCTCAGTATGGATCTACTTAGATTGAAAACAGCAATTAATCTACCAGTATTAATAATTCATTTCATTTTAATCCCTGCTTTAATCTAGTGTTGCTTCTTATCTTTCACTTGTTCCGTGTCCCTAGAGTCAACCTGAACGTCTGTCTTATACACGTATGCGACTGCCTTGAATGCAGCACTTTTTGGATGCAAGAGATAAGCTCTTGTCCTTAAAGGAGCAAACCTGAAAGCAGCAAAGATATGAGACATGAAGCAGTGATGATAAGCAAATCCCTGCTCCTCCCTCAAAACTGGAGATTTTCCAAACCACAGTTAAAAAAAAAAGCCGTTTTTTCTCGAGCTCAGTCCAGATGAGGCTCCACTTTGTCTCTTTAAGCAAACCCTAATTAGATTAGTGGACTTTTAGTGGTTGTCCAAAAAAGAGAGGAGCCAGGTAGAGAGAGATGTTAGACAAAGTGAGACAAAGGGATCCACCAAGCTGTCACTCTTTGATCTGGTCATCTGCGAAATGTGTTCCTTGTCCTGTGTCCCCTCATCATCATCTAATAATCCTTCATTTACCCACACACACACACACACACACACACACACACACACACACACACACACACATGCATCTGCCCTGAGCATGCAAACAAGAGCCTGTCTTTCATTTTGCTTTTCCAAAAGGCCGAGGCCAAGAGAGACACAGAGAGAGAAATTATGAGACGCGCTCCCTACATTCCTTTCAATTTAATGGCCACTGTAGTATGTCCTGTTTTGACAAGGAATGAATTTGAGCCTCAGTGTTCTCCATGATTTCCTACCAGGGCATAACTTATGGCTCGGTGGTTGGAGCATACAGTATGTTCGCTTCCAAAAAATTTTTAGGCTGTCAGTTTTGAGGTTGAAACATGATCTGAAACTCCATCAGTCAGCCAAGATTTTTGACTTTCCAATCAGCAGCGTATTCATTTCATCCACCACTCATCAGCATGTGGTAAAGTAGTTTCTGTGTCTTCAAACTATAATTTTGAAAGATGTGTGAAAGACGTTTTTGAAAATAAAGAATGGCAAACCGATGAAAAACGAGTTCTAGTTTGAGTTCTAAAAAGAGGAAACAAAGTGTATCCATGTTTATTCACTGTTTGCTCATGTAGTACACAGGAGGTTCCATCTGTTATTGTTTTTTTTCCTTGTTTGACCTTGAATAAATATTATTGTCAGCTCATGATGAACTGCATCTCATCCCACTTGTTTACCTTGCCTACCCCGCTTACCTTTGCAGAATCACCTAAGAGATGTTGCAAAACAAAAAAGAAAACAAACAAACAAAAAAAACCCCTGGACCTATTAAGTACGTAAAATTACATTTATGGACTAACTGTAAGAGGTTACAAGCAGTGACAGACCTAAAGAACAGGGTCAATACATTCAGTTCTCCTAAGGTCTGCACAGCTTTGTAACATCTATTCCGTTTCAGTTCAGTTCAGGATTATTTATATAGCTCCAAATCACAGCAACAGTCAACTCAAGGTGCTTTAGATTATAAGATAAAGAACCTACAATAATACAGAGAAAAGCCCAACAATCAAACAACCCCCTATTAGTTAGCACTTGGTGACAGTGGTGAAGGAAAAACTCCCTTTTAATGTGTGTATGCACTGCAACTAACAGGAGGCTTCTGGGGCTGTTCAATCAGATATCATCAAGTCAGTGTTGTTTCTGGATTAATAAAACTACGGTTCAGGTCCAGGTTTTAACGCTAATAGCTCTTTGGAATCACCTTGCTGGTACAAAAAGGCTCTTGAACTTTGTTATTTGGTATTTGAAATACCTTTTTTTTGATCCAGACCACATAAAAACATTAGTCATATTACTGACTTTATTTAACCCTACCCACACCCTTTCATTAATTTGCCCGTACAGATCTGCTTCAAGTGTTTGTCACTGTTATGCAGATAATCAACTTTTCTTGACAGGCAGTTGAAAAGGAGTTTCCTCTTTAACAGAGCGTGCGCAGCCCAGATAAGATCTCCACTTACCTCTTCCTCTACCTTCTCCTCGGTCCATTGACTCTACCCCCAGAAAACAAGTTGTTTTACAACCACTGACCTTGTCCTACTCTAATAGCTTTGAAGTTGACCAGCAATCCAGCCAATGACAGTGGATATTAGAAAGTGCCCTCTGCTTCCTTTCAGAGATTTTCTTAGAGGACAAAATGACCCTTAGGTTTAATAACATGATGAAAAGTCAGCGTTACAAAAAACACCACAAATGACTGATCATGTTATTCAGCAAAATCCCCATGTTGATATTTCTACCTATTTCTATTTACTTTCACCTTTCAGTTAGTAACTAGATTTCCTTCAACTGTGTGTATGTTTATTAGCTAGCTGCCTTTTAATCCTAGCCTTTAGTGGGCACATTGCCTCATTTCTGTTCTTCAAGCAGGGTAGTGTTGTGAAATGGGCATCACCAGACTGTAGACAACTGCCAGTTAATTATTTACCCTGACTTGTGTAGTTAACACCCAGGCCTTCCTTGGTTGCACCTGACTAGATGTCCTTACATTACCTTTCCTTGATGGCGTTGTGTGCATTACCACATTTTGTGCTCAACCCCCTCTACAGTTGCCAGCGTGTATGCCTATGTAGGTGTCAGAATATCACAGCGAATTATGTCTACATGTTGATCTGTCCATGGCATTTAAAAACAATTAAAATGGTCCATGCTTTTTTTGCATTTCTAATCCATGCCATTTTGATATTGTACTTTTTGTTGGCACTTCTTTCTGTTTGTACTGAGCTGTGGATCTCTTTGTTGTTCAAGACAGTTTATTGAAAGGGATTTAAACTGTGCATAACATCTGCGTTGCACTGGTTGAGACCTCATAATCCTTTTTTCTGCATACCCAAAGACCTGTGCAAACTGGCTTATGAGACAAACACATTTGACACCAGCTTACCAAAACATATGCCTTATAATGCTAACAGTAATTCGTTACACAAATATTAACTGATCTTTTTCCCTATTCAGGAGCAGAGCAAGCTGCATGAAAAAAGAAGACACTATATTACCTTAAAGATATTTCTAATGTCGTAGTTAATAATTACCTGCTTGTAAATCCAGCAGATGCAGAAAATGAACTTTTATTTGAAGTTTTTTTTTCTCACTACATGACATGCAGCAGTTGCATTGTAAGACCAATGGTGCAGCTGACTAGTCTCTCTGTTGTATTATCACTGAGGCTGGGAAAACCACTTAAGTGTGGATGAAAAGTAATAAAGAGTGAAAATATCTATGTATGGGCAGGGTCTGGGTCATGGTGGATCAAAAGGTCAAAGTCTTTCACCCCTGAACAATGTGACGCATGTGCCATGTTAAACTAAAAGAACAGAGGTTACATATGCAGGATGAGAAGGCACGTTGAAAAAATAAACAAGTGAGCTTGTAATTTAGCTGCTGAAATCCAGAATACACAAAGTCTAAGAGTGAAACAAAAACAGGAATCCAAAACTGTAAGATACATGAGGACACTGCAAGATAAAATCCAACACTGACGTTAAAAACAGAGACAGGGGAAGACAGAAAAAATGTGTAATGAAAGAAGCTAAAAATATAAAGTGGCACTACCCACTCTGATTCCCGTTCCCTGTACTACGAAGCAGGATTTGGTCTTAACCAGGTAACTTTAAGGTTAACCCTGGGATTTCGGTATTGCACAGGCAGTTCGCTTCTTACCAGGCTACACTGCCATTGTAACCTGACCTGCAGACCTGCTCTTCAGCTGCTCCAAATTACAGATCAGCGGGTAAAACTCACCGGCAAATCAGTTCCCTGGAAAACAGCATTTAGCTGTGTGTCTGGGGTAAAATAGTATTATTGTGCTATTTATGGATCATTGTATTCATAAATAGTGGATTTATTATCCACCGTTAATATGGATCATTAACGGTGCATATTTTGAGTTACAAGCGCAATGTTGCCAAATGCAGTGATTTCATTGGTCAGATCTGTTTATTTGCATGAGCGAAATTGGAAAAATCAATCTTGGTTGGATAAAATAAATGAAGCAAATCTGTCCAGCAAAATTACACATTCGGTGTGAACAGCTACATTAAGAATAGGCAGGTCTGAAAAATGCTTTTAAAGCATGAAATATGTGCAGAGCCCCTCTGCGAATCACTACCTAATTGTGGTGGAGGGACTATGTTGTCCAGGGGGGTTCTGCCCCCCTGGACAACAAATTAGTCCTGGGTGCAGGACCACACAAAGAGCGATTCAGAAGACCCTTATGAGAAAACCATCAAGGGAACAGTTCACCCTGCCCGGGATAGGGTTACCGGGGCCCCGCCCTGGAACCAGGCCTGGGGAGGGTGCCCGAGGGCAAGCATCTGATGGCATTAGTCCATGGGGCCCGGCCGAGCACAGCCCAAAAAGGGGACATTTGCCCATTGTCCCTCAGGCCCACCACCTGCAGGAGTCGGGTGCATTGTGTGTCGGGCGGTGGTCAGGAACGGAGGCCCTGGCGGACTGATCCCCGGCTTCCAAGACTGGCAATTAGGACATGGAATGCCACCTCTCTGGTAGGGAAGGAGCCTGAGTTAGCGCGTGAGGTTGAGAGGTACTGGCTAGATATAGTCAGGCACACCTCAATGCATGACTTGGGCTCTGGAACCAGTCTCCTGGAGAGGAGCTGGACTCTGTCAGTCTGGAATTGCCCCCGGTGAGAGACAGCAGGCTGGGGTGGGTATTCTAGTATCTCCTTCGCTTGCTGCCGGTAAATTGGGGTTCTCCCCAGAGAATAAGAGAGTCTGTTCCCTGCACCTTTGGGTCGGGGAATGGGTCCTGACTGTCATCTGCGCAGCTCAAACTACCCAACCTTCTTGGAGTCCCTGGGTGGGGTGCTGGAGGGTGCTCTGCCTGGAGACTCTGTTGTCCTACTGGGAGACTTCAATGCTCATGTGTCATGGTGGTAACCCCCGAACCAAATGGTGGACACCAGAGGTGAAGGGAGCCACCAGGCTGAAGAAGGAGTCCTATTGTAACTTTTTGGTTACTTCATTGTAACAAGCAATAATGTTCACTTGACACCAATTTTATTTTATCCTAAAAGTGCAAAAGTCAAATTCTTAAAGACACAGAGGTTTTAATTAAGCCCAAAAACAGCATGATTACAACACCTCATCCTATTTGTGCTAATTTTGGTTTTAATTCCTGCATGAATGTGGTTGAGACTTCAAAGTGTGCCAGCACAGCTGATAGCTTATTGAAGAGAGGTGCGGCTGCTGCTAAAGCTGTGAATGTGGGGTCTCTTGTGGTGAAAATGATAATACTGCCCTTTTGCTTTTATCTGACTCCACAATAGTATTTAAATGTGATGCACGACGTACAGAAACTCCTGTAGTGGAGCAAAAGATAGGAGGAGTGACGCCAATAAAATCACATTCATGGTTGTGTTTAATTTAGAGGGTGTTGCTGCCAAACACACCAAACTTTTCAGATTTTTTTTTTAAACTGATGGTAGATGTGTGTAAAAGCCAAGACATTCCTACATTTGTGTGGCGGGATTATTCTCTTTCAGTCTTTTCTGTATGTAACTCCTTCTCTCTATGAATCTCTTTCTCTTCGAGACCTTTGAAAAGCTTCGGTTTCAGCTAGCTGTTCTCTTCGCCCTCCTTCTGATTGCAGCCCAGAGAGAAAACTCCCAGCATTGTCTGTGTGTACGTGCATGTGTGTATATTTGTGTTTATATTGCAGCGTGGAGCCCTTGGGATGTGACTCAGTGTGCAATCTAAGACAGCTCCTATCATAATGACTGCTCATTACCTACCATGCTCCCATATAAAGATATATTTTTATATACCCGGGGACATAACCTCACTCCTCATCTACATAACAATTATGGCTCATTTTATTGGCCTCTTTGGAGCCGTAGAGAAAGTTCAGAATGCCTTCAGTTGCAAAAATGGTCTGGGTGACAGACAGGTTGGGAAATTAACAACAGCTGCTCATCATATTTTGCTTACATGTGTGCTGTGGCTTGCAAGTTTGCCTGTCAGTCTCTTTATCATATTCTTACTGTATCAGTGAGTGGCCAGATTGAGTGCTGTGTGGTTAGCTGGTAGAACAGTGGAATAGGTGGTACAACTTTTAGTGGCCTGTATAGATTAAATGTTTCTTATATCCTGGAAACAAACTGATGATGTTAATGCCCTCAAACACTTTGTTAACTCGATGTTGACCACTAACCTTACTGCATGATGAAGAGCCTCCACAGTGTGACAGTGATCATGTCAGAGGTTCAAACATTTGATTTTGCAATATTTATAGAAAGGTTGAGAGAGGCTAAGTCAAGGTTAAATTCAGCAATACCTATTAATTTGATAAATGTATTACTAAATTAAGCACACTGACATTAATAACAGAGAGAATTTTTGCTACCATCCATCTTCTTCTGCTTTATCTGGGGCCGGGTCGCGGGGGCAGCAGCCTAAGCAGAGAAGCCCAGACCTCCCTCTCCCCAGCCACCTCCTCCAGCTTATCCGGGGGAACACCAAGGCGTTCCCAGGCCAGCCGAGAGATATAATCTCTCCAGGTGTCCTGGGTCTGCCCCGGGGCCTCCTCCCGGTGGGACATGCCTGGAACACCTCACCCAGGAGGCGCCCAGGGGGCATCCTTGTCAGATGCCCGAACCACCTCAGCTGGCTCCTTTCGATGTGGAGCAGCAGCGGCTCTACTCTGAGCCCCTCCCGGATGGCCGAACTTCTCACCCTATCTCTAAGGGAGAGGCCAGCCACCCTTCGGAGGAAGCTCATTTCTGCCGCTTGTATCCGCGATCTCGTTCTTTCGGTCACTACCCACAGCTCGTGGCCATAGGTGAGGGTAGGGACGTAGATCGACCGGTAAATTGAGAGCTTCGCTTTTACACTCAGCTCCCTCTTCACCACGACGGACCGGTGCAGCGTCCGCATTACTGCAGCTGCAGCCCCAATCCGTCTGTCGATCTCCGGCTCCCTTCTCCCATCACTCGCGAACAAGACCCCGAGATACTTGAACTCCTCCACTTGGGGCAGGAACTCATCCCCGACCCGGAGTGGGCACTCCACCCTTTTCCGGCTGAGAACCATGGCCTCAGATTTGGAGGTGCTGATCCTCATTCCCGCTGCTTCACACTTGGCTGCGAACCGTTCCAGTGCGAGCTGGAGGCCTCACCCGATGAAGCCAACAGAACCACATCATCCGCGAAAAGCAGAGATGAGATTCTGAGGCCACCGAAGTGAAAGCCCTCCGCCACTTGGCTGCGCCTAGAAATCCTGTCCATAAAAATTATGAACAGAACCGGTGACAAAGGGCAGCCCTGGCGGAGCCCATCACCCACCGGGAACGAGTCCGACTTATTGCCGGCAATGCGAACCAAGCTCTTGCAACGGTTGTATAGGATCAAATGGCCCGTAGCAATGGGAGATCTGAACATGGTCCATTCGGACTCAATGTCCCCAGTCTCCCTCGGAATGCTGTTGAAGCTCTGCCGGAGGTGTGCGTTGAAGATCTCGCGGACTGGGGCCTCTGTTCTACTACGCGTTTAGGTGCACCAGGTCTGTCCAGCGTCCTCCCCCACCACCTGATCCAACTCACCACCAGGTGGTGATCAGTTGACAGCTCAGCCCCTCTCTTTACCCGAAGTGTCCAGAACATATGGTCGCAGGTCTGGTGATACGATTACAAAATCGATCATCGACCTGCGGCCTAGACCCTGGTGCCACGTGCACTTATGGACACTCTTATGTTCGAACAAGGTGTTTGTTATGGCCAAACTGTGATTTGCACAGAAGTCCAATAACAAAACACCGCTCGGGTTCAGATCAGGGAGGCCATTCCTCCCAATCACGCCCCTCCAGGTCTCGCTGTTGTTACCCACGTGAGCATTGAAGTCTGCCAGTAGGACAACAGAGTCTCCAGGCAGAGCACCTTCCAGCACCCCACCCAGGGACTCTAAGAAGGCTGGGTACTCTGAACGGCCACTCTCCTTCCCCACCAGAGAGGTGACATTCCATGTCCCAATTGGCAGTCTTGGTAGCTGGGGATCAGTCCGCCAGGGCCTCCGCTTCTGGCCGCCGCCTGGCACACAATGCACCCTACCCTTATGGCACCTCCTGCGGGTGGTGGGCCTGAGGGACAATGGGCCCATGTCCCCTTATCGGGCTGTGCCCGACTGGGCCCCATGGACTAGGCCCGGCCACCAGACGCTCGCCCTCGGGCGCCCCGGTAACCCTATCCCGGGCAGGGTAAACTGTTCCCTCGATGTTTTTCTCATAAGGGTCTTCTGAATCGCTCTTTGTCTGGTCCCTCACTGAGGACCAATTTGCCATGGGAGACCCGACCAGGGGGCAAAAGCCCCCAGACAACATAGCCCCTGGGATCCCTGGGACACACAAACCCCTCCACCACGATAAGGTAGCGATTCACGGAGAGGGAATTTCTGCTACATTTTGCTAAACACCTTTAAATGTCTCTGTTTCTAAATGAACTACTATCTGGTGCAGTGGTTAGCGTAAGATCTGAGGTCTGAATCTGACAGCTGGCCTCCGTGAGCAATTCAGCTTTCAGCAGTCCAAAAACAAGCTTGGTCGGTTAACTGGTGATTCTAGAGTGACTGTATTACAGGTGTGTCAGTGTTACCTGCTGCCGTCAACCTCGTAGATGGCGGCGTGGGTCATAATTGCTCGCGTGAGACACACTTTGTATGAATTTGACTTCTCATGCATACTTCAATGACCTCATGTTTGCACTGTGGCCAGATTGTGAACATTACTGTAAGTTTTTACTGCCAGTTTAATCAAATATCAGTACAGGAGCTCAGAGATTTCCAGATTATACATAGAAAGATGCTGCAATGTCTTGAAAGAACTAGGCTTTCTTGAGAATTTTTTTTTAAAAATAAAATCAGCAATTTCTTTGTTTACCTTTTCAGTTTCTTCCAATTCTATAGCAGAGCTGGTGCAGAGGTTTTATCTGAACGGCAACACTTCTCATTCAGGAGTCTGACACACCCACCATGCCAGTAATAAATGTTGGCACGGCTGTGGTAACATCACTGTTTACATACAATACAACCAGTGTGGCAACTGTAAATAAGTCTTTAGACATGCAGTAGAACGGTTACCTCTTCAAGATGTACCCTCCTACTCGCCCTGTGACAGCTGGAATGGGCACTTTCAACCTTTAATTGGATAATTAGTTGAGAAACTGGATGGCTCCATGGTCTGTATTTACAATACACCTAAACCATAGTTAGCATTGGCTAACTATGGCTGCGTAGGTGACTAGCTTCCTTATTTTAAGCTAACTTTAACTTAGCAGCAGGCTAGTTGTTATACCTGGTGTATCCTGTAAATGTTGGTCTTAAGACAAGAAAACCTGGCTCACAGTTTTTGCTCTACTTCATCCCAAAAGGGTTCTGTCTGGTTGAGGTCAGGCCAGTCAAGTTTTTCCACACCAAAATTGCTCATTTATGTCTTTGTGGACATTGCTTTGTGCACTGCTGCGCAGTCATGTTGAAACATGAAGGGGCCATCCCCAAACTTTTCTCACAAAGCTGATGTCTTGGTATGCCAAAGCATTAAGAGTTACTTTGACTCTACAGAAATTTGGTAACTTCTGCACACTATGTACCTCAGCAGTGAGTGAATGCTTTTCACAATACAGTGTGAAGGTGTGTATTAAAGTGTGTAAAGGGTGCTGGACATGGCCATGGGGTACAGGGCCAAGGGAACCTGTGGCCACCTAGCTTTACCCCTGTGTCCCACATTCGTTTTACTTTTTCATCTGGTGTATCTGTGTAGGTTCTCAGTCATCTGGGTCGTGGTAATCTAAGGAGCTTGGAAACAAAAGTGTCTGGACAACTTAAAGAACTCCAAGCTCCTTAGATTTCATTTGATAAACCTAAAATATTTAAAATGATAGTTTAGAGAATGGTGGGTTAATATTTGTATAAATGATGCAGTAGATCTGGATGCAAGAAAAAATAAACAAATTGATCAGCTTTTGTTGCTAGCTGTCATGTACCTTAATGTCTATTCTTTCAGTTGGTGTCACAAACAGTCACACTTCTGTGAATATTCTTACTAATCAGATCTTTAAGTGAAAGTATCCCAGAGCTAGTGCAGTATTTTATTCTGTTGAGCTACATTCAGTATAATCTGCATTTGGAACAGGCCTTCTGCGCTATCCTTTGACACAGTGAGAAGAACAAATATAATTTAAAGACCTATAAAACCACAATCTGTAAACATGTAAACTTTTATGTTTGCTCAGATATCATTGCAAACATGCAAGTTTGCATTCACACACACGC
>NW_024582375.1:2061052-2063594 GCF_018398535.1 Haplochromis burtoni
ACACACACACACACACACACACACACACACACACACACACACACACACACACACACACACACACACACACACACACAAAGTCACTGTAATGGAAAACACAGCTATTGGTGTTTTCTTCTACTTGGGTATCAGCTATCACAGTTGATCAACAAATGATGCAAACTAATCTACATACTGTGGCTGAGACTTTTTAAGCAAAACACATACTCAACACATGGCATTTCCTGATTCTTTTTTTAAAAGCAGAAATATCAAAAATGAACTTTGCATTCATTACAAACAGCACTTATCGCTCATATTGTAGTAAAATTATTGCTAGTTCAGACCAACAAAGTGCTTGAAATATTGTCGATTTTTTTTTTAAATATACACAAGATTTCATTTAGTTGGATTAAAGGTGGCTGCTGGTAAATACAGAAGCTTGCTTCTGCAGAAACTATGCATACCTTGGCTGCTGAAAACAGTAAGATAAGCAGATGTGTAATAAATTGCAGAATAAGTCAACATTGCACAAATGTGTGATGCAAACTGAATCAATAGTTCAAGAACGTTGAGGAAATTTATTTAAAAATGAGCCTACAATTGCTTAAAAAATTTCCTTGAATGTTTGGTGGAATATTCTGTTACTTATTATTAAAAAACCCAAAATGTATAAAAGTTGAAAACACAGGAGACTTTGTAGTGACAAACAGCTGAACTTTGACCTCTTCACCTTATCAAAACCAGCACAGAGATGGATTTTTTTTTTTATCCCTTTATCAATTACTCGTGTACACTGCCCTTTGCCCGAGTGCACGCAAACATTTGGCTTTCGTGATGATTGTTGACCTTAATTACAGTTAATAATCGACCAGTGCAGCTTATCGCAAGCTAAATGTATCATCATCGTCGTCAGTCATAAAAGGGCAGCATGTTTTTTGGATTGGGCCCAAGTGCTCACAGGTGTCTTTTTTTGTGAGTGGACATTTATCATCTCTAAGAGAGAGATAGGTAGCTGGTGCTGACTATGTCTATTTGTTTTCCTGACTAGTGATGTTGACGTAGTTTTCTAAAAAAAAAGCTGACATTTAATGGGTAAAATGTACTTTTTTTTATTAATTTAACTTTGCAAAATCTGCAGTATTTGTTTATTTGTGAAAAAAGAGGCCTCTGCACTGGATGTGACATTTGGCTTGTGGTTTAGGCAACAGACAGACTTGTTGTTGTCTGTTAGAGCTCACTGTTTCCTCTTCTCTTTCACACTCACACATAGAAGTGGTTCACCATGGCGTGGGTGCAGGATTTGCCCTTGTTTGATGTGATCGATGCCAAAAGTCGTCTGATGTCTCTCTGCATGTGTTGCTTGGTTCCAAATGTTAGCCTTTATCTACAAACCAGATAAAAAGAAGCTGCTTCAAGAGTGAAAGTGTGTGGGCAGTGGTAGCTTCGGGCTGTGTGCATGTGTGAGTGCATGAGGGGAAGTGCATGCGTCTGGCAAATGTGTGGGCTATCGGTGACCCTGATACCATTGAAATTCAGAAACAAAATAAAGCATGCAGGTGTGTGCCTTTGTTGTTTCTCTAGATTTTTCTCTCACACCCCCAAAAACCAAATCCAACATTCATGAGAAAAGCATTGCCTGCCTGTCCATCTCCTGTCATGCAGCATACAGTCAACAAGTAGATTAGGTAGACTAAAATAGGCCCAACAAACTTTGACAGAGGTATGTGCTAGTGATGCGCTGTCTAGTTGAGGTCACGCGAACCAATGATCCACTGTGGCTGCTGTGTGTGCATGTGTGAACGTGCATGAGGCAGGAAGTTTGTCTATGTGTGAGACGTTCGTCGTGGTTAAATGTGTGGTGTGGACGTAATTCGAGTTGACCACCTCTGCATACCATGGAATTGAGAAAGGCTAAAAAAATAAAGATTTCAAGAGACTAGGATTTGAGAATGTCACTTATCGTTTAGACACTTTCTCTAGAATTTTATATACAATGAGAGCACCTCACATCTCCCTAAAATTAATCTCTCTGCAGATATCCTATACTAACTTCGAATATGAGAAAAAAGCATTGGCCTGCCTGTCCATCTCTGTCATGTGGCGCATATCAGCTATACAAGTAGATTAAGGTAGACTAAAATAAGGCCCAACAAAGCTTTATATATATATATATATATATATAATATATATATATAATTATATATATATATATATACATATATATTAGTAAATGCATTTTCCTCTTTAAAAACACTTCTGAAGCCTAGATCTCACCTTCTGCTGTGGTTAGTAACACATCAGTAGAACAGCCCCCAGTGCCTACTTTCAATTAAACAGTCACAGTGACGAATGTTCTTTTTTTTTTCTCTCTGTAAGATGCTGACACAAATCAACAGCAGCAGATGTGTTATATATTAAAAAAATTTAAAATCCCCTCTCGCCCCTGCGGTCTTTCATTCAAGTTCGGGTCCTCTACTAGAGGCCTGGAAGCTTGTGGGTCCTGCGCAGCTTCTCATGTTCCTTCTTCCTGATGTTGCTGTCATTCGGAACCTCTACATCT
>NW_024582375.1:2063619-2065978 GCF_018398535.1 Haplochromis burtoni
ATCACTACGGCCGTCTTCTTCTGTTTGTCTACCACCACTATGTCCGGTTGGTTAGCCACCACCATTTTGTCCGTCTGTATCTGGAAGTCCCACAGGGTCTTAGCTCGGTCATTCTCCACCACCCTTGGTGTAGTGCCTCATTAAACATTAGTGCCTCTGTGCTGTCTTTCAGCCCAGCTTTGTCCAGCCACTGGTAGGGTTTCCAGATGTCCCACCTCCTCTATCTGCTGGTGGCGCATACCATGCAGGGGCCTGTCCTTCCATGATGGTTCCTCCTCTTTCTTGGGTTTCTCCTGCCTGGGGTATTCACTGAGCACGTGGCCCATTGGGGCCATCTTCCTGATGCATTCGTGGATGTTTGTTATGTCATCCTAGACCGTGGTGCTGACACTCACCAGTCCCCGGCCTCCATCCTTCCACTTAGCGTACAGCCTCATGGTGCTGGACTTGGGGTGAAACCCTCCATGCATGGTCAGGAACTTCCTGGTCTTGATGTCAGTGGCTTCTATCTCCTCCTTTGGCTTTTTATCCCAGCAGGGTACCTGATCACAGGCAGGGTGTAAGTGCTGATAGCCTGGATCTTGTTCTTACTCTTCAGCTGACTCCCCAGGACTTGACCCTCTGTAGATACTTGGTGGTTGCAGCTTTCCTAGCGGCCTCTTCATGGTTCCCATTTGCCTGTGGGATCCCCAGATACTTGTAACTGTCCCCTCAGTTCTGACTAACCTTTCCTCTCTTTGTTATCATCCGACTACACTTCTCCAGCCCGAACGACATTCCAATCTCATTCCTGTATATCCTGGTGGTGTGGATCAGTGATCCACTCTGCTGTCATAAATTGTGTAACATCACGTTCAAATATTCGCAGATAAGTTACAATAGTCCGAGTTTTTCAGATGCTTAATATGTTAGCCCTATGGTTTTGATTTTCAAAAATCTTATTTGACATGTCAGGGATCAGTGTCCCTGAAATGTTGTGCTCATGAAAATGTATTTTTATTTGGTGAACAGCAGACACTTTCACAAAAGGAGAATGACTCTAGCGCAATGTTAGTCAGTTCACCACTTTTATTAAAGCAGAATATTTCAAAAACTAGATTTTTGTGGCCACAAAAGCACAGTAAAAGGAAGTTGTTCTAGTGTTTTACAGCTGGCCTTTCAAATGAAAATGTCCTAATTATGTAAAGGGAAGGTCAGGGACTTTAGCCTATTCGTGTCTCAAAATTCTGATAAATATAGTTGCACCAAATTTTAATCTAGCACTACAACAGCGGTGTCGAACTCCAGGCCTTGAACGCCAGTTTCCTGCAGGTTTTAGAGATCACCCTGACTCAACACACCTGAATAATGAACTAATGGTAATGAACTAGTTCATTACCAGGCTTCTGGAGAACTCTGGAGAACTTCAGGACATGTTGAGGAGGTAATTTAGGAATTTAAATCAGCTGTGTCGGATCAAGGATACATCTAAAACCTGCAGGAAACCGACCCTTGAGGCCTGGAGTTGCCCACCCCTGGACTACATGTTAAGACCTGCTATGATGTATGTTTTGGAGATAATGGCACTGACAAAAACACAGAAGGCGGAGCTGGAGATGCCAGAGATACTAAGGGTTGCTGTGACAGAATTTTAATATACCATTACTATCAGGTAAAAATTTCCATTTGTCCATTTGTACTTTGGTTTATGACCAAAGTACTAATGTAATTTTTCTTTTACGTTTACTTTATTTAGCACTCATTGTTGTTGTCGGGGGGGGGGGCTGGAAGGTTCAGTTTAAGTTAATTTTTATGAGAACATTTCAAGTCATCTAAGTCACAATATTTTGTTGAAAGACTGGATGCTAAGTTATCAACTAATGCTAGCTAGCTTGGCTAATAATTTGCGTATGGGTGCAACTCACAGACACGCCCTTAACAAATATTAAAGAATCTATTACAAATGTACCTAAAGGTAACAACTAATGACAGGGACAACAAAGAGGACCAGGCTGTTGCCAGGTTAAATTGATTGCAGAGAAGGTGCTGCACCAAAAACCTCCCAGTGATTGCTTTCATAGTTATAACATGCCATGGCTGCATTCACTTTTTCATGTTAGTCTGCAATCATAAGGGCGTTTCCCAACTGACTAGTACAGGGAGTGCAGAATTATTAGGCAAATGAGTATTTTGTCCACATCATCCTCTTCATGCATGTTGTCTTACTCCAAGCTGTATAGGCTCGAATGCCTACTACCAATTAAGCATATTAGGTGATGTGCATTTCTGTAATGAGAAGGGGTGTGGTCTAATGACATCAACACCCTATATCAGGTGTGCATAATTATTAGGCAACGTCCTTTCCTTTGGCAAAATGGGT
>NW_024582375.1:2067389-2095744 GCF_018398535.1 Haplochromis burtoni
CCTGGGTCAACACACCTGAATCAAATGATAAGTTCATTGACAGGCCTCTGGAGAACTGCATGACATGTTGAGGACGTAATTTAGCCTTTAAATCAGCTGTGTTGGATCAAGGACACATCTAAAACCTGCAGGACACCGGCCCTCGAGGCCTGGAGTTTGACACCTGTGGCGTAGAGTAACACATTGCAACCCCTCAGGAAATACTCACATTGTTCTCCTATGAAAGGTGGTTGCCATACCAGTCTCTCGGCCTGTGTGACCAGGGTCTTATTCACACAGTTAGTCATGTACTTTTTAGAGCTGGAAGCTACACCATGAACATACCTCATAGGAAATTTTTTTCCAACTCCATGTTGGCTCCTTTTTTTCAAGTTGTCCTTTGTTACAGTGTCAGTATTTGTGTCCCCCCGGCTGGATTGGGTGATTACTTAGTAAGTTTAGGCCCTTTTATCCAGTCAAATCACACAGACTCAGTTTGTCCTCTTTGGAAGGGATGTTATCTTGCTCACTGTGTGAATGCTTGTTTATAATTATAATGAATCTTGGAGGATGGAATGTCCTTGAACTCACCAGCAGCAGCAACTGCAACAGATGTAATAGGAAAGATCTAAAAAAAAGAATTTAATATTTGCCCTCTAAGTGGGTTATGACTCAAACTCACCCAATCACAGCACCAATCAGACAAATTAGAGGAGTTTGATGTGAACTCAGTTTGACCTGTAAGTGCTGATACGTCTGTCCTCAGGTCAAAC
The DNA here is from genome assembly GCF_018398535.1 of Haplochromis burtoni. Taxonomy (NCBI): domain Eukaryota; kingdom Metazoa; phylum Chordata; class Actinopteri; order Cichliformes; family Cichlidae; genus Haplochromis; species Haplochromis burtoni. The sequence goes on from NW_024582375.1 coordinate 2,068,142, forward strand.
ATTACTCACTGCTAAAAACCTTATGAGTTCAGTTTTCTTTTGAAATTTGTTTTCTACTAGTTGCAAACACTCTGTTGTTTAGGTGTAATGCTGACAGAATCATCCACAAATTTACCCCAGCAGCACAGAAAAGCTCTTGTAATGCATCACTACACAAGTCAAAAATTAAGCAGCAGGCAGTCAGTGCACGTGTCACAGACACTCACATTAATCAATCTATAGAGTTGCATGAAACATTGTGAAAACACACGCACAGTCACATAAACCTTCAGTGATTGAACAAAAGTGACTGCTGCTGAACCGCTATGACTTTTAGGACAAATCCTTAGCAGATTGATATTACTATGCTTGTATATTTGGAAACTCACACACATAATGAGCTTTGCATGCCATCGCCTGATCCGTCTGAACACGAGTTATCTCTGCATTTGACGCTTGCCTTATTTCAACTAACCCACTGCTCTCTTGTTCTTTCTCTCAGAGATGTGTCATGTCACTGAACCGTCAGGGTCAGAGAGAAGAGATCAAAGCCAAAGCGTTGATGAGGCCTTGATGGGGTGTGTCTGTGTCAACGTGAGTGTGTGTGACTATCATTAATGATTTGTATTATTTTTATCCATTTAAAAGGTTTCAATTTTAAATTAATGTAAACCCAAAGCCATATGTTTTCAGTTTTATTACTTTGCCATGCTAAATCAAAATAAAAATCCAATAATGTAATAACAATAATGTTTTAATGCCACACTTAAATATAGCAAAATGCATAAAATAGCAGATTAATGTTATATCCAATCATTATTCTTTTATTTAGGATGATATGAAGGAGTTGCATTTCCTACTACTATTACCTTTAAAATAAAAAATAAATCATCTACCACTCTGACAAATAAATCAACAACAATCATTGGGAGAACATAAGGAAATATGAGAACCTTGCAGTGCATATTCAGTGAGTGTTTGTTTAACCAGAGCTTTATCATTCCCAACGCGTAACTAGATACAGTTTGTGGGAGTGGGAGGCATCAGTTAAGCTCACGGGTTGAGCAGGAGACCACATACAGCAGACAGAGTTTGTTGTCAACCCAAGGCCCTTTGCTGTGTGTCTTTTCCTGCTTCCCTGTCTGCACTTAACTTTACTAATAAAGGTAAAAACCCATCGCAACCGTTCAGGAAATACTCACATTTTTCTCATATGGCAGGTAGTTGCCTTACCGGTCAGTCTCTAGGCCTGTGTGACCAGGGTCTTGTTTACTTGACGTTACACAGTTAGTCGTCATGTTTTTTATGGGACCATGAATTGTTCTCTGGTGGTTTATAAAAGAATGCAGGCTTAAGGTACTGTACATTGGCTTTACTTCACTTTTTAGAGCTGGAAGCTACACCCACCTTTGCATCTTTGGGGGCTGACCCAGTTTAACATATGTGGGACTCATTTCATGGGTGGACACAGATGAATGTATTGTAATAGATAACTGACCCCCCCCCCCCAATAATTTTATGTGTTTGGTGTGTTTATCATTGTTACGTTATGCATTCAGTTCTTTATTACTGTATTTCTGACACATACTGTTCTCACTGGCAATCCAGCTAAAATATTTTGGTCAATGATGATTCCCATGGGTTACGCTCATGCAGGCACTGAATCGGGCAGCTTTGGGGTCCTGTGTGCTTTACTGCACAGACAGCCTGCAGAGTGCAGTTACGCTAAACTGAAGTGCTTGTGTTTTGTATTTGCAGGTGAGGACAAGTGATGTGATGATGTATAAACAGAATGATGTTGACGTAAGAAATGTATTAGAGTAAGCTACTGTCATTAATGTAACACAATGCTAATGTCGGAGTTTGTGATTTACACGATGTACCTGAACTTGTGTGAAACTGGATATCATGTCGCAAATGGTTAATAAGAGGATCGAGAGAGTAGTCTCCAGTTGCTACATTACTACTTGGATGAGCATGCGGGTGTGCAGAATATTGTAATATGAACATTGGTAGGAAAATACTGATTAAATGAGTACTTTGTTAGCACATGTTCAGTAGTTGAAAAGTTATTCTGTGTGTTTTACTGCACAGACAGCCTGCAGAGTTCAGCTACGCTAAACTGAAGTGCTTGTGTTTTGCAGTTGCAAATGAGCGAGTAAAGAGAATGATTCTGAACTCATGCACGCCTGGAAGTGTCTTTTTTCCAAGTGTGCAACACATACCTCAGGAAAATTTTTGGCACCTCCATGTTGGCTCCTTTTTTTCAAGTTGTCCTTTGTTACAGTGTCAGTATTTGTGTTGTCCCCCCTGGATTGGGTGATTTGTAAATTCAGGCCCTTTTATCCAAGGTCAAATCACACACACTCAGTTTGTCCTCTTTGGAAGGGATGTTATCTTGCTCACTGTGTGCATGCTTGGCTCATTGTTTTTGTGTTTATAATTATAATGAATCTTGGAGGATGGAATTTCCTCAAGCTAACATCTGCACTTTACCATGCTACCTTCTAGAGTGACACACAGTTAATCCAGCGGCAAGTGCTAAAACAAAAAAAAGTGCATACATAGGAAAAGCGTGACAAAAGCAGAAAGAACTTTGTAACAAGTATGAAGTACATTGGTAGTAAGTGTATATTCACTAGCTCTGCTAGTTTCTCTCCTCTGCTCTCTGTTTTCATTGTGTGTGGGCATGTGTTTGCTTGCTTCACCGCCCACACAAGGTACAAAATGCTTACCTTACTCTTGCAATCTGTCTAAAGGCCATCAGAGGGTAATAGTTGTGGCTCCAAGAAGACTCCTAGTCCTATTGAGGTATCTCACATGATATCGTGCTCACATTGCTTGAGTTGCTGTCCATGTGATATGATCACAGTTTGCTTGGAAAATGTGTCTGTTTTTTCATTTCATTCGTTAGCTGTGGTTGCTAGGAGAATGCCACGGCTGCCTGTAGTATTCACTTTTGAATGCAAATACTTGCTACCTACTAGCTGAGTGGTACTACAACTTGCAATTCAAACGGAAAATGGAGAAGGCTCATGTTTAAGATAAAAGCTGTGTCACTGGACTGCAGCCAACATATTTCAAAAAGCACAAGTTTTACTTCTTTGGATTTTAGAAAAAATTTCCAGGGTAGTCTCATCGGCTAATGACTTGTGATTAAAACGTCTATACCTGATGAGCATCAAGGCATCACACCACACTTTGCAAACCAAAGGGTGGCATCCTGGTGGCTACAGCCATCTTTCATACTATATATGTTTAAAATTAAACAACACTAACAAGAGGAGAAGCTGACAGAATAAGCACAGAGAGACACAGTCTTTTTTTCTGTTATCCTTTTCCCTCTTATAAAACGACCTACCCAGCTAAATCACCTACATATAGAGCTAAAATACCAATTTTCTGAATCCGATTTTTACCCCACAAGAATTTTACAAAAATCCACCATATGGTGACAGTGAAGGAATGTGATGTGAATGTTATGGTGAGAGCCAGTCAGAAGCAGAGGAGAAGGTCTTTGCAGAATACAGATGTAATGAATGTCTGGTAGGTGACATAATCTGATCTCAAAACAGCAAATTTTACAGAAAGTGAGGAGTTTGTATCTGTGTTTATATCAAAATTGGTGTATTTGCTGCACATTGTCTTCAGTGCAAACAGTCTTTGCTATGGTAACAGGACAGGACTGAAATCTCGAGGACAATACATTTAAAAGCTTGCCTGTCTTTGCATAGAAACCAGGAGCTTTAGTTTTGGAAATCCATAACTTTTTTTCTATCCACTTCATTGAAGACTATTTGTATGCATATTTAAGGAACACAGCAGGCCTGCATAGTCTTGGTGACCCCTGCTGCAAGGCAAACTAAACACTCCAGGACTGTAGAAGGCAGGGCAGTCAGGCTGCATGAGTCACAGAGCCCAGAAAAAACCCAAATGTGTAAAGACTTCGCATTGGCAGATTAGTTTGTTTACATCCTGCACTGGACGTGATTTGGCCAGGATGTAGCAAGACACAGCCAAAGACCCCATCTTTGCTTCCCTCTCTTTAACTACCCATTATTTCCCTCATTTTTCCCTTTTCTTTCTTTCTACCTTCTCTTCTTTCTTCCCGTCTATCTCTACTTTATCTCTCCAGATCTCACCGCTGCCAATAGCATGGACCATAACACAACGGGGAAGTGACGCAGCTCTGCCCTTGTAAAAAAAAAAAAAAAAGGTTTTAAAAAATTGACAAATTAATAATTTGAAACAGATGGGGGAAGTTGTATTTCTAGATTAAAACAAGACAAGACTGTTCAAAACACACACACACCTCCATTCCCCAGTGGAGTTTGCCAAGCTATGAGCTCATACTTTTGTAGGGCCTCTGCTGAATATCTCCTAATAGCGTCAGCTCCAAAGATGTCAGACTTTTATGACCCATTTCTCCTCTCGTTATCTGCAGCAATAATAAGGGGCCTGCTAAAATTTAACATTGGGAGTATGGTAGTAGTTTCCTGACTTAGAAGCAAATGCAGGACTGCTCACGGTGAACCCGATATGTACTGGGACTCATTAAACTCTTCATACATCTTGAAGGGTATAAGAGACTGTTAAAAGTCAAGGCTTTAACTTTGTGTGCATGTGGGTATCTTTTTCACCACCCCGGCTGGAGTGTATTGATTATAAAAGGTCAGTGTGGGTTAACACAGAGACTCACAGACAAGCTCACCCTCCAGTGTGGTTTTGAGGTCATGCCGAGTACAGCTCTGTACAATGCTTCACAGTGGTTGATGTTTTATTTGTTAAACTGTGAGCTTGAAATTGAAACCCATGAAAAAATGCTTATTTACAAATCAGAGGGTTAAAGGAGGCTTACAGCGGGACTAACAGTGCTAAATAGAGCAGCATACTGCACTTTAAAGGCCTTGGAGCAATCGGTTACTGCCTGGCAACCACCGGGAAAGGTGAGGGAAAAATGTGGATTTCCTGAATGTTTGCTAAGTATTTGCATGAGGTTGCTGTGAAATCGATTGCAGCAAGACTATTGACAGGGAATACAAAGAGAGAGCACATTTGTCCTGTACTGGCTTTTCTTCACTGGCTCTCTGTTAAAACTAGCTTTGTATTGTAAGGTAAAAACCCTTCAAATATAAAGAAGCCTTTCTTCTGTGGAACCAGCTCTCAGGGTGGATTCGGGAGACTGACACTCTGTACTTTTAAGATTCGGCTTAAAACTCTTCATTTTGGCAAAGCATATAGTTAGGGCTGGATCAGGTGACCCTAAACCCTCGCTTAGTTATGCTCTAATACAGGGGTGCCCAATCCCAGTCCTCGAGAGCTACCGTCCTGCATCTTTTAGATGCATCCCTACTCCAACACAGCTGAATCAAATGGTTTGATTACCTCTTCAGCATGCCATCATGTTTGGCAAAGGCCTGATAACAAGCCATTCATTTGATTCAGCTGTGTTGGAGTAGGGATGCATCTAAAAGCTGCAGGATAGTAGCTCTCGAAGACTGGGATTGGGCAGCCCTGCTCTAATAGGTCTAGGCTTCTGGGAGAGAGGAGTGTTTTCTTCTTCACTCACCTTTTTTCATCACTGTTTATGCGCCACCTTGCTTCTAATCATTTGTTGTTATTAATCTCTGGCTCTCTTCCACAGTGTATTTTTTTGTCCTATCTCCCTGTACTCACCCCTAACTGATTGCGGTAGATGGCTGCCCTTCCCTGAGCCTAGTCCTGCCAGAGGTTTCCTCCTGTTAAAAGGGAGTTTTTCCTTTCCCCTGTTGCCAAGTGCTTGCTAAGAGTGTTGTGTGATTGTTGGGGTTCTCTCTGTGTTGTTGTAGGGTCTTTATCTACCACATCTTGAGGTGACTGTTGTTGTGATTATTGAAGCCCCAGTCATGTAGGCCTAGACCATTGGAAACCACTAGGGAAATATATGCACTCCATGACTGGCTGGCGAATAGTTGTGAATTTATTCTCCTGAGACCCAGCCTATTCAAAAAGTTAAACTGAAAGCTGAGCCTCACGGCTAACCCAGTTGTTTTCAATGCCTAAACCTAATAATGTATTTATAAAAGGTACAAATGATGGGTGAGCATGCAACTTGTTTGACTCAAACGTAGGTCTTTGGCATGAAAGGTACTACCATCACCCCTCTAAAAGCACATTGTAGACGGATATAAATCACTACATGAGAAGGAGATCAAAAGTTGTGTTCAGGGACTTGGAATAATGTTGGGAAATGTTGTGACTGGAAGCAAGAAAAGGAAACGAGCTCCTTTGTGTTTGGAAGAGCTTATAAAAAGGAAACATGGTTTGTCTATCCATTCAGGGTTGATGCAAGTAAAGATGCAGATGGCAGATTTGATGTTAGATCCTACGCCTCTTAATCTTCCACTGCAACAAAAGTAATAGCCGAGTGAGGAACATCTAATTTTTAAGAGATCTAATCTTGCAAAAGTAAATTTTAGAGATAAAGTCATGTGAAAAACAAAGAGCATGTGGAAAAAGGTTTATTGAAATATTTCTTCTTGTGGATCCATATAGCAACTTGTGCACTTAGGGTGATCATCCTGTTGAAAGATCCATTTCCATTTAATTGTTTGTTCTTCAGTCTTAACATCTTAATGTGACTTCCACGCTTCTGTCTTCAGTAACATCTACAGAGCTCTGACTCTGTTGATATGACTAAATGCTTGACATTTGCTGCCACTGCTGGCCAGGAAGTTGACAGCATGCAAATATAACATTAACCATTTATAGGTTCTGGTTCTCATTAGGGTTCAAACAGCCATATGTGAATCTGAGAAGCTGGTCTTTTATGGTCGCAATAGGTGCTGTGCTCTATTTAGAAATATCACTTACTGCAAACATATTATGTTTGTGATAATAACACCAATGAAAACACAGCAGAGGTCGTGACGTTACCCCTCTATGGTAGCTAACTATAGTAGAGGTCACGCTTAGCCTTTACTTGTCTTTGGTTTTTTTGAACCTCTGTCTCCTTCATTGGTCAGTGTCTCATTGAACAGAATTTAGCTTAGCTAGACTTAGCTGGATAAAAGAGGGTAATGATTTGTTCATTTGTGCACTCTGTATGTGATAATCTTTGTATAAATACTGACCGGAAAGGCTTTGGTTTTAGTCTTTGGTTTGCACGGTCTGCATGTTTCCACGAGTGACGTTACAGTCATATGGGGAAAAAAGTCTTATAGGAGTCTTTGCAGTCCTGTGAAAAATTAAGTACACCCTTAGTGCTTCCGTAGCGATTAAGAGGATAACTAGCAGCCATGAGCAGTCATTCAGTCAGACTTTGATTGATACTAATATATCATCAGCAAGTGTCACCACCTTTCTAAAAAGCAGAGGTTTTGGCGTTGTGGTGGTTTGGAGCATTCAGGTGTGTGTTAATACAATGCCACAGTCTTCCCAGCAAATACGCCCTTGGGTCAGACAATGCTCAGACAAATTGCTAAACAGCAAAGAGCGAGATCACAGACTCTGCACACATTAGTAAGCATGTTAAATGTTAAAGGTCATGACAGCACGATTAGGAAAAAAAGACTTCTCTCTAAAGACTTCTCTCTACTTCTCTCTTCTCTCTAAAAAGAACATGGCAGGTTTGCACAGTTGCATCTGAGTAAACCACAAGTGTTCTGGAACAATGTCCTTTAGACAGAAGAGACCAAAGTGGAGATGTTTGGCCATCATGCACAGCATCACTTTGTCAAAAACACAAACACAGCTTGTCAGCACAAACACTTCATACCAACTGCCAAGCATGGTGGGGATTTCGGCTTATTTTGCAGCCACAGGACATGATAACCTTGCAGTCACTGAACTGACCATGAACTCCACTGTATTACCAGTGTGAGTATTCTAGAGTCAAATGTGAGGCCATATGTCTAACAGCTAAAGCTTGGCTGAAACTGCATCATGCAACAGGACAATGATTCTAAGCACAGCAGGAATTCTACTACAGAATGGCTGAAAACGAAAGAAAAATCAAGGTGTCCCAGTCAAAGCCAAGACCTCAAACCTGATTCAAATACTGTGGCAGGATCTTAAGAAAGATGTGCATAAACGAATACCCACAAACCTCAGTGAACTGAAGCAAAGCGGGACAGAAATCCTCCGCTGATAAAGACTGATAAAGTCGTGCAGAAAGCAATGACTTAAAGTTATTGTGGCTAAAGTTGATTCTACAAGCTGCTGAATCAGGGGGCTTATTTAATGTTTCACACAATCCTGTGAAAACTTCCCTTTTTTAACATGACTGTAGTTTGGGTTTAAACGGGTGAAAAATAAGTTCGTAAGCAGCACAAAACCTACTTTCAGGAACCGGAAAAGGCTGTTCTTTAAAGTGAGCGATTATGGCAGAAGTGTTAAGAGCTTATTAAACAGTTAATAGTTAATATACACATAAAGTACACCGAACCAGAGGAAACACAATTGAAAACTTCCCCTGAGTGGATAAATGTCAGATTAATGCTGATGCAATTTATTATTGTAGTGCAAATTGACACGTATGGTTAAAAGCATGTGAATTTTTTTTTATAATTCTGTAAAAGTTAACAGAAGGGGCATGAGCTAGCTCAAAATGACTGCAGACACTCACAGCCAGTATATCATAGGGAAAGCTGTCTCGCTCACTCACTCTGTTTAACTCCTAGACACTGGTATCAACGGGAAAGAGTCAGCCAATGAAACTAATTGGGTGGTTTGTGTCTTATGAAAGGAATAGCCTGTTCTGTCCAAAGCTCCCTCCCACAGCTATCTGACTGGCTGGCTCCTAAGTGGTCTGCTTTTCTTCTCTCTGCTGTGATTGGAGACAGGGAAGGGCAATAACTAAAAAAACAAAAAAAAGTTTTTTTCTCTCTCTCTCCCTCTCTTTTCCTCAGGACATACCCTTGTTGTTTTCAACTTTAGAGGCAGAGCTTAGCTGAAAAAGCTCGAGCACAGTCGCAGTCTGGACTCTGCTGCAGCATAAGGGATTTAGTCCTGCAGCATACAAGATATATAAGATTACTGAGCAGTAGCTTCATAGGAAGCAGAGTTCATTTTGCACATTATTTAATAGTAAAGTGTCTTAAAAAAGTGTGACAAATACTTCTTCACTGAGTGATTTGACTGTTTCTTATTGTGTAGCTAGAGCTGCTTTGTCATTCCACATGCTGAAAGGAACAATTATTCTCCAATGTGGTAATACCCCAGGTCTTTGCCTAAGACTTGATAATTACTATGATCAGTCTTGTAGTTTACATGGGCGGATCACTAAACTTAGGGCGTTTGTGAAGGGTGGAGCGGCTTTTGTTTCTAGTATACAAGCGATGCTCTTTTAATTAATCAAGCTGCATTTTAAAGAAAATAGGGGGGAAAAAAACACAAGCACAGGGTATAAAATCAATTATTAGGCTCAGTTTTGCTATTTTATTTATTTATCTTAAAAACAATAATGAAAATATATATTTACAAAAAATGCAAAAAATTATGCTTTGGGAAGCTATACATACATCCACGAAAAAAAAAAAAGATAGAAAAAGAAAAAAAAAGCTCAACATAAATAAGTTAGTATAATTTTTCAGTGTTTTTCAAAAAAAAGAAAAAAGAAAAGAAAAGAAAGACAGAAAAAAATGAGGCACACAGGTACACTTCAAAGTTTTACACCGAATGAGGTGGTGTCACTTTGTTTTTCTGCCCTCACTTAAAATGAGAAATGAATAGTGCAATTGCATGTTCCACATGAATTCCACACCACAAAGACAAATCTTTGATTCACATATTTGCATAAAAGAAAAAGGCCCAGTGATTTTTTTTTTTAAAACATAGTTTATCTATGTTGACCTGGACAACATGCATTACTTACTAAGGGGAAGGATATGTGGCCTAAAAGTAAATAGAATATGAACTTACCTAATTTCAAAATAAAAGCTAAATCTTAGGATTATTAGCAAATACTGTTAAAAAAAATTTGGTTGGATATTGCTCAGCAGTTTAGCCATCCTCCCCTCCCACCCCTCCCCCAGAGAATTGCTTTTTTTTTTTTTAAAGGCACAAACTTTGGGCCTCCCCCATCCTTAAAAGAAATATTATAATAAAATAATGACATGAAACAGGGAGACATGATCTGTGTGTAAACTTTATCTGTCATGGCTATTCCCAGTTAGATGGACCTTCAACTTACAGTGTGGCCATCTGGACCTTCAAAATAAAGATATTTAACACTGGGAGAATAAAGCCATAGAAAAAGTGAAGACATTTTGTTTCCACATAACCCTGACTTTTTTTTAAAAAAAAATCTGCATTTATTTATTTTTCTTTTTTTTACCTATATCAATTACCTGAATAATGATTTTTTTTTTTAAAAATGACCACTATAACAAAAATAATATTTCTCTGTTGGAAATTGCACTGCAACTTCCCATGTCAAATTCACACACTTACACTTAAAACACAATTAACAGAAAAAGTATGAAAAGCATAATATGCTTTTTATGTGCTACATCTGAAACATAGGTAGTAGATACAAAACAAATGAGCAAAAATCAATTTGCACAATGCTACATTGTCTGCTGCTTCTGAGGCAAATTAATTCATATGAGTGCCAAAACTTGATAGTGTACATGTTCAGTGCTTGTGCAGCCTCTCCCTCCTCTCTTCTGCAGGAAAAGGTTGCTTTAAAAAAATAAAATAAAAATAATAATAATTTAAAAAAAAATCTCTCCCCTCTGTCAGATGATGAGAAAAAAGCTACAGTATTCCATCAGCAACAGGTCTCTCCTCTCTGCTCTGTGGGACATAAAGAGGAAACGAGGCTGTTGAATGGTACAATGGAAAAAGGCAGTTATTCACGCGCACACACAATAAAGGGTTGACCAGTCATACTCAGAAACACTGTGTTTACATGACATGACGCATAAATAGCATGCTGGGTTATTTGTGCAGACACTGACTCCTAACCTGGCGCTGTTTGCCCGCTGAAGCACCGCTCAGACCTCCAGTCTGCCGGGTCTCTCCTCCGCGGCTCTTATCGTCTGACTTCCTGCACCGTCCGACTTGTCATCGTCGTCGCCACCATCTCTACTACGCGACCTTTTAGTCAAACACTCGGTGGAGCAAGAGTCTGTAGTGAAGGGGCGGGGGTGGGGGGGGAGAGCACACGCAGAAAAAGTTATCAGGATGTTGTCGCGTGGAGTACATTTTTAAAAGCCACCAGACGCATTTGTGCGATCAGCTGCCCGAGGAGGAAACGGCGTGCATCAGTAATATGGCGTGTTTTTGGTTCTCAGAGAACTTCCCGCAAAGTTTCACCTTCAGTAACAACTCAAAATAAGACGGTGGTTGAACCACACACACACACACACACACACACAACTGCTGCACCTCCGAGACGCCCAAATAAAACCAATCAAAACTAAAAAGATGACAGCTCTCACCTGCATCTTCTGCACTCCTTTTCTTCGAACCGTTTTTGCCTGGTTGGAGACCCGACGGCCTGTCACCGCCGTCGTTATCCAGCCGGTCGCTGTCTCCGGGAGAGCCTCTCGGTCTGCTGTGAGGCTGCCTGCTATAAAATTCCGGTGCGTCGTCGTCTTGCACCCAGTCGTAACTGCGCGGAGCGAGCGGCCTGCCTTCCACCAGATCGAAATCGTAAGTTTCCCTGAAACGCTGCACATCCTCTCGCGCCGAATTCTCCGCATCCCTGCGGATCTCTTCTGGGTTCGGTCTACCGAAAAGATTTCTGCGAACCGAAGGTCTGACGTTGTCCTGCTGCCGAGCATCCACCCTCTCCACCGGGCTCGCGTTAGAAAGGCGAACATCTGACATTTTGTTGCACATACAACGACGAAAAACAACACACGCGTGCTTCAAATCGCTGCTTCCGAAATAGTATTCCTTTCAAACGGACAGTCACGGGAATGATGCATGCATGCTCCGCGCGTATCATCCAAAAAAAAAAAAATTCAGAGGTGGGGGAAAAAGCGTCTCCGAAGGCGCACGGGAGGCTGGCTGGGTGGGTGTGTGGAGGAAGAGGAGGGGGATTTAACACAGCCACTCCTGTCAACTCCGTAGTAAGGCAGATGAAAACACATCAAGTCATAAGAGACAACATGGCGTTAGAGGCAGCTCCGAGTGTAGAAGAAAAGTTGACATCAAGGACTATTTAAACAGAGAAGGCGATTCATTGGTCTGAACTAAGAACCGCCCAGAAACTCTTACACAGAGCGGAGCTGGAATAACTGTGCACATGAATATGGCCTAATTACTGCGTTTCGTTACACACGGGAGTCAGGAGACAGGGAAGGAAGGGTGTAGTTACAAATTTAAGGTGTTGTTTTATCTCTCTCATTAGCACGATCGCTAAAAATAAAAGAGAGAGAGCGCGCAGCGGGGTGAAGATCAGACCTCACGTGTTAACACCTGACACCGGGATTACCGGGCAGAGAGAGCGCTCCGAGTACGGGACCGCGGCGGCAATCGGTCACCAAACGATTGTGCGAGTGCTGACAGATACTGCTGCATGATTTGATTTGGCGTCACGTAAGCAGATTGGACACGCTTAATGCGATCACTGTAGCTCTGTTCAGTTACAGCTCCAAGGTCACTGAAGGACACCTGGGGGCTCCAATGCGAGAAAAGTGCGAGAAAAAGGGGGGGCGAAAAAAAGAAACGAGGCACCCACTCACCCTCCAGTGACATCAGCGAAGGGCTTCGTCATCGTTGGCTCGGTGCCTATCGCTGTCAGACTTCGCCACTGGTGCCACAGGGCTGGTTTGTGTGCTTCACTGGCTGTAATTGCTCGTGAGCGTGCTCAGAATTTAAACAGAAAATAGAAACCGCTTTAAAAAAATCACTTTCAGTTTCACCGCAATTTCCCCCCTAAGAGTTCTCATTTTGTATTTGTTAAAAAAAGTCATTATTTAACTAGTGATCATCAACTTTATTGGCATTCTGTGGGCTTTGTAGGAATCCTGTAATAATCAAAGGGAAACTTAAACTCAGTGTCATCTGCATTCCTCTGCAAGCATATGCCAGTAAAAAAAAAAACCCTCTGGGGCCTGCCTGCAAGACCATGCTGCTTCAATTAGCCCTTGAGAAGCCTCTGAACATGTAGGGATAAACACAGCGAGTGTGTGCGTTATATCGATGTTATCGCTGTTTAATCCATAATGTGTTTATGCTGCTGTAAACGGTGCGTGGTGCTGTAGGGAACAATCCTTGAAGTGAACGCTGGACTCAGGACAGGTAAACTGGAATAATAAGTGAAAAAGTCAGACAGCCGATGCAAAAGGCGATGTTTTTATTTTAATGGTGCTTCACAGACACTGCTCAAGTTTATGCAGATGGAAGCAGAGATGCGGATTCAATGCTGTGTATGCTTCAAGTAAAAAAATAAAATAAAATAAAATGGGAGTAAATGCTTAACGCAACAGCTAAATGTAACTAATAGGGGATGATGCAACTGTGCCACATTCTGCCACTAAAACAGTTACATGGTAGCTATACTTGTTTGTGGAATCGCACAGTGCATATAGTTCACATTCTTTCCCAGAATAGTTGCCAAACTGGCCCCCACAAGCAACTGGCTGGGAAGGCCCATCAACCTAATAAGATGTCACCCTTATCGATCTCTTTTAAGATAAATAAATAACATCCAGCAGGAAAGTCGATCAGTCTGATTCACAGTGTAAACCACTCTTTTCCTGGTTGGTCCAGCGTGGTCATCTTTACACACACGTGTTCTGGACTCCTTTTCCGATCTCATGACACTGCAGCCTTTGCACTCTGCTTCTTCTTAGCCAGCTCGACCTGAATTTGATGGGGAAACTGGTCCAAGTGCTTGTTCACACATGGCACGCAGAACCTCTTGGTGTAGAAAAGGCTGCAGTCCTAACAAAGTGAGAAGGAAATAGAAATGAAAAAAGTTCAGCATTTGGCTCTCCATGTTTGCATAAGTAAAGTCCACAAGGTAGTGGGTGCCACTACTCTTTGGACTTTATTTATTTTCACCATCCACTTGTAAGACTGAATATTGATTGCAAGAGATTTAGAACCATGAAGCCCACTCAGCATTTCAGCCACATGATCGGAGAGTCATCTGAGCAAAATATCAAAACCACAGACATGCATCTGCAAGTGGAAAATTATGACAAAACCACAGGGTTTAAAATCCAAAAAGGACGTTCGGCCCACAGCTGAGGACAGTCCTCCTGGTTGAGTTTGTTCAAGGTTCTTTATTTGTCACCTTGAACCCTGTCTGCAGCTTAGCAACACGGTTTAATATGGATGAGATTAAATGATAGGAAAATATTCTGACCATATGATGAGACATCTTACCGATCCAACACAGACACAAGTGCCACAAAGGCTGCAAATGGACCCCAAAACTAGAAACTTCTCCCTGTCCGGACTGAAGGGGTCCTTGGTGATAAAACACTCCTCAAGCAGCCTGACGAACGACAGACAACAACACACATGCTTAACTCTGGCCCATCTTTAATTCATGAAGGGCACATGTACATAGTTCAAGCCTTATTCTGCTGCAAGTGCAGTCTAGTCACCGCTGGGCACTTTATTTCTCTCCGTGTTCAACGCAGCATGCAGTTAGTTACATAGCGGCTAACAACATTAGCGTTAGCCTTGCTAACACCAGAGCTCTAAAAATGGTACGGGTTGTTTTTTTGTTTGTTTGTTTTTTGCTTCATTTTCACTTACACGATAGCTCTGGTGTTAGGCGGTTTCTGTCCGTAGTAAGTAAAGGGGCTAGTTAAACTGCACAACTGGCACGTAAATGTTTTTTGAGGGTTATCACTAGCAGCCTTTTCCTCCATCGCTCACAGCAGAAAGTCAGTTCCTGGTTTTCTCTTCCAGTCCGTCAGTGTTGTTTCGTGAAGCTTTACCGCCACCGACTGGACTGGAGCGGTAAGACAACCAAAAGTATTACAATATGACGGCGCTGTAAAGCGATAATAATGTGGTTACAACGATTATAACAGCGTCACTTGTATTTTAAAAATTACATAGAGAGAGCTGTAAAATATGTGACTTTGAATACTGCACTGTTAAGCAGTTTAATTTAATAATATTTGAATGACTAATTGATAGCATGAATAGCAAAAAGTACTTTTCCTACAGTCAAAATGTAAGTCCAGTAGGTGAAAGTTTTTATTTTATTTATGTATTTCTTTTTTATTTTTATTTCTAGCCAATGAAATAATAATTTAATCATAATTTATTTCAGACAAACGAAATGTGAAAGCTTGTTTTCACCACTGAAAGGGGAAAATGGCAGGAAGAGCTAAGTCAAAATATCAAGTTAATATCTCAGATTTTTGACTTGTTGACTTAAACTTCTGAGTAAGTACAGGGTGGGCCAGTTATATGGATACACCGTAATAAAACGGGAATGGTTGGTGACATTAAAGTCCTGTTTGTGGCACATTAGTATATGTGAGGGGCAAACTCCTCAAGATGGGTGGTGACCATGGTGGCCACTTAGAAGTCGGCCATCTTGGATACAACTTTTGTTTTTTCAATAGGAAGAGGGCCATGTGACACATCAAACGTATTGGTAATGTCACAAGAAAAACAATGATGTGCTTGGTTTCAACGTAACTTTATTTTTTCATGAGTTATTTACAAGTTTCTGACCACTTATAAAATGTGTTCAATGTGCTGCTCATTGTGTTGGATTGTCAATGCAACCCTCTTCTCCCACTCTTCACACACTGATAGCAACACCGCAAGAGAAATGCCAGCAGGCATCCAGTATCCGTAGTTTCAGGTGCTGCACATCTCGTATCTTCACACCATAGACAATTACCTTCAGATGACCCCAAAGATAAAAGTCTAAGGGGGTCAGATCGGGAGACCTTGGGGGCCATTCAACTGGCCCACGATGACCAATCCACTTTCTAGGAAACTGTTCATCTAGGAATGCTCGGACCTCGCACCCATAATGTGGTGATGCACCATCTTGCTGGAAAAACTCAGGGAACGTGCCAGCTTCAGTGCATAAAGAGGGAAACACATCATCATGTAGCAATTTCAAATATCCAGCAGCCTTGAGGTTTCCATTGATGAAGAATGCACCCACTATCGTTGTACCCCATATACCACACCAAACCATCACTTTTGTTGTTCCAACAGTCTTGGAGGGATCCATCCAATGTGGGTTAGTGTCAGACCAATAGCGGTGGTTTTGTTTGTTAACTTCACCATTCACATAAAAGTTTGCCTCATCACTGAACAAAATCTTCTGCGTGAACTGAGGGTCCTGTTCCAATTTTTGTTTTGCCCATTCCGCAAATTCTGTGCGCCGATCTGGAGTTTGTCCCCTCACATATACTAATGTGCCACAAACAGGACTTTAATATCACCAACCATTCCCGTTTTATTACGGTGTATCCATATAAATAGCCCACCCTGTACTTACTCACTTTACTTTAAGCACGTCTTTTATCCTGTCTTCCTCTCCTCACCCTAACCGGGCCTGGCGGTGCTGGAGGTTTCTTCCTGTTAAAAGGGAGTTTTTCCTTCCCACTGTTGCCAAAGTACTTGTTCATATGATTGTTGGGTTTTTCTCTGTATGTATTATTGTAGGGTCTACCTTACAATATAAAGCACCTCGAGGCGACTGTTGTTGTGATTTGGCGCTGTATAAATAAAATTGAATTGAATTAAAAGTCAAAATTTATACATAATACCTCAGAATTTGATTTACCAACAATGAAGAAAAAAATGAAATAAATCACAGAAACAAGCTTCCACCATAAAGAGTTTGGTGTATGTTCTGAAGTGCTGATGGCTTCATTTAGAAAGTGATGTTAAATAGATTAGTTTATTTCAGACTACAACACATTTAACATCAACAGCATGTTTACACATATATATATAAAAGATAAAATGTTTCATTATGACCTACAACAACTTCGCAATGCTACATCGCGGTTCAGAGTCCAAGTACAGAAAAATAAGGTGATCAGCTCCTCTTTTTGAGGCCTGCAAATACACACGTCCCTTACACCGAGGTTAAGGTAGTCTTGTTATATTTCCAAAACACAACACAAGCTAATTAACAGATTATTTTGTTTGTATTGGAAATATAAAGTACTGGCTGTTAGCACATTTTTCTCCTTGAGATTTAGTTTTACATAATGGCAGGATTTGTACATAAACATGTACTCTGTAACACTGAAAATCGGAATTAAAAGAAAAAAAAAGTGAGCTATCACGCTGTGTTGGCTTTTAACAGCAGGGCAGAGGATGAATAAAAAAATGACACATCAAATAACAGATTATTGCCTGCGGGAGAAGTAAGGCTAATTATCTGTTATGTGTTGGAGGCAGAAGCTGTGCCCAAAACAGGAGAAACCTGAACTCGTGCAGCAAGTAACGATGACACTTGATCAGTTCTCTGCGAGTTGTCAAGGTAGTCAAAGCAAACGTGCCACAAGTACGCAGTAACAGAACAAGAAAATGACATAAACCACATCCAGAGGGCCCTAATCTGTTATGTTCACAGGCATAGTTATCCTCAGTGTACGCACGCATGAGGTCAGCAGTCATACCCAGGTATATTTTTGATATGTGTACATAAATTTCTTTGCACAATATGCTAATATGCACAGCCTGCTTCAGAGTCACTTTTCTTCACATGTGTAAAAGCTGGCATCCAAGGCACTCAGCTCCAAGACATTCTGGTGCTGCTGGTCAACAAAATTAACCCTTTAATGATACCTCTGCACATCTATGGTTTAAAAAAAACGCTCCCTTTCCACTGTGCGACCTCTTAATGAAGTGGAAGCAGTCACTTTCCCAACAAAAGCTGCCTCCCCCCTCCTTAAAAAAAGATTTTTGTTTTGCTCCGGTTTGTGCAGCAGCCTCAGAAGCTGCATTGCTGTTCCTTCCTGTACATTCATATGCATTTCTCAGTTCATATACTCAGTACATGTCCCTGTATATTTCTTGCAGCAGCGGGTGCAGGGAAGTATCCTCTGTCGTCTTGATTTCTTGCACCAGCTGAGCATGCTCAGTGACCAGCTCCCGGAGGTCAGCCAACTTCTGCAGCAGCCTGGGGAAAAGGAAGGTGTCATCTGGGTGATTGGCCAGCAGGTGGAGCCGCAGCGCCTGAACAATGCTTTCCTGCAACTGCTCTACTACAGGTACGTCTACCAGGCCTGGACGATCTTTGGGAGCAGTGGGGGAGGACAAGATAATGAAGAAGGAAAATTCAAATATGTCTTTTTCTCTTTTAAATTATTATTCTACCACCTATTATCGGCCTTTTACCTCCACAGCAGATAATAGCAGCCACAAAAAGAGCTAGGTCGCTGTCGTCCAGCTCCAGAGAGTTGAAGCGTGTGGCAAACTGGAATTTGGGCTCCATCATGTCACTGAATGGTCGGCGGAGACTCTTGAGGAACTCACGGGTGATAAAGCCTCCACCACGGGCCACCAGGAGGCCGTCCTTGTTCATGCACGAGGCCAAGAGTGTGAAGAGGGCTTCGTAAACACCGTACTTCAAGAGAGTCACCTAAAAGGTAAATAGAAAAGCAATAGCATGTGAACACTCATCTGCTCTTCCTTCCACTTCTTACCATAGAAGGCAACCTGAAACCCACCTGATCATTCAAATCCAGACTCTGGAAACCCGGCATAGCCTTGGCAAATTCCGTTAGCTCTGTGACAGTCTCCACTGAGGTGCTCTGGCAGCAGTGGAAGAGCCTGGCTTCGGCCTCCCTCTGCCGAAGCTCCCCGCACGACACAGCCGGACTCACTTGTCCGAGGACGCTGTCAGACTCCGGATAGTCGCTGTTTGTCATATGGACCGCTAACGTTCTCTCCGCCAGCTGGAACGTCTCCATGTCGTGGATGATGAGAGGCTGCTGGGAAATAAAGAATCTGTCGGTGAGGCAGAGGGCAGAGATATAGAGCAGAGAATATTCTCAAACTTTATTTTCCACTTTACCGGCTTGCTAGTTTTTCCAGTGAGTATGAGCCGTGCTTTTGCCTTGTTCATGTTGAAGTTCTTCATGTAGGCATCATGGATCTGCCTGACCAGAAACTTGTGGTCAGACATTAAGGGACTTTCCACATCTTTCTCAACCATCTTGCTTTCCTCCTTCAGCTTCAGTTTTTCTGCCTGGGGCATACGACCAAACCGGATGGCTGGTACATAAAACACTGGTCATTAGAAATTGCCACAGGACTTTCTTTTTTTTTTCCCCCTCACATTGCACAATAAATTGACATATGGAGCCATAAGGCTTATGCTGCCTCAGCAAATATTCAAGGATTCAAGGATTCAAATATGCACTAGTACTCTAAAAAAGAAAGAAAGAAAGAAAGAAAAAGAAAGAAAGAAAGAAAGAAAGAAAGAAAGAAAGAAAATAAATCACGTACAACAAATCTGGTACATCCTGTTCTATTTCTATTCTTCTGAGGCATGCCATGTTCCTCTCATGTTTCTGATGCTGCTAGTGGGAGGTCATCACAACAAACTCAGTGACCCTCCAGACGACGGGCCAGATGTCACAGCAAAAGCATTTTGACTGAAGTAGAGCTAAATTACCGAGGAACGACAACCTGCTGATGTTTTAAAGAGCACATGTTGAGACTGAGGATGTTCAGACTCTTATTGGCAGTTCACGGTGCATCGGGCTAATCACCCTCAAGTTCTTTCACTGCGATGTTTCAGCAGTGCTTTGATCAGAGTAATTTGTTACATACTTGCAACCTTAGTTCCACATATGGGGAAAAGATGTATGATACCAGTTTTTTCCATATCAACAGATGTCGGAGAGGTAGAATCACAATTTTACCCTTTTGGTTAGCTTATAATAGCTAGCTTATGGTAGCTAATGCTCGCAAACTTAGCCTGACCTTTAAGTTTATCACTGGTTGCTTGAGCTTGTTCTCAGATTATATGTTTTACTGTTTACTCTAATCCTGTAACTGTGACTACACTGGCTGATATTTTGCAAACTTTCAACTTTTTCCATTACCGTTGTGGGACATGCCCACAGAGAGGCACTTGTGGAATCTGCAGTACTGGCACTTGTTTCGGTTCTTCTTTTGGATTTTGCAGTTCCGCTCACACTTATCATACTCCAGCTTCAGCCTGATGGTCCTCCTAAAGAAACCCTGATGTGACAGACAGAACAAAAAGACGTTATCACTTAGCTTTCTCAGTGGTCGTCGTTCAACCACACGGCATAAGCAAAAAATGCACAAAACTAACATATATCCATATTTTCTTACCAGATTTCATTTGTACTCTGCAAACCTTTGTACAAACTCTGTTTTTGTCTATTTCCATGTATGCTTGCACACGTTTCATTAAACTGCAGCAGCCTGTTTCCCACTTTCCAAGAAAGATTTAAAGAAATATGGCTCAAGACGTGCATAGTATTACATGTGCAAAGTACATTAATACGCACATATTAGTGAATGGGACCCAGTGCCTTTGCATTAGCACCCTGCTCAGAGTCATGAACAAAACAGTTAACAGTTTGCATATTTTATGCATTTTTGTATTAAATGTGCACCTTTTAAGCTCTGGAAAGATCAATGTTAATATCTTTGGATTTAATTTGAGGGAAATTACACCTGTTCTTGAAGGAAAGGATCTCTGATGTGCAGTAGATTTGACCTTTTTTTTTGAAGAACATCTCTTTTTGGAGGATACGTTATAGCCCTCAGATAAGGCAAGGCGCGTGATATTCTAATGCATACTCCACTTACATCAGTAAAATTTCCAACAGGCCAAATGGTCATTAAAGACATCATCTTACACCTGGCTGAATTTATGCTGAATAGCAGCTATTTTATAATTTTCTTAGTTTTATTATGCGTCATACGCCACTTTTGTGTCAATTTTAAGCAAAAGAATCTCTTTTGTGTGGGTGGAATCAGCCAATAGAAAGCACTGAAGGCCATATTACAGTCATCAGAAATGCATTACATAACATTACAGAGCTGCAGAAGGAGGAAAAACAGATGTGTGTGTTTATGCCATACATGTCCCTGCATGTTTGTGTTTGGGAAAAACAGACACAACCAGAGGCCAGTACTGTGCTGCGATATCTTAGCCGGGAGGCGAGCAGCAAGGCTGACAACATAAACAAAGAGAACGATTGTGCAACGCTTAGGAGCAAAAGTCTCTCTCATTTTTTCAATTTTCTATCACTAAAGGCTTTTCCTGACTCTAATAATATCTCCTTTGCTCTAATGTTTCAGGCCCATTATCACCACAGACTTAAACCCTGGTAGGGCAACATCACAGCGTGTTCACAGTCCCACTGCTCAGTGCGCCTCTCTTTGAAGCGAGGTGCTGAAAATACTCCACAGAGCCCATCCAGCATGGTAACCGCGAACTGTGACTGTGACATATCAGAAGCAAGATTACTGCAGTCAGAGAGTTTAGAAGCAGTGCCGTCAGAGCACGCCCCGTCACATATGCAGTGTCCAACAGTTCAAGGTCATCACGTCCCTGCTTCAGAACAGCTGCTGTGTGACACGGTGATAGGTGTCGTGCCAACGCTGGCAGCCGCTCTGACAGCAAGACTGTGGTGATGAATGAGACGTGTGTCGTAAAACAGAGCCCCCGTGGGCAGCTACAGAGTTAGACAGCAATAGATTATCCACCAGATGCACTTTTTTAGCATTAGAGCCAGCACAGTGATCAACAGTCATTGTTTTTTATCAGAAAACCCCCCCAACCTATGTGCAGATGCAGAAGTAGAGACATGTTTATCGCATTTCCAATCAGTGGCAATGTCGTGGAAAAGCGAAAGATCTTTATTAAAGAGAAGCAAAGCATGAGACGTCAACAGGGAGAAAGGGTCAGAGTTTAAAAACTCATGCAAAAGTAGCAAATAAATCTCAGATTAGCAGCAACAACCTGCGGCCAGCTGTGAGGATGCAATGATCTCATGTGACTGCACAAACAACGCAGCGACCGTCCTCTATGGTTTTTAACACGTGCGCTGGTTACTGAGGCCAGCGGTCTCACTTACCCAATATTCTCAGTGTCGGTGTTTTAAAATAAACTTTTAATCCCTAAATTGTGAAGAATGTCCAAAAACATAGATAAAGGAAAAATGAAAGCAGCAAAAACTACATTTTACTAATCATCAAATCCCAAAAGGGAATATTTAGCAAAGTAGAGCAGTCCACTGTGTCAATAGCTGCTCTGTGTGTTTATAAATGTGCGTGTGTGTATTAATGTCATTGACTTTGGCTCTGTGCCAACCAGGACAGAGGTGACAGGCCTAGCCGTCATGTCCTCTACCCCACATGACTCGGCTGTGTGTCTCAGAAAGTTTCCACTGGTCTCCAGGTCAGGCGCCTCTGCGCTGCCAGGCTTCTGTATGTGTTTTGGTGCTGCGTGCGTTCAGGCATGCACGTCATCTTTTTTTAAACTTTTAGCTGTGCCATTCAAAAGACCCATGAGTTGAACTGTGTTTTCATTACGTTAATATCTTTGCGCTCCTTTAATCGCCTTTCTCGCGCCAAAGTACGCCTGCATGATGCAGTCGATGTGCTCCAGCTGGCTACACGATCCCTGTTTACGTCCCAAGTTTCTTACCTTGCAGCCTTCGCATGCGTGCACCCCGTAGTGGAAGCCCGAAGCTTTGTCAGAGCACACCCGGCACTCGAGGTTGAGGGTGCTGCCGCTCTCATCTTGGCCAGCCGCTGCTCCGCACACTCCTGATGATGGACTCGAGGCTGGGGTCAAGGTCTCTACAGCAGAAAAGATAAAAAAGACAAGAGGTTACAAGTTTTAACATTTGGCATGATTAAGGATCCTGCCCCTGATTCTTTCCACCAAGTTTCTTACCTGTCTCTCTGTACACCAGTGGCACCGATGGGTTGAAGTTGGGGTAGCACTTATGTGAGTAAATATATGTTTTTAAAATTGGGGTCTCAATAATGAGCTTCTAATATTGTCATTTAAAGCCATATTAGGCTCCAAATCTTGACCAAAACAGCAAGGTAGACCAGAGCCCTACAGAAGGTGTTAGATAGCTTTTTAATTCTCTGAGGCATATGTTCTTGGAAACCAATCTCAACTGGTGATGAAGCTACCCCTCATACTCACCCAGTGCGACAGAGCTGTTGGACCCCGAACCAGTGCTCTGGTACTCTGGAAAATCAAACCCCAGTGCGTCATCTCCTATAGACTGGGAGATATCACGAAGATCCTCCATCAGGTCTCCACATAGTGGACTTCCCAGGAGGGAATCCCCCAGTGGGGATGGGGGGCTGTAGTGATCCCCTGCCATGGTAGAGATCAGGGATTCAAACCCTCACTCACCAGACTGTAAAAAAAAAAGAAGGAGATTTTGGATGAGGAAAATGAAGTCTGTGAGTGTGAAAGCACACCTCTGCTAATGTTTGGACAAACTCCTTTTAAACATCAAACTGATCGTATTGACCATCTCCATCATGTTTATTTTGAAACTTGATGTGATGAGCGAAGGTTGGATGGAACTAGGAAATTAAGAGCCACTGCACATTTATAAGGTATAAGCTATATGATAAAGTTTAGTGTACTTTGCAAGAGTCTATCAGGACTATAATGTACAAAATTAATGGTAAATGGCCTGTATTTATATAGCGCTTTACTAGTCCCTAAGGACCCCAAAGCGCTTTACATATCCACCCATTCACGCACACATTCACACACTGGTGATGGCAGCTACATTGTAGCCACAGCCACCCTGGGGCGCACTGACAGAGGCGAGGCTGCCGGTCACTGGCGCCACCGGGCCCTCTGACCACCACCAGTAGGCAACGGGTGAAGTATCTTGCCCAAGGACACAACAACCGAGACTGTCCAAGCCGGGGCTCGAACCGGCAACCTTCCGATTACAAGGCAAACTCCCAACTCTTGAGCCACGATCGCCCCATATCATATTGTATTAAATAAGACATGCAACTAGTGACTGAGAACATAAGCAGATCAGGAAAGTGTTTATTAAGGTCACAGAACAAGTGAGCAGTATGATAGTTTTCTCATTAACTTCTATGCAACTTGACATCTTTGTGCAGCTAGAAGTCCCCATCCCCTTTCTGGCCATCAGATTTTATGCATTGGCTTAACTTTTCATACAGTTATGCAATTTGCTAGATAAGCGATGGATGACTGGTTGGTTGATGGACAGATGGACAAGTTCAGGCAGTGTGTTTTCACATGAAGACTACTAAAGCGCTGATATATGAAGCATTTCTCATCTCATCTTACAATACACAAACAGCGGTGAGTGCATCCCGAGGTTTATCCACTGGACACCCTCTCAGGGACTCAACAGTGGGTCACAAATGAAACATTTACCACATTCTTACAAAACATCATAATATGACTCCACAGGAGGCACCGAGCAAGCAGCAAATATTAAAACAGAAAATGAAATGCATGTTTATTGTCAAACATGTGAGACGACCGTCTGAAAAATGCAAATGAAGCACTGTCTTTCACTCCACCGGGGTCCTAATGCCATAAGAAAAAGTCTATTAAGTTAGTATTGTGAGGACTATGTTCGTAAGTGAACCGTGCCTTGTGAGTCAACAGCAGCACATTATCCTAAATGACTTATTTTCACACGTTTAATCCCGATCTGTTCAGCCAAAGTATTCACACATACAGCTGAATTCAAAGCCTTTCACTCTGATATATGAACCTGCACGGAGCATATAGTGTCTATTATATACACTGTTTACACTATGTGAATAGCTTTTAGGTCTACGGCACACAATTTAAAGTCACTTTTGTCTCTTGAGGATTAAAATCAAGACAGAAGTAAACAGTCGACCTGTCTCTTCTTCTGCACGTCTGCTTTCAAGAGTGGATCTCGCTGCGTGTTGTGTGGGTGGGTGTTTGCTGGAGCTCCCAGCTGCTCACAGCGGGGTAAAGGACATCTGTTTGAACCATCACGCAACACAACAGCACCACGGCCAATGTTCGTGTTCTGTAAGGTGCTCTCTCCAACCTCCAGTAATTTATAACAGCAGATGTTACTGCAGACTTTCTTGATAAGCAGATAAGAACCATCCAAAGCATTTTTTGGATGCGAAACCTAATAAGGAGGTGACCACAGACGCACAGTTTGTAGGATAAAGGCAGAAAAACAAGTCTTCCCTGCAGACAGGCGTTTCAGATTGATGGTCTGCTTTCCTAACCCTCTTAAAATGCAACTCATTCATTTTTTACAGTATTGCGTTACCATTTTACCTGTGTTTTAATTACATCAAATCTGCCGAAATTGCGATGCACAATCTCAGCTTGCACAGCTGCACACATCTGTAAGACACGCATGAAAAAACCCCAAGTGTGACTGTACAACTTTCGCTGTCTAAGCTACTTTAAACTTAAAGCATGCACTATGACAAAAAAGGGGTTGAAAAAAGTTGATAAAATCCTGTCTGTGTTAGGAAACATGCCCTCTGTGAACTCCTGAGCACCATCAGCAAGGATTATATTGATCCGAGCATGCGTCTGTATGTTTATCTAGTCTTTGTGTTGCAGCATTTAGGGGACAGGTCGTGACAGGACTCTGACACCATGCAGGTAAATAAGTACGAGTGTGCAAACAGATGTGTGCCGGCACCTGCAGCACGCCATCAACTGCACCATACAGAGTGTATTATACCTGTGTCTAAAGACTTTTTTAACAAAACACAGCAAACTTTTTGGGCAGTCATTGACAAACTTGCTGACCAACTGGTTTGTTAAACAGCTTTGATGCAGAGTGTGTGCCCGCTGATAAATTTGTTGCCCCTGGGTGCTCAAAGAGATTTCTTCATCAAAGGGTCGATTGAGCAACTCCTGTACATTCTGCAACAATACACAGCAGATAAACCACAGATCAACGAGTTAAAGTCCAGCCATGATACTCATTTCCACATATTGTTATTTTTCTTGGAGTCTAGAGTCCAACACACATACACACACACACACACACACACACACACACACACACACACACACACACACACACGTATAAAATTCACAGTTTGAAATAGTAGTTAATAATATTACACTAGGTGTTCATGCAAGCCCTCAGTTCACCCAGTGATTGGTTTTGCTCCTCTCCTTTTCTAATCACCCCCACACTTTTTTTGATTGGCTGCCCCTCACAAACAGGAGGTTATGTGCTAACACTGACATCAGACTGAATTTAAAAAAAAAATGAAGCTACCCTTCCATGCCACCTCCATATCCACCACTGTAACAGTGGATAAGAGATAAATTAAAAAGGCATACTACACGCTGCTTAATGAATTGTTAAATCGAAGGGATGTTGCAGAGGGTATGGCGATTTGTTGGTGAACTCTTGGAGTTTGGAGAAAGGTGAAACTTTAAGGCTGTAGTTTCTAAAATGTGAGAGCTTCCTGGAGCTTTTCTTGGGTTTACATTAAATACAGCTTATTAAAAAATTTTGAACTTTATTATCATTTGTTATGGATTAGTTGGATGTCACAGTATTTTTGATGGTTTCATCATGCCTGTAACTCTGGCCTGTCTCATTCATGTATTAAAGCCAGTACAAGGTGACAGCAAAGTTAATTGACTATATATCCGTTTGAGTCCAGCCCATGCTTCCCCTCTACCTCAGAGGACATTGTGTTTTAACTCCCAGAGGAACTTTGATCCCAGACCTTAGGGCTCTATCTTTAGGTTAAAGGAGAAGAGGAAACAGGAGCTGCAGCCAGAGACGTCGGCTGGACTCAGGAGAGAGCACGTCAGACGATACAAAGGAGCCAAAATCAAAACACAAAGCATCATATTTCTAGTCACCTGGAAAGTTGCACATCCTTTCTTAGCCTTTGTTAATTAAAAAAAAAAAAAAGCAACAGCTCACATTTGTCAGTGCTGAATCTGGATCGGCTGTTTGAACTTTTCGAAAACAAGGTCATCCACTGGCCACAGATTGAAAAAAGAAATTTAAAAATCAGGCAGAGAGTAAACGTAAAAGCCACATCAGTCTTGCATCATCAAAGTATCTCTTTGCATTGCTGCACAGTGTGTGACATAGAAGCATATCTGGGGCTGCAGGGGGAAGCGTGCCTTCCAGTGTGCGTCTGCGGTTTAGTCACAACAGATGAAGACGTGACTTAAAGGAAGTTTATCTAGAGCTCACTCGCAATACAGCTCACTAAAGACAAGTGTGTGTGTGTGTTTTTGTGTCTGTGTGTGTGTTTTAAGAGAAAAGAGATACAAAGTTAGCCACAGTGTCCACTTCACTTATACTTTCTGCGCGATTGAATAACAAAGTTTGTTGAATCAACAGGCAACTGCACAGAGAGCTTCTTACACAGTTACATAACATTATAGAAATAAATGTTGGCAAATACCTCAGCTCGGAGTCTGCTATCCGGAGCATTTCAAGCTCTCGCTGCCGGAATGGACGCCTGTGCTTTATCAGAGGAGGAGGAGGAGAGAGCTGCTTCGGGCCTGGGACGCTCACGGATGCGCCTGCTGATCGGCTCTGCTGCCTCCCTCCCTGCCGTCAAAAACGTCATCCTCAGCAGGAAATAACGTAGAGAGGGACCGCAACATGGCGCACACACCTCCTGACACACCTATGGTTTCAACCAATCGGAACACGAGAATTGTGTGCGGGGGGGGGG
>NW_024582375.1:2096487-2125493 GCF_018398535.1 Haplochromis burtoni
TATATATATATTTGAAGTATTATTACTATAGTACAGTGTGTGCAATGAGCCATTTTCAACTGTAATTTTACCAGTCTGTTACTTACAGAGTCGTGCTGACAGATTTCTTCCATTTTCAGCAGCATTTCTTTATTGTGTAGAAAAACTGAGACGTACTGTTGAAATCTGTGGCATTTAGATCATGGTTTAACTTCTTTACACTGGCATGGAGTTCCACTGGTCTGACCCACTTACCCCCTAAAGTGGGATATATGTGGCCTACAGTGTAAAATGATTTTTGACACCCATGACTTAACCTTACAAACCCTTTAAGGCCAAGTATATAATATTTGATACATGACTTTGTCAGACCTCTACGTTATCATTGTGACCCCCGTCACTGAAGCATATGTTAAAAAAGAAAACAAAATAAACTGCACAATACACAGTAATAAAAATGCTCGATGTAGCAAAACACATATATGCAAATTGATGACTCATTGCTTTTTTTGGTAATTTGTCTAAAGGTTCACCCCACCCACCACCAATTTAAAACAATCAAACTAGCTGAATGAACTTTTGCTTCTAATTCCAAACCTTCTCTTTCACAGCTTTTTGTTCATTAGTGTAAAACTTGCTCTGTTGTAGCATTTGTGTGAAGCCACACATTTCAGGTGACAATCAGAGATATGTGTTGTGTCCAAGTATTGTTGGGAAATGACAAATAAGTCTGTCTCTTGGTGTTATGCTGCTCACAGTTAAGCAGTAAGAAAGTGAAGGTCATTTTAGTGTCAGCCTAATTTGCAGTTGCAATCCAAATAACAACTGTCTGAGTGTTTGAATGGCATTCTACCTACTAAGCCACACACTGGGATACAAATCATGGGCATCTTTCAGGTGTTTGCCTTTTATTTACACCTTAAAAAGTCCCCATCTTCTTTAAAACACATTTAATAGCATGAATAAGGTAGGCGTGTGTACTTGCTTTTAAAACGGTTGCTCCAAAAAGCCTCCCTTCACAATTTAGTGCTAATGGCACTTCATACTGTGGCTACCAGCTGGTGTTTTTTATTTGATGGTGTACACTTGGAAGATTTTTGATATTTAACTGTGACCCTATGGAACACATACTTGACCTGTGGCAAAATTAACTTTATTTCAACCATAAGCACGATGTTGTGTCAGTGCTGCTGTAAGGTTACTTTAGTTGGCAGAAAGCAGCCCTCCTTTCCTGCCTGGACCTCCTACATGTAGGTCAGCAGGACACCCTCATTCTGTACCAACTCCTTAGAAATTTATAGCCCGTCTTAAAGTACATCTAACAAATTAGTGTAGACTGCGATTGTCTCCAGCAAAGCAACAACACCGCATTTAATATCTGGCGCCATCTACTGTGAAATGACGCATGACAATAGGATATTTTGGCCGTCATATTTTCCTGTGGACCTGCACAGTAAGTGTAGACGATAAAAACCCCTCATGGTGGCTCAGCGTGTTCTCCCACAAACAAATGGCAGGGTGATAATTTATGATTTTCTTTGGTTTTACCTCGGCACCTGGTCTCCCGTTCCATCTGGGATGGAAACACAAGCTCATTTTTTCTGAATACGAAATGGTTTTTAAGCAGCGAGCTACAGAATCAGCTTTGGTCAGGGTTGTCGCTTGAAAACTCAAAGCAAAAGCTGCACTCCTACGTGTGGTTTCATAAAACAGCATGACTCTTGGCTGTTTGCTCTACCTTCAATTGTTTTCTGGAGTTTTACTTGCCTTTAATCTTGCACAGTATTAACATCTTAATTGGAAGAAATCCCATGCAATTGATTTTTCTTTTAAAGAACAAAAGAGAAATGATGCATGCTTTTTAGGAGACTTTTCTAGACAGATAAAAAGATACATGTTCCTGAGACACAGAGGCTTTGGGGATTAGAATTTCAGGGCATTATGAGCTCCTTAAAGGGATTAGAGACTAAAGCAGCATTTCGAAGAAAATATCCCATCTAGGGAGACTCTACTGTTGCACAGTTGTTATCAGCACAAAGATCAGACTTCAGCCATTATTTGCTCAGCAATTATTTCTTGTCCAGTCTTTATTTAATTACTGAGGGAAAAGTACAAGCAGTATTAAAACATGAATGCTAATAAAATTAAATAAATGCCTTTTTTATGCCATCTTCCCAGTGCGAGTTACAAATGTGTAAAGTGATTGTCTCTCTGAAATGTGTCGTGTGAGTGAGCGCCACTCACCCATACACGTGAACCCTTGAGATCGAATGGCAGTCTTTTGTGGGCCTTTGTAAAAGAGACTGTCCCATTTTTCAGAGGCAGGGAAAATGACAAAGATGCGCGCGCTCCTGTGATGTATTGCTGCCCTCCAGGGAAGGCAGTAGGTTGTATAGTTAGCTCCTGATGGGGTAAAATCACAACCCTGAAACCACACAACCTACTACCTCACCCTGTACGAACATCATAAAGCACCCAGGCGGGTACGGAGAGGATTTGTGCGCGAGTCGCATCGCTGCATAAATGAAACTGAAAGCAACTTTGTTATTTATTATTGCAATGAGGATTGCCATGATAATGTCAGTTGAAATGTTACATGCTGCACATAAAAGGATGCACTTGCAGGAAAAGTTACATGAAAAAGCTGCAAAAGTAAAAGTGGCTAGATTTCACATTACTTTGCTAAATTTACTACACGCTGTGAGAACAAGCTTCACTGGTTACAACTTCAGACTAGCAGAACTTACCTTTTTTTAAAAATAATAAAAAACAACAACAAGAGGCATCAATAAGAAGAGAACAATTTCCCACAAAAATCTGCATATTATTTTAGGTTAAACAAACAAACGAGTCCAAATTCAAAAGTCATGCTTCTTATCCTCTTGTGGGTACGATGATGAAGATGATGTTATTACAGCCGCTTCAGGAAAGACAGTAAGTTGTATAGTCATCTGACAGCTTGGGAATGACCCTAAAACTATACAACCTACTACCTCACCCCAAAGGACAGTTTAACTCTCGCACGGCTCTCCAGTCGCACCCAGTCGACCTGTGGGAACAGAAACTCAACGACAACTGACCTTTGTGAAATTAGGACAATACTTTAAAAAAAAAAACAACTAACTACAGATAAGCTGTAATGGGTGGAGTTAAGTGTGTAAAATTCAACCACAATTCAATGTAATAAAACAACAGCATCACAAATGTGCCGATAAAAACCATAGTATCCAATTAAAGGCAGAAAAAACAGGTGGATCTTCATAAAGTTGATTTTGTCATCGTTCCAAAGGTCAAAGCTGAACTTCTGTGTGCTTGTACTGTTAGTGTATTGTACTGTGTGTAATGTAGGCAGCTATATTCAATGTCATGTGAAAACGGTAACATAATTAAATGTTTAAAATTTTAAATAAAGCCAGTTCTGTAGTCTTAGCAAAACATCATCATGAAGCAGCACTTAAACTTACTTAATTCACAGATAAAACACTGCATGTCCAAAAAAGTGCTTGTTTTACATTTTAACAAATTAAACATTTTTATTTCTGTTTTGTTCAATCCGTTTTTGTTTTTTTTTCTAAACTTGTTAAATCCTGACCCAGCTGCCAATCTATCAGAGGTTTAACAACACATGCAGACACACAACAACATCTCACAATCACATCCACAGACACATTTATAATCACTATTTACCCAACTTAAGATGCACTGTGGGAGGAAAGTACCTAGAAAAACCCACACAGGCACATGGAGGACATCCATGCAGAAAGGCCCCAGCTGATCATGAGGTTCCTTTTTTTTTTTATATACATTTAAAGGAGAGGCTTAATATGCGAAATGTGTGGTAATTAAAAAACAAAACAAAATACACTCAAAACACTTCCTCTGCATGTCACTTGAGCTTGGCAGGTCATCTTCCCTGAGCAGGTCTGTGCGGTCTGTCAACTCGCCTCCTCTCAGGTTTCCTCGTCTCGATGCTGACAAACGAGAGGAGAGAGTGAGCTGCGCTTCTCTGTTCAAAGGTCAGACTTTCACTTCTTGTCTAACACAGGAGCATCAGAAAACAACAGAGCACCTATATCAGCGGGTTCACACATGTCATCCACGATGGATACAGAGAGCAATACGTGGGCCTCCTTCAGTGCCAGTGTGCAAACACACGACTGCAGGTGCTTGCATGTCTGCATGTGAATGTGTAGAGAGTGCAAGTATCCTGTGGCTGTATTATTCATGACTATCCTGTTGCACCTCTCTGTATTGCTACCTGGCAGTTTATTAGAGGAACACACACACAGTCACACCATTAAAAGTGACTCCAAAACTCTGAAGTCGTGTGTTGTGCTTCATGGTAAACCCATCTGTGTGTGTGTCGCAGGAAACCTCGCTGCAAATGAGCAGATTTGTATGTCAGAGTGTGTGTTGGCCTGAAAGGTCGAGCAGACGAGGTTGTGGTTGTTTCAGGGAGTTTCCTGAGTGAGACAGGAGAGGCTGCGGCTCTGCTGCGGTTTCCCCCTCGAGTTGGGGAGCGACGGAGGGGAGGGGAGAGGCGTGAGGGCGCGAGGTGGGGGTCAAACTTATAAAAGTGAGTCACTGCCTTAACTCTTCACGTGCACGCACCAGTTTGTGGCTGTTTTATTGCAGGTCGTTTATCCCATAAATGCCACACAAATCTCTATATGAGCTACTTACTGTCCAACCCTGTGAGGTATAAGCAGGCCTGACTGTGTGTGCAGCTCTGTTTCACTTGCACTGCTAATGCGTGTATGCAGGGTATCGGGTTTACACAAGAGAGGCCCTTTTACTTAAAGGGTCATTCCAGGTAAATTATGACAAATGTATTTTCCAGTTTACTTCTGCTGAACCAACGTTTTTATGCATGTGTCACTGAGATTTCTAACCACAGTTAAATGTCTTTTGATTTTACTCAGAAATGTTACGTAAAAAAAAAATTATTAAATTATCCAGAGTGAAAAGGATGACTTTTTTTGGAATACATAGGACTGCTTTTATTAAAAGTTATTAAATACTATAAACAAGCAGAATTTTATTAATCTCTACTGGAAGTGGGTGGAGACAGAAAGCAAAGCACAAAAACGTTAACCCTAAAAACACAAGGTCAGTCAAAAATCTTGTTTCTTTTGTAATTTTGGGTCAAAAAACCTTTTAACATTGCCCAAAAGCATTACATTAACACTTTTCTTTAGTTAATGCATTTAATTAAAATATAATTGTTTGTTAAATGTGATTAAAACATTTTTGATAACACAACTGTTTTACAGTTTGTCAAAAAAAAAAAAATTAAAACTACTAAAGAGAGGCGCAAGTGAGATCCTCGATCTGGGCATGAACTTGCAAACAACTTTCCAAAAATACATTCATCCAACATTTTGAATACACAGTGCCATAAACTGTAAAACTGTCAGGACTGAGCTTCACAATTATTTGAGATTAACCAATTCACCCTTTGAAGTGAGTGGAGCTGGTGTGTCTAGAGGGATACAATAATCAGCAAATATAAATCAAGAGTAATTGCTTTTTTCACCGCTTGCTGTTTTTTCATTTGTCGTTTTGATTTAACGGCACGCGGTCAGCCGTGCCGCCGGAAAGCCTGAAACTGACGTGAGATAAAAAGTCGAGCCTGAACCAAACCTGTGAGTGTGTTTGTGCAGAAGAGCGCCGATCCGAAAATGTTCTAGACGTGTATGCGACTCAAAGTCGTCTTTTAATATCAGAAAAATCTTAAGTGTGAGGTGTCCTGTCGCTCTGCATGCAGTTGATCAAAACCACCAACAGGTGTCATGTCTCCCTAAGTATGCTGGGAGAGAGTGCGCAGACCCGAGGGCTCCTGTGACAATGAGGCCTTTGTGTAATTCCGGGGTGCCAGCCGGTGTGCCCTCGTGTACTGTTTCTCTCTAATCTTCATTTGACCTTTAGGCTGACGGCTCTTCTGTCCCATTTTTCCTGACTAATTTCCTTTGAGGAGATTATCTTTGAGCTGCAGCACAGACTTACCGTTTCAGATGACACGACAGACACAACGCACCGATACGAGTTTTGACAAAACGCATCACACGATGCTACGGCCGCTGGTGTGTGCTGGAGACGGTTGTGTTTGATAAACTAACAACAAACCGCGGTCGCTGAGCTGTGTGCTTATATCATGGAAAGCAGTCCCGAATGATTTTTGACTGTCCGGGCATGTACACACACAAAATAGGTGCTGCTATATACACCAAAAGTGCTACAAAAACATACACGGATTCAATAACAAGAATATAATTTTAAAGAAAATTAATAAAAATGTTAGACTAACCTTGATATCAATGTTTGGCACGGAAAAATAAAGTCACTCCCAAGTAATGACTCTGCAAATGAAAGCGAAAAACAGATAATTATAGTTACACATGTCTGTGCATGCAGCATTGTTAAAATTTATTCACAAAACACACACATGTGCACACACACTCGGCAAGGTGTCCATGTATCGCTCAGGTCATAAACCTGCCAAGCAGTTACTTAAGTGTATCATTAAGGCTGATGTAGCATATGTTAGAGTGATCATAGCTCAGAATACTGTAGCTGAATTTAGACGGGATAACTGCATTACCATTCACTGCCAGTGCAGCTTAGATTCATCTCTCAAAAAGGCACTAACTCCAGGAAATTACTACAGGAACTTAGATTACTGTAGGTCCAGAGAAAGACAAATTAGCCTTTAGCCTTTTTTTGGGTTTGTTTTCGGCATTTCTTTTAGGCATTCGTATGTCTTTATTTTGGTCCAATATTACTTTTTATTAAACAAAATGTGGAATTTTTAAAAGTGCTTATATTAATATTTAAATATAAACGACAGTAACTGAACAATTAGAAACAAAAACAAAAAGCAGAAAATTAAATATTATAGCTAAAATATTTTTTTTATGTTAACAATTAATTTTAAATCTACATTTTAAGCCTGAAATAAATAAATAATATGGACACCATCCTCTGTTTCACTCTCTCTCTCTCTCTCTCTCTCTCTCTCTCTCTCACACACACACACACACACACACACACACACACACACACACACACACACACAGTATTCTTTAAACATATTAGAGAAATAATAAACGCCAACTGTAAAGTACATTTACAAAAATGTAAAGCAAGTACATATTTAAATGTTTATATACATCAGTGAATTACAAATGTATTTCTCATAAGAAAACGAAAACACCAAAAAAAATTCTCAAGTCTTTTAAAAACTACACTAGAGTTATCCAACGATTAAAAAAAACAAATACAACAAAATAATTATTTTTCACTTAATAAACTAAATTGTGTACTAATATAGTAAACACACACACACACACACACACACACACACACTCTTTCTCAAGGACTGTTTTGCTACACCTTCAGAAAATAAAAAGCTGGAATCTCCCATGAAAATCAAATTCATCTAAAACCTTCCCTGAAATAAAAACACTTCATGAACAACACATACTGTCACACACACATACACACAAACAGGGATTGAAACAAAAAGAAGTGTAACTGAAACTAAAAACAATCTGTGTGTTCTCACGTCTCATTTCTGCTTTGCTGCTATACAAATTAAGTCGTCTTCATACCAAACTGACTCCATCTATAAAACTGACACTTCCATCATATTATTTATTTAGTTTTACACCACAAAGTAAGTAATTCAAGTATGTATACTTGTAGTTTTTAAAAATGGGTTATTATGCTATTTTACTATGTGTGTGCCTTTGTATTTTACTGAAATGCACCTGTGTGTATGTTTGAGGGAGACTGTGTGGCCAACTGTAGTGCATTGTGTGTGTGTGTGTGTGTGTGTGTGTGTGTGTGTGTGTGTGGTGTGTGTGTGTGTAAGCTTGCTGTTTGGTATGTCTGTTGGCTTGGAGAATGCTCAGAGGAGGAGGCTGTGCCCTTGCACTCTTGGGAGAGGCGTGGGAACCCCATTCATCTGAGGAGACAGGGGTTCTTGTGGGGTACACAGCAATCAAATGTGTCTGTCTGCTCTGATGTCTTCATGTGGTCATGTGTGTGTGTGTGTGTGTGTGTGTGTGTGTGTGTGTGTGTGTGTGTGTGTGTGTGCGTGGTGCGCGCGCGCGCGCGCACGCAAGATGTTGTGTGATGGTCTTTATATTCGCTTTCTGAATGTCGTTTACTTTTCTAATGTTTTGTAATGACAACATTTCGATTACAAGCTTTCGATGTTATATTCACATTTACAGTAAATATTTAAACAAAAAATATTTACTTGCTTATAGGAATCACGGCAGGAACAATTAATGGCTCTTCAAACAGAGGAAAACAATGTGCGCTGCATTAAATCGCTCAAAAAACTACAATTTACTGCCAGATTTGCAAGGGAAAAAAGTAACGCTTATCAATTTCAAAAGCTGGCCAGGATTGCTTCCTTCATTTTACCCAGATGAAATATTATTTACAGACTTGGCAATATCTTGTGGACATGTACTGTACAACGCACGATGTGCGATGAAATAAAAAGACCTAATAAATGAGGAGTTTTGCGTATACAAAAAGCGAAAGAAAATCGCTAGAAAAATATTTTGATATGTTTCCAAACGGTGATCGATAGTTTTCAAGGCGCTAAAAACATTCTGAAGCGGGCTTCTCTCTATTTAGACAGGACAGCGGATTCCAGTGCTTCCTCACACAAATATATTGGATTGTACTGTGTTTCTAGGAAATGTGTGTTCATTAGAGTTAAACAGATAATGTAGGAAGGTAAAAACAAACAAAAAGTCCGAACAGAAATGAGAAGACAGCCATATCCTGTATTTGACTCCTGCAGTTTTCACTGCTACACCTAAAGAGTAAATGTGTCTAAATGCTGCTATATAACTCCTAATTTCACCTGACTGAGGGTCTGAAGAACAGGGATTGGATGCACTAAAGCGACGTCAGGATTTCCTGTCAGTGTGACAGTGATGGAGGAGTTTAAGCCAGGCTCAGTAGTGTGAGAGTGGCGGTTGAATAGGCCTGTCAAACGTAGGATGTAGGTGGGATGACTAGAGCTATCTGTGATGACTCACGCTGCCTCCACTCCTACCTTTTGGTCATGGTCGACTCTGATGTGCTGAGGTGTTCAACGTGGAGTGATATCGATTTAAAATAAAAAATAAAATTTTAAAAAAGCAAGATTTTCAATTAGCGAGCTTTTCAAAAACTGATTTATGGATGATAATTAAAAGATGCCAAGTTGAATGGCACTGCTGAGGGGTGTGGCGCACTCAGTATTTTAATTATGTGGAAATTTTAATATAATACGGACAAAATTAGAGCCAATATTCATCGTCATGGATGAAGTAGCAGTTGTAATCAGGTAATAATAATATAACCTTTTTAATTTCCTTTAAAAAGCAGAGCACTCTACTACAGTCAACATGTACCTCTCAAACCGTGTGCGTTTACAGTTTAATCAAACCATAGTCTGTAACCGAGCGAACGCGGGCAAGCTTTAAATCTTAAGACCTTAATGGAGTTTTTTTTAGGAAAAAGTTTTCGTTTTAATAAAGCATCATAAACGATGTGTCCAAAAAGGCCTGTTTGAGCCATATTAAAGCGACGTGGGGCCACGTGTCAGCACTGACCCATTTTCAAATATTTAACCTTTACTTCCAGGGAATAAACTAGGCACATATTCATTAAGATGAGGTTTTAATAGCAGAGCTCAATACGAGTGGCGTTTAATCATTTTCTGATAGACCTGAGAAGAGGGGGAGAGAGAGAGACAGACAGACAGACAGAGGGGGAGAGGTAGAGATAGAGAGAGCATTGTGGTGGGGCTCGGCCTTGTGTAGCAGGCCTTCCCTGGCCATCAGCCCAACATTACAGCACTATTCCTTCTCTGCTCCCTCCAAAAAAGCATTTCTCTCTGTGAAACACACGAAAGGCCGATCCGGAGTGCTAAAGTACAGGTAGGAATGCACTAGAGAAGAGATTTGCTCAGTTTCGTCGAAATTTCAAAGCCAATGCCACGTTTCTAACCAGTTTGACTATATTTAGTTAAGCCTGCTCTCACTGGATAGTCATGTAGCCCTGGAGGAAACAACACCCAGGCACAATGTTCATACACACAAACGTGGTGATCAGGTCACACGATGCGGCTCTCCACATTCGTTATGTCTTCATCTTTTGACAAGAAGAAAACCACTGCATGTGTGCAAGCACCACACACCTAAGTATACACACACACACTTACCTCCACACCCACACACTCTCTCTCTGACTTACCCACTGAGACTTTGAAGTAACTGTCCCACACCACAGCAATGAGCTATCCTGGATGAAGCGGCTGTGCTGGACCCATCCGCGGCTGCACACAGTATGTCCACATATCCTCTCTGTAGAGAAGGGCAGAGAAGGAGCTTGGATTCAGTCACACAGCTTTGCACTCCCTGCAAGAAGTAGGCGGGCACGCCAACGACAGACCCATTCAGAGTCCCAGAAAGTACCAGCCTCCGTGTCTGCCTCAGCGCCTTTCCTACAATGTCTGTCCGCGCCTCTGCCCGGGATTTGCCCGTGATAATCTGCCCACTTCACCCCAAACCCATCTCTGAGCGTTGGGTAACCTCCCCAACCTGAGCTAACTGCTTTCTAATATTTACAAACCAGCTCCTCTCGCTCTCCCCTGTCTGCCAGCTCCTTGTCTGAGACTGTCAGGGCCGCCACAATGGAGAGGCCATGTGGGTTTCCCATGGAGTCGCGTGTTCCTCCCGTCTGGCAGTTAACAAGGCTTTGAATGAGGAATGTTAGCAAACAGAGCTGCTGAATGTCGGATGAATGCTAAGCCAGGCAGCCAGTCAGATCGCAGCGCTGGCCCGGGCATATGAATAATGCAGAAAACTCGGCAGGGAGGAGAGGAGACAAGGCTCCACCTCCCTGTGCCCCTTCCCAACTCCACCCACCCCTCCTTCTTTTCCCCGCTCGAAACTCAAATGCCTTCACGGGAGCAAGAGAGCCGAGAGAGGGGGGAAAGACAGAATTCAAGATCTCTGCTGCTATTCACTCATGCAATAAAAAAAAACCTGCAAGAGAAGAATAGTTACACATGCACACACATCTAATTACTACAAATCAGTTCTTTAAATACACCACTTTTCCCTCTGTCGTTGGGATCTATCACACTCTTTTTTCTTTTTTTTTGTTTTTTGTGCCTTTTGTTTGGAATTGGCACCTGTCCCAGAAAAAGCCCCGCTGCTGCTCCGCCCTCCTGCTCTCCTTTCACTGGAGACTGCCCACGAGATCGAGAGAGAGCGAGAGAGAGAGAGAACGTGAGGAAGAGAGGGTGGGGCAGAAAAAAACCAAAAAAGAGGGACAGGTTTGGAGATGGAAAGGGTTAGGAAGGTAGAGGGCAAAGCAGATAAGAGCACAGGAAAACAATAAGGAATTCAATTTAAAACCCATGCGCAAGACACATGAAATCGAACAGCACACAAAACAAACTGCAGCCTTCATACTCAGATTCATCCAGGAAAAAAAAATCTGACATGTTGAGCAATCAAGAAACGTGCTGAAGGAAAAAAACAAAAAAAAAACCTTTGCACCAACGCTAGGGCACGGCGCAAAACTCCCAGGTCCAGTTTATCTCTACTAGCAACAACCCAGGCGAGGCAAAAACGTGATAAAACTAAAAGCGCGTGAAAACAAGGATCTGAAAAATGCCCTTGCAAATGGCGCAGCAATGTCGAAGTAGGAGTAAAGCAAAGCCACTTGTTGCATGATATTGAGGAACAGATCTTGCAGGGAGAAGTGAGAGCAGGCAGAGGGTTAAAATCCTGGGACTGGGAGTAGTAAAAAATCCCTCCCTCTTTTGGCACAGACTAGCTAAAGGGGAGGGCCTGCCTGTAGAAATAGCAGCAGAGCGTTTTTCCCCTCTTTTTTTTCAGAGCTGCAGCGTCCTAGTCTACCCTTTCGCATGTGGCCGGGACCCAGGGAGAGAGGAGGAGGAGGAGAGCGATGGATAGAAAAAGAAGCAAGAGCAAAGAGAGAGAGAGAGAGGGGAGGGGGTGAGAGAGGAAGGGGAGAAGAGCTGTGAGTGGAGGAGAAAGAGCTCAGCTGATGATGAAACAGGGACGTGTGGGAGTGCGTGCGCACTACGCGTTTTCATCACAGACCCAGTATGACGTGCGCATGCACGAGGCAGGGTGGGGAGGGCGCTGAGCTGGGCTACGGGGTGGGGGGGGGTGCACTTCTGCTGAGGACGAGAGTCACAGCAAACACTCACAAATGATTAAAGGATACTAGGACAACTTGCAACACCTAACTTTGAGACTGGAGGGAAAGATTAATAGTGTATCTTTTCTTTGCAGAGCTGCTGGGCCTTTCAGTTTAATATCAGCCATTTGGCTTTGACCCACACGTCTTTATCACTAAACTCCCAGCTGGCACTGAAGCAATGGGGTTCCCCTAGCGAAGGCCAAAAGTGTAGGGTATGATCAGTGATGAATATCCTTTTGATTACTGCTTGTTTTTTTGGGCTTTTTTAATGCTTAATCATTAATACGTAGGAAAGCTACATCAACTGTTCTGGCACGCAATCAAAGCCAGATAAGCACCTGGATGCGACTGCCCCACCATGATTGCGGCATTGAACCACGCTGTAAAAATCCTGTAATATTTACCGCAGTGCGCCCGCCATGTGCCATTACTAGGCCACCCTCGCCTTGCAGCGAACTGCAACAACAGCAGCCGGTTCTGCGTGCGACTAAGGAGAGGAGAAATGTCGGGCAGTAACCGAACGATAAAATGGACTCTGTTGATGACTCTGCTCATGTCCAACACCCTCCTTCCCCCTCCGCATCGAGTCTATTCTGTCTCCCACCCTTTCTTGTCCTTTCAGTAGCCTACAGTAATAAACAGCCCTGTTCTGAACAGCTAGTGTTAATTTAAGCCTGCATGAGAAGGATCTTTTTTTTTAACGTTTTTGTGCCAGATACTACCCCTGCTGTCTTCCTCTCTCCCCTCTTCTCATGCACACCTACCAACCTCTGGATCAGCATGCTGAAGGTTATTCACACCCGTCCGGTTTCCACCCGACTTCCCTCCTCAAAAACTTTTCTGGGCAGCCAAATTGTTGTAATGCCCCGTAACTGTTTGCAACAGATTCCCCCGTGGCAAAGAAACAACTTCCTCCTTTTTGGACACCATTCCCCTCCCCTCTAGTCTTCGCTTTCCCAAAAGAAACCCAGAACTCAGCACAGACAAATTTTTTCCCCTTTTTCTCTCCTCATAGCAGCAGCCATACAAAAGAGAGAGGAGGGGGGGAGGGGGGGGGGGGACTGTCCAACAAAACGACGAATCTCACATCATGAAACACAGCTAGCTAGACTCCATGTCAATCTGTGTTTATGCTCGCAGAGTCTAAAGAGGACTAACATGAATTTAAACAAATGAAAGCTGGGAAAACATCAGTATTTCCAGAGTTTTTCAATATGTGTGGTGTTTTGGTTGTTTGTTTGTTTTTTCATTTTAAACAGGCGACAAGTAGATGAAAAACAGCGAGTATGAGCAACACAAGAGCAAACTAATATGGCTGCTTGCTTACTTGTACCGACCCTGCACTCTTAGTCCTGGAGACTGAAAGAAAAGGCGTTACGCTGCTGTGTGTGCGCCTTTTCTACCTCGCAGGACGGGCTTGGAGAGAGAAAGAGTGGGAGAAAGGAAGCGAACGGGTGCACTTGCCTTGCCTAGCTCTCTCCTCACCTTTCCACACAGTCAAATAAAAACTCGGCTTCCCTGTGTTGTGTGTACTACTGCTGCACCATCCGCATTTCAATGACGCACAATGTGCAAACTCGTGAAAAATGAGGAGTGAGATTACTCCCGAGGTTCAACGTGAGGCAACTGGTGATTTAAATGCACTTTATCAAAAAAGCAATAAATTCCCTCGTGGGCATTGATGAGCAAAACCCCGGTCGAGCACCAAACAGTGATCAGACTGAACCCTGTGACGTCACATCTCGCCACGTCTTTGAACCAATTGCTCTCGCTGAAATCATTAAACGCTGTTACGAGTGCCTGCTGAATATATATCAAGCACTATTGTAGACAAATTCGTGTTTCATCTGGAATCAGAAGAGTCCCTTTGCTCTTTATCTTCTATCTAAGATACTGTTACTGCAAGTCAGTTGTTTACCATCTAACATGTGGCAGGAATTCAAAAAACTTGGCAGAGCCTGTTGCACCGTACGTCGCGGAGAGTTCATTTGAGGATACAGCTCTGGTTTTGGCTCAGCTGCCAACTTCTGACACTGTAGCCCTCTGCACGGCCTCGCCCCTGCAGGAGTGGCCTGCGTAATGCTGCCATTGATGAAACTCCAATATTAACAACCTCCTTTATGACATCTCCACGAGTCTACAACCGCTTTTTCCCCCCCTTATCAGCTCCCTCCATCTCTTCGTTAAAACTGAGCTGCACTCTGCCTTACAGCACACGTAACGCCAGGGTGTAAAAGCATTGTTAACATTTCATATGCATGTAAGTGCAAGAGAACAGAAGCTTTACCGCACAGTCTTACATATTCACAAAAAATCAAATAGATGCAAAAGGAAAACCGAATACAAACATTATCAAATAACCCAACCATAAAAAAGTGACAATACATGTGTCATGGTTGCAACACAGAGCTCAAGTCTCAGTGAAAATGACTTATAACTCTTGAGGAGCTCAAGCAATTAAGTCGCTGACTTATCAGCCCCCGAATGCCTTCACATCTTCATGAATCATCCCACAAATTTACTGCAACAAAGCAGCCGATCAGCACACACACAGTATAAAATTTACAGCACGCTGACACTGCTCGATGCTGCACTGCCCCAGGGCAAGCAACACACACATGCACAAAGTGAAATTAACTCAACCACAATATTTTTGATAATCACTGCTGGCAGCTTTACAGGACCATATAAATACAAACAAATCGCAACATGAACTGCAATTAAACAGCCAACAAGTAGTTGAGAGAAATCACAGCAGATCGGCTATCAAACTGAAATTCATCATTAAGCACAGCAATAACTAAAATAAATAAATCTATTATCCACTTTTTAACCAAAAATATTTTTTCTTCAGTGTATTACGTTTCGCTGTTAGTTAGCGAAGAATTAACGGGGTTAAGTAGAACCACCTGGGATTGCCAGTAAAAAGACATATGACCCTCTGAGGGATCTACTTCTGTGACTGCACTGATTTTGCGCTGAAAAAGACCAACATTTGGGTATTTTTTGCACGTCAAAGATGTTCTTCTGAAGGGTGAAAAAGTCGCACAGGAGATCTATGCTTTACTGTGAACCTGAGAGTTATAGCTGTCTACACATTCACACCCTGGCGAACTTACACAAACTTTCCCTCTTTCTTCGGTGGCCAGCGCGGCGGGCCCGCTCCCTCTACAAGGTGGTCCGTCGAGGGGCCCCTCAGCAGCACGTGCCTCAACAACTTCTCTATTACACCCGTGACCCTAAGGTCAGGTTCTTGAGGGTTCTGAACAAAGGCCACGACCCTAGGGTCAGAAGTGTAACGCCAGGGGCAGGTCAGGGCCCCACAGCAAAGAGAGCGTGCTGTTTGCTTTGAAAGGTAAGGATCACTAACACACAGGCCTAATAAGGATTAAGGGGCCATCCCCTTTGGGATGTCACTTTGGGGCCTCAAACATCAGTCTCTATTAACCTATGTGACCCCCGGTGGCCATTATAAGGCTATAGGTCACAGTCACTTACGCTGCACATCTGTAAAACTTAAATCACATGCAACCTTTAACTTGAGTGCTGCTCATTATATGTACAAATTGTTCTGAGAGATTAACACCTTGTCAACAGGACTCAGTCCTCGTTGTGAGGAGCTGTGCCTGTGCAGGCAACTTGTTGCATCAGCTGGCAGATTTCAGTCTTCAGAAAAGGTCCTTTAAGGTGAAAAGCAGTAATTCAGCATCAGGTCAGCAAACAGAAAAAACAACAACAACAACCTGACAGGTCATCCCAAAATGTAATGTATAACTGAAAATCATGTGAGTACAGCTGATTTTTCTTTTTTCACCTCACGCAAAGCAGGCTCAGAGCACTCAGGAAAACTTTAATAAAAGCAGGTAGGCCAGAACTGAGGGAGAAAAATTACAAAATGGAGGACAGGAGGAGACAAGATGGCGGCCGGAGTGATGCAGCCACCCGCACACTCCTTGTAACGTGTCAAATCGCCATAAAAACGTTGTATTTTGTGCGATCTCTCTCGATGTGTTATTTTTTCATTTTTTAAAACCAATTTAAACATTTGTCAAAACAGAGACGACTTAAGATGCTTCAAAAGATCTGAATTCATTTTAGTCACTTTGGGAACTAAAAGTCACAGGATTAAATCCGGTGATGTCCAGAACAGCAAAGGCGGAGAGGAGACATAACGTACGCTTTTTCATTAAGATTCATTCGTTTATGTCGGATTTAAAGATTGCCTTCTTAACGCTCAAATCACACTAAAGTATTTCAGTTACTTTGAAATTTATATAATATAAATTAACTTTAATTTTTTTACCGTTATAATGAAGAAAAGAGGAAACTACTGAATTATTTATTTTTTCATAATATATTTAATAAAC
Organism: Haplochromis burtoni; assembly: GCF_018398535.1. NCBI lineage: Eukaryota > Metazoa > Chordata > Actinopteri > Cichliformes > Cichlidae > Haplochromis > Haplochromis burtoni. The sequence continues at coordinate 2,113,083 of NW_024582375.1, forward strand.
AGTGTTTGTAAAACAGGAAAAGATAAACGAACATAGGGGTAAACACACACACGTTCACATAATTTATGCAAAACTACTAGTTTTAATATATTATGTTATTCAGTATTGTTAAGAGTAAAAACATAAAACACATTGTGGGCAATTTCTAATTTAATGCGAACCAATACAAGCAGAAATCACTCCAGATTCAAATAAAAAAAGGAGCTAAATTCATTCAGGGGTCTTTTTTTTCACTCCCAGATTTTTTTTAATGCAATTTTAATAATTAACTCAATTTATGGATCAACTTGAAATGTGACAACCGCTCAAATTTAAATTCTACATTTACAGGTTGCATGATGACACTTCTTCCCCAAATTGAAGCCTGGAAAAGGACAAACTTTTATTGTGAAAAGGTTAGATACACTTCATTCATAAATGAATGATAATTTCAGTTGTTAAACATTCTGCGGAAACTCATTTTATTGTAACTTTATCTCTGACCTCTTTCATAAAATCATCTCTGCACAGAGATGTATGGAAAAGCTTAAAATGCGGTGTATTTCCTCTCCCTTTGTTTTTTTTAACGAGTCATTTAAATAAAGAGTATAAACATCACAGTTTAAAAAAGAAACTGTCGATTTTGTTAACTATTAGAGGTTGACTTTTAGTTAACCCTTGAAATGAATGAAGATTCTAAACCTGTGTAATTACAAGTAGAGGAAACACTTGAAACATTAAATCCTTCTACATATTTGCACTAGACTGGAAAAATTTGTAATTATTTGGAAAATAAGAAGCAAAATTTGTGCTCAGTATCATTTGAGTTTTGAATGTGTGATTAGAAAATGTTCTTTCAAAAGCACATTATTCAAATTTCCTCAGATCTCAACAGCAATGTGTTTTAATTATTTCCCATGAGAACTATAAGGAGTAAATAAATGTACACATTTCTGTATTTCTTTACTTTAAAAAATGTTTTGTTTTTTTAAAACTCGTACTTAATAAAAACACAAGAGGGTAAAGCAACTGACAGAAGCTCTGAACAAATAAGAAGCCAGCAAGGATAAAATAACATGTCCTCAAGCGTTCTTCGTACGTAGTTCACACTTCTCAGGGGCACAAACTGAGCACTTTGTTTCAGATGTATTTCTTTTCAATCATTAAGCCACTCACCTCTGAAAAACGAGCTTCTCTGTGTGGAGGGAGTCTACTCGGCCACATGGCAGAGCAAAGGTTGGAAAAGAGGAGAGAGGGAACGGACCTGCGCTCGCTAAAGACAAGTGTCCTAAACAGCTTTTAAAACGGCCAAACAGACAATAAATCGCAAGCAGGCAGCACTTTGACAGCTTCTCCTTTTTTGCAGCTCTTCTTCATTAAAGTAAGGACAGAGCTTTGGGAGAATCATTGTCCTACTTTCAGTTAACCATGAGACTCTCCTCTCTAGGTCATTCTGCAACTGTCTGGTTTATTGGAAAACTTTGGTTTCTAATTTAGCTAACACTGCCCATCTTGAGAGGGTTTTAAAAAAAATCTAATTAATGATGTTTTTTCAGGGAAAATAGAAATGTCAAAGTGATCCTTGGTTAAAAAAAAATTAAAGCTTTTTTCTACTGTGCAGAGCATGGCAAAATGACATTTACAACAAAACTAAGTTGAAATAAGTTCAAGCATGCCCTTGGTAGTGTGTACTTATTTTAACTTGCATTAAATAGCTTTTCTCAGTGAGTTATTCAAACATTTTGTAGTGCTAGCTGTCAAGGGGGAAAAACTGTTCTGAATGCAAAGTCGAGTGCTCTCAAGGTTATGACATTTTCGGCTCGAACAATTGTCTTTTTAGATCACACGTGGCTCTAAGTCATTACTAAAAATGTAAGAATGACAGCAAATCACGAAACTGCAGAAAGGCACAAATATTAAATAAATAAAGCATATTTTAAGATGCATTCTTCACATTTAAAACTTACCGCTCATCTCATCTCCTCACAGAAAAACACACACATCACACACACATCACACACACACACACACACACACACACACACACACACACACACACACACACACACACACACACACACACACACACACACACGCCTCTCCTGATTCCTTACTGCTCACATTTCGGGTCCATCCCACATTAATAAATGATCAATTTTGCAGCTCTTATCATCAGCTCACATGCAGCTCCCTGGTGTTCTCTGGGAGTGGTACCACCTTTTAAAGCATTCGGACCTGCCACGTCACAGGGCTGCACTGCAGCCTGGATGGGCCTGCGTGACCTAGCTCGGTCCAAACAGGAGCCCTTCGCGCCACAACCCCCATTGGGACCCGTGTTTCATACAAGCAAGATGGTGGTAGTGGGAAGCTGTGTTTTATTTGAACTGAGCAATTCCATTAGCCTCCTGCTCCGTGTTTCATTTCTCATCTCTAAAAATCAGACACTTGTCTGACTGAACTGACAGCACCCTCCTTTTAGTCGCCCGTATCCAATTCAGCTGACTAAGGGTTCAAAAATGCTCCAAACGCAGTGTTTTGGTTGATTTCATATCGGGAACGAGTTTACATGCACATCCTCTCAGCTTCACACACACATGAACATACACACACACGTCTGGATTTGTCTGGGTTACAGAAGGTAACACAAGGCACACATGAAACCAACAGTAAGCAGTATCTGAGCAGGGATTTCACACGTTTATGAATTAAAAATATATTTTTTTGTTTTTGCTGGTTCACTGACATTTTCAATGCTTATAAAGAGAAAGAGTGTGTGAATGTGTGTGTGAGAAACTTAATGATCACATCAGGACAACCTTATATTACACTAAACGTGAAAAATTAAGAGTGCTAATAGGCTGAAGTTTCTCTGAACTATTGCAGCTGTTAAATGTTGACGGTAGTGATTTTACAGACACCCCTCCCATTTGGGGATGTCAGTCTCATTCCTGAATTCTCTATGAAACCTTACAAAAAAATCTACAGATATACAGAAAAAAATGACATATCAATGTTAAAAGTGCTCTGATTTGTATTATATTTTTAAAGCTATGCACAAGCACAGAATATATTAATCTGCGTATTTTTACATGCATTTCATGTCAAAACACTTTATCTTGTTTTGTTTTGTGGTCTTTTATTTATGGCTGACCTCAACATTAAATGATTTTCCTAAAAAAATGTATAGCATTCAGTTCACTTTGGCAAAGTTCTGCCCGAACATTAAGAGAATGATCAGAGCATTTCAACTATCTGTCCACCAATATTAACCCTAAACATATACTCACACATATGTATTTTTTCTTTTTAAATTCAATCTCTGGCCAGAAACACCAGCCACATAATAACTATCAAGCTGACTCCTGCTTTAAATCCAGTGTTGTTTTTTGCTAAAAGTATTGACTCATTGTGGTGTCTACTGCAGTGTGCAGTCTAGTGAAAGGGGAAAAGAGACGCTGGCTCTCAGGGGTTAAGATGCTAGCAGTCATGTGCCTGTCGGCTGCAACAAAAGCCTGCCTATGTAGGGTGCATACAGATGGAGTGAGCTCCTTTGTGTGCAGCGTTTCACACGTCGCAGCCTCGGAGCTGCCAGGTCTGGCTCTCTGGGCCTGGCTACAGGCCTAGCTAGCAGCTTATAGCACCTGACGCTGGGCTCTCACTTTGCTTTTCTTTGCGTGAGACCCAAGTGCAGCGAGTTTTTGAAAGATAATGGAACAGAAGTCCAAATAGTGGGTCACACGGCTCAACACAAACAATTCCAACGAAACACGGCACAGCAGAGCACAGCCAGGCAGGCAAGACAGAAGCACTGTAAGCATGGCTCCCACTTATCTCTGCCGCAAAATATTTGACTTTTCCCTCCTCTGCTGTCTGTCAAGTGTCCCTGAAAAGTGCTGTCCAAGACTACTTGAAACATGCTAACATACACACAGCCAATAAACTTTTAATCACGAGTACTGTTGTGCATGAAGTGTAAACAGTTTTTATCCTACTATCTTCTATATCACGTCCACCAAGTGACAACGGGAAGTTCCTTATGGTGTTGCTTTACAATGGTGTATAAACTATTTAAAGCCTGTGCGCAGGGCATTGCTACATATCCTATCAGTTGTCGAGCATAAAGTCCACTTTAAGCTAACAGCTTTTTTTCTTAAGCTGCACGAAGTCAAGCTAATGCTTTTCAGTAAAAAAGAATGCTCTTTATTTCGTTGTTGGGGAAAACACAAACCAGGATTCTCACACAGATGCAAAAGAATCTAAGAGTATATCATTCAAGTAAGAGTTACAAGATAAACGTCTTACCCAAATGCCACACACACACACACACATGCACACACACACTTGACCTTGAATGGAGCATTAAGACTTATTATATATTATGCATACACTAAATAAAAAAATTTCAGGACAGTGTAACTGCTGTAAATACCAGTTCTGTGCATTTGCCATTTGGAAGGTTATTATAATTTTATGAATAAAAATAAAAGCATTGCAGTTTTAAGCCTCCAACAACCAGTCAGGTTGTTTTTAGGCTCGTGCCTATACACACTCACAGGTAGAAGATTTAATTTAATTTTGACTATTAATATTTACCACTACAACTACTACTACTACTACTAATAAAAATAATAATAATAGAGCTGTTACTGCAAAAGAAAAATGTTATAAATTCTAAAACACAAATGCTTTACACACCTTCAACCTGACAGCAATAAAGATCTACTGTATATAATCGAAACTGTTTGAATGTGGGAACTCAAAAAGAGTAACCAGTTCAGTATCTGAACCCCTGTCTCTCCCTTACATATAATGTTGACTAATGTGCAGAAAGATAAACATTATATCATAGTGAACTTGACCTTTGACCCTGTGGAAATAAAATGCCACCACCTTATTTATCCCAGTCAACATCTGTGAGAAATTCTGTACATTTGTAATTTATTATTGAATAAATTACACATGAAAAAAGAATAAGTTTTTGAGATCACGATGACATCGACCGTCTGTGCCTCTGGCCACGTCTTTGAGACTAAGGCAGGGATAAATTCCCCTGCACACACCACAGACACCTTGTTCTTATATGATTTTTTTTATTGTTGTAGAGTCTGTGTGTAGGACATAGCTGGTGTCCTTATAGTTTCATAGCAGTGGGGACTAATCTACGTGATCACAGAAAATTGCAGATATTCACACGGAGCCTTGTATGCAATCTCCGATGATGATGTTCAACTCATCCAGATTCTTGAAGCTTAGCTAATTCAGGATCTATAAAACCGGCATAAGGAGACTGCCGTGCTATCAGGAGGCTGCTGGCTTGTCTGCTGTCTTAAAGCAGGACCCTTGGCTGGTACGAGGAATGAAGCTTTTGACATTTTAAATGCATAACAATATTTTTGAGGACTGGGACACACTGCTGCTTTGACTGCACTTAAAACCCACATAAAGTGGATGGAAATTCTGCGGTGGACCAGCATTAGTCTATTATTTCAAGCGCACAGCCCACTATTTGTACAAAAATAACTTTTTTTTTTAAAGCTTTTCATTTTAGTACATGTAAGCTTGTAGTCAATAAAAAAAAATACTGTTTCACTGTGCTGTTGATTTTGGATTGTCAAAGACCCAAGCGACAGAGGCTACACTGAGAACAAAATAGAGCCATAAAAAGTCACTTCTGCTATCCTTCCAAAAATAACAATTAATCTTTAATGAGAAATACTCTGTTCTCTCTAGATCTTCTCCCAAAATAGGATTACTGGCACAAAAAAAGCATTTTTACCTTGTTAGAGCCAATACGAGAACCTCTGTGCAAATATTAAGATAAATGAAAATATTTTAATATGAAGTCATTGGGGCTGCCACAAACGATTATTCTGATAGTCGACTAGTCACCGATTATTTTTGCGATTAGTCGACTAATCAGATCATGCATCCATTGGACATGAAACGTACAGCTTGTTGCACCAGCATGCATCTGCTCTTATATAACTATCATTAGCTTACAGCTTTAAGTGTTTAAGGTATGTGCGAACTAAAAATAAAGACAAGATGATAGTTTATTAAATTTTAATGACATTTGCAGATTGTTTCGGTGGAGTTTAATAAACTCCTTGCTATCTAAAATATAAAAGGACATTCTCAAGCATCTCACACTTCTGATAATCAGTTGTCTGCTTGACGTTTATTCAGCTGTGTAAAAACTATAACTTTAATTTCAGCCAAACCGATTTACTTAGGAACAAATAAAATACTAAAAAGAAGTTATCTAAGTGACTTATATCATGTTTAACCTGAGTAGCGAAAGACCGCAGTGGGTAACAGACGTCTACGAAAAAGTCGGAGCGCTTTTGAAAATATGTGGTGTCTTGATAAACTGAGCAGATATTTGAAGTGTACACAGCTACATTCTCGCCTGAAAACATGTTAAATGTTTATTTTGTGACCCAGAAAGAATAATAAGAGTAATATTAAAACTAACTAGCTGCCGCCATTGTTGGAAACTGAGCAGTGCCACGCTATGAATTCTGGTATAGGTTGGGCCACGAAGTACACACCCGGACCCATCCTTCAAATCTGGGGAAAAGGAGGACGCATTTGTCGGCCGCTTTTGTCGGAGTCTTCGAATTTGGACAGTCTTTGTCGTGTCGCTGTAACGCAATCGGCTTACAAATGCGGGCACAGTAAGATGCAGTTCCTGAATTTGGACACAGCTACGATACTGGACACTGCTTATTCTTCTTCGGGGTTTAACGGCAGCTGGCGTCCTTGTACCAGTGTTGCCAACTCCTCAGTAAGGAAAATCGCTATTGGTTGTCCTAAAAGTTGCTAGAACTCGCTAAATGATGTCATTGCATAATTGGTCATGCTAATCTAATTGTAACCTAGGTTGTTGGAGAGAGAAATAACATTGTGGAAGAGACATAAAGTGAGTAAAAACGTCCTAAATGCAGTTAGTTTATTTAGAACTACAAATTAAATTTCTTTTAGCAATTATTGTTTTTTTTAATGTCACAATTCCAACCCTGCTCCTTTACCCGGGCTTGGACCGGCAAAAGTGACCCGAAATAGGCACTCTGGTGGAGTTACTTTGTGTGTGTGTGTTTATAAGTAGTTTTAAACCTTGTGATCCACAAAACAGCATAAGAGTAAAAGAAGAACTAACTGCGTTACAGCACCCGCTGCTTGTTGAGAGTAAAAGCGATATGCGCTTTCACGTCTTTTTTTAGCGATTATTTTTTAGAAAAAAAGTCGCTAAGGGGTCTGAAAACTAGCTAAATACAGCGACAAAGTCGCTAAGTTGGCAACACTGCCTTGTACATGCAGTGCTGCCATCTTCTGTTTCAGTCCGTTATTACACTCTTAAATCCTACTACTTATTCCTGCGTCTTTTGGGATCTTACAAAGCATCAAACGATGCGTCGACTATTAAATTAGTGGTCGACGATTTTGATAGTCGACGTAATCGTGGCAGCCCTAGAAGACATTGAACGTTTGCATCACTTGTATTATAAGAACAATTACTAGCTGCTTTCCTGTACAACCATTTTCAACACAGAAAATGACTCCATGTTAGCCCCCATTACTTTCCATTATGAATGCTACCAACATGACAGAGATTTCTGGTTTTGGACATACAGGAGCACTTTTTTCTATAACGTGTTGTGTTCCCAGAGAAGACAAGTACCAAACTGAGAGCCCCTTTAAAAGGTGTTACTTTATCTCCTTAGAAGTGACACAATGGTCACTTATGCTGCCATCACACTTATAATGAGCTAGTGAGGTGCAATTAGCTCCCACATATTGTTCCACACCATGTTAAAATTTTAGAGTCTAAATACTCCAGGACCGGGAAATAAAACTGCAGGGCTTCAGACAGAAATGTGCTGGTGTCTGTCACACTTACACACACACAGAAACAAAACAGCCCTCCTCAAACAAGTTGCCTCTATAAGTTGTATGTTAATTAAACTTTTGTCAGAGTATTAGCTTCTATTTTCCGACCCTGCGCCCTCCATTCAGCAGTCACGTCTTAAAATACATATACAAATACACAAGCAGACACACACAGACTTTCAAATGTATAGCCACCACATGTTTCAGTTACATGTTTCCGAACAAGATGACTAGGTGCCTGACAACCTCACTGATGGAGGAGATGTGAGGGTGGGAGGAAAAAAAAACGTTACCCTAGCGTGTTAGTTTTCTGCCAGGGAGTCCCTATTGACCTGTTAAACCTTTGTGACTGGAACAAATGCAAATGGCGCTGACTTGTTCACACAACATACTAAAGGCTCATTCAAATGAGGCCCCGGGCCACAATGAAGCAGTGGCCGAGCACTCTGTGGAGGCTGGGCAGCCCCCAGTCTGAGAGAGAGAGAGACAGACAGAGATTCATTTTGCCATTGCACAGTTCATTCCAGTTGTCTGGTAGAGAGCAGTCAACCACTCTGATTACTTCTCCTTCATGAACACAGACACACACACACACACACACTCACAAGATAAAATTACCTTACACCTCTCCTGTAATTCTGTGCTTACTAAATCACACTGTTACACTGCACTGAACTTTACCCTGTAATTACCTTGTCTGTAATACTTTGTAACTGGATGCCAGCGGACGTGAACTGCTCCTGTTATCAAGTATGACACCACTCATCCTTGATAATGACACACTGGTTAATACACTCTAGCTTTCGCAAAGATACTGACTGTGCTCCAATGACTAATCACTTTTTAAGTCTGTCCAGCCAGCACAGAATAGGAAATGAAGTTGTAAAGAAATGAATAGAGACTGGAAGAAAGTGGCAGAGCAATACAACTCAAAGGCTAAATAACAGATAAATTATATGAATAAACAGAAAAAAAATTACTCTATCAGTAACAGCAATAATGACTACAATCAAGTCTATCACAGTTCATGTCAAAAATGAAAGTATGAGTAAGATATTTACAGCCTCAGAGATGGAAAAGAGCCAGACAATCCAATTGAGGTTTTTCCATAATAAGAGCATGAGCTGAGGTATTCAAACTGAGATACAATATTTGTATGAGTCAGTCCACAACTGGGTTAACTGGGTTATGAAAACAAAAATCTACAGTATGTAAACAACGTTAAAATGCTAAAAAGGAATGCAGCCAAAACACTGCGGGGAAGCCTAGGATTAAAAAATGATTTTTAAAAAAGACCATGTCTCTGCGATTCCCCCCGGTCTGTACACATCTATTGTGTTTATTTCTTGTGCACAGTGTGTAAGAATGTTTAAAAAAACAAAAAACTAATTAGAAGCTCAGCTTCACTATAATGTTTTAAGAAGCAACTATTAAAAACAATTAAATTAAAATTGTTTTATGCGTAACACACAGCAACAAAATACCTCATTGTGATATTGGAGTATTAGCCTTTTAACAGAATACAACATGCTAGGGTGGAAATAAAGTAGAGCTCTTTTGCTCCATCCCCTTTCTTCAAGCAGGAGATTAGTGGGAGCCTGAGGATGACTCTCACGCGCACATATGGACAACACCTGACCTGAGAGAAGCTGCCTACTGGACCTCCACTAAACTGGATTTATCAAATGAAGGGTTTTATACCAAAGAAGGGAAGTAGTGGGATGTAGACCAACTACTGCAATTCAGTGTAGCGACCTAGATCCAATACTCTGTGAACATGTAGAAGTTCAATTTTGATGTTGTTTTATTTAAAGAATTTACAGCTACAGAACTCACTCTCTCTCTTTCATATATATATATATATATATATATATATATATATGCTTGGAAACAAGCGTTAAAACTTGGGATTTATTTCAATGTGTAAACATGAAGCTGAGATGTGCTGCCCATGCTGTATAAGGAGTGACACCTGCAGAGGTCACACATGAGCTAAAACTCTGCAGAAAAAGAGCAGAGGAAATTTAGAGAGAGGAGAAACCGAGGCGACAGATCAGACGTCTAACCCCATTTACAAGTACTTTTTATTGCTCTGTTAAAGTTTGTTTTGCAGGCCTGAAAAGCTCGCTACATAACACAACACAATGACTGCAGTAGGTTAAATAATTAGTGATTTTCTATTTAAATATTCATATAAATTGTACTTACTACTTTTTATTCTTTGACTCCTCCCAAAACATATTTTTATACTTTCTACTTGTCTTTTTTTAACATTAACATTTCTCTCTACATGTCTTTGTACCAGATTTTTACACAAAACACGAAGCTTACATAAGACACATGGATACACTTTTAATTTCCATCGCCGGACACCTGGAGCAGCTCCAACATTAAACCACTGCTTTAATCAATAGTCTACATTATAAAGTTATTATTATACTGTAGAGGACTACTTTCTATTGAGTGCATTAAGTTCTTAATTTTTGGAATACTTTGCTTCCAATTCATTTTAATTTTTTACACAAGATTTTAACTTTAAACTTAAGTGGATTAGTTCCACTCATCACAGAAAAAGGACACAGGTCACACGCAGAAGCAAACTGAGCTTTCACAACTAAACGAAAATTATAATGAACTCTTTTGGCCGACTCCAGTCAAAAGCATATCCTGCAGCCAAGCACTGTTCAAAAGCACAGAACTTTATTTCATGTTCTAGTGAAGCTCCAGATGCTTCCAAACATACTAAACATGTCATGTTGAATTATGAGAAAGTGCTGGAAAACCGATGTGTGAAACATGCAAATATTTTGCAGTTAATCTAACCATGGGGCTGGAAAACAAGAGCACTTTAGGGTTCGATACTTTGTTCAATACAGTCAGTAAGTACTGTGGCATCTATGCAGAGTACTGCATGAGAAATACACAGTAATGTTTGGAGGACGTTTTTTTCTTACTTAAAAAGAAGCACAAAACAAGATTAAGAGGAACATCACATTACCAGTGGTCCGAGTAAACTCAGTGAACTTTTGTGAGCTTGATATTGATCTCATGGCAATGAATCAGCCAACTCCACCCATGTGGTATTCTATGCAAGTCAAAACAAACATAATTCCAGTAATCCCTTGTGTTTTCATCAAGAATGTTATTCATTCAGGTGCCTTCAAAGTTTACCCACATTCATTTGGCACAAAAGAAGTCTTGAATCGTCTCCTTCTAATTTCTATTTCAGCACTTTATGCCCAAGGATAACCATAGGTGCCCTTATTAACTAAAAAACCTCTCCTTCCTTGCACAGATCATGGAAAACTCAGTTTTGCAACAAATGCATGACAACGTCATTTGTTCTGATTTACAAGGAATCAAATACTTCACAGAACAGAACCAAAATGATTAGTTATCACACATAACCACCCCTATAGGCAGGCCCATGTGGCTTTCAGTGGGAATCTCCAAGTTCGGCAGTCCTGTTGGACAAACTGTGACTCATCACTCAAATCTGATTATGCAGTTTGACTCTTAATCATCCCATTTTATGTCACTCTGCCACTTTGACTTTCACAAAAGATGAGGAAAGATGCCTCGAGTGTGCATACATTTTGAGCAAACTCTACTTGAAAACCCTCAATGACATTACGAAGTACAGATTTCACAGTGACTAAATTTCAGTTCCCATTTCAGCCTTCAAACTTTAGTCCCTTTTATAATTAAAAAATTATAAAGAGATGATGGACAAAGACAGAAAAGTTATATAGGTTTGAATTGATGTTTTTGATTTTCATTTATTATAATACAAAATATATATATGCTACCCTTTCAGCAGGCATAAGAGTGTTGAATAAATTAGCATGGATCTCTGTGCCCTTCAAACAAATGTATGCTCACCTGCTTTACAATGTCTGAGGCCCTGTGGGTTCTCGTTCTCCTCGATGTGCTGCCCTGCACCTTAAAAAGAGAGAGAGAGAGAGAGAGAGAGAAGGGTCAGTTTACAAATTAGCATTGGGGATGATCGCCACTCTGTTGCTTCAACCTGCACTGTGAAAAAATGATCGAGATCTGTGATTGATTAGGATTTGTGGTGCACCGTTTTGTTGCGTGCTGTTCTCTCACAGTGTGCCAGCACAAGCTGGGAATGACACATCGTTACTGGAACATTTCTGCTGCTACATATCGTCGCTGTATGGCAGAAGACCAGAACAATAATATTTACCCTTTGTTTCAACCATAAGTTTTAGTTTTTATGAAATAATCGTGTTTAACTGCAATCATAAAGAATAAATATTAATTATATCTGTTAACATGTATTTTCATATACAAAAAAGGACATTGATATACCTCATGAAGTACAGATTGAGTTGTTCAAATCAGCATAAAAACTATAACTTTTACCCATTATGGGGCGTCATATTTGTCTATCAAGAATTCAAAAGCAAACTAAAATAATTTGTGATAGATAGATAGATAGATAGATAGATAGATAGATAGATAGATAGATAGATAGATAGATAGATAGATAGATAGATAGATAGATAGATAGATAGATAG
>NW_024582375.1:2125513-2248073 GCF_018398535.1 Haplochromis burtoni
TAGATAGATAGATAGATAGATAGATAGATAGATAGATAGATAGATAGATAGATAGATAGATAGATAGATAGATAGATAGATAGATAGATATGTAATATGTAAGTAGTATCAAATATTAGCCACAATTTTAATGTAATTGTTATTGCACTTTAATGCAACTTTACAGAGCAAACTTAAATATAATTTTATTTAAAAAGGTGCAATATGCACAACACCTTGCTATAGGAGGAGGACACTCTTTAGCATCTAGAGCACAAGCACATCAGAGCTAAGGGTCTCCTTTTCTTGCATCGCCAGACACTGCTGCAGCTTAGAAGTGATCTATCCCACAACCCCACCCTCATTCAGTCTTTTCCCCTGACCTCAGCATCACCTGATGCCTGCTGTTGGGTTAGGGACACTGAACGCACCACAAACAAGGAGTCATTCCTGTTATACTTCTTTAAAGTGTAACTGGAGCCTCATGCTCAGTCTGATTATGAAGTTTACAGTGGGACCCAAGCAGACACTTGGATACTTGTGGAAATTAAGTCTGGCAAGAAGCCTTGTTACGTTTACTGTTTCTGCACTGTAAAAGAGTTGCATGTACATTAACAATAAAACAGGGCTGCCACCAAGTTACTGTTAGTTTAACAGTTTTCCTACTGTTATCTACATTACAGCATGCTACTACAATGATAGCGTGTCCTGAAGTGCTCCGCGTTCCTTTATTTCTTCCTTATACCACGTCAGCTATAAAAACCTGCACAATGTAAGTCTTCCTCTCTCTCTCTTTACCACTGAGGGCATAGCCTGCTTGTTTGTAAAAGATTTACTGGAATTGTGACCAAAGTATGGTGGCATTTACATTTAGTATTAGCTCTCAATGGTGGCTCATGTGTTTCATCAAACAGGATTGGTGATTAAAATGAAATATCGACCTCTAATGTCAGTTAACATAATGTGAAAGTTTAAAAAAAAAAAGGGGCAACAGTGTCTGTCCAGCTTTCAGTGCTAAGGCTAATCCTGCTAGCATTCTATAGACAGACAATAAATAATGCATTATCAAAAAAAGTTTTATTTTTTACATAAATAGACTTGATTGTAAATGACTTGGAGTGTACAAAATCAAGCATACCTCATATTGAAATTATATAATTTGCACTCAACATTTTGAGAAGACCACTTTCTATATAGACTATGTACTAACCAATAATAATAATAATAACAACAACAATAATAAATTCCTGACTCAACATATTTATTCAAGACTTCAGCTTTTTTTTTCTGTCCACGAAGTTACAGCCTCAGGGCTAATGCTGCAAAGTCCAATTAAGGGTTAAAGACACCCGGCCAAGGCTTGCTTACTGAGCAAGTCAAACCCCTCTGCTGTAGTCACACAAACAAGATATTAAAACACAAGGAAAAAATGGTTCCTTGACTACTCCTTGAGCAGACTAGACTATTCATTAATGAATAGAATGTTTCGTAACCCATATGGAAAAGATATATATAAATCTTATAAAGTTTGTATCTGTCTTGTGTGAAACTTGTATGAAAAGCATATAAGAGTGAAAACAGATATAAGATCCATTGAAAAATTATATAATGAAACTTGTATGTTTTGGATACTTACTAAAACAATGTATGAAAGTAATGCGAAAGTGGCCACTTTCATGAGTAATCACATATAAGTTTTTACTATTTCTTTTCCGTATGGGAAGGACCGATACAGTCCTTACGAAACAGGTATTCTGGAATATTTCTGTCTCTCGGCAGCTGCTGGGTGTGTGACGATGTTTCTAGAATAGTCTGTAGATAGTTCAAAAGGTATTGAAAAAAACCATGAACGAGGCTGAGTAGGTGTTTTTAGTTAGAGTATCTGGCCTTATTTAATTCCTACCACCCCCACCCCTCCACACTAAAATATGTACATGAAACCTTGAAGATGAGATTAGGTCATGCTGTTTCAACATTTCTAGCATTTGCCTTGGTCTGCATGTAGTTCTTGGAATAAGTGTCATCACATGTGAAATATGTCTAAGAACACATTTAAACTCAGTGACCTTCAAACCAAATGAATCAATCTCACGTTTATTCCACAAAATTATTACATTTTTGGGATGCCAACGAGTTGATCTATAACGCCGGCTTCCAGTCATTCTTTTTCTGTGGTACAGTACCATTTATCACTCCACAGATCACTCAGAAGATTCATTGGCTACTTTTATCTTTTGTTCTTTACTTTTTAGCTTTCAGCAATACAAAGGGCAAATGCTTTGTAGTGTCTCGACACTGGCCTTGATAAACCCAGTTTGTGTGTGTATGGTAAATACTTAAAAATACTTTAAATGCTTTCCAAGTATTTAATGGACCTCCCCTTTTTGCTGCACTTAGTTTATAACTGAACCGGAAGAATATGCACTCCTACCCACAAAGCAACCCCCTCACCCAGTCTTCTCACAGGACTTGTGAACTCTCCATAAACCCCTGAGTCCCTCCAGAACACTGCTGTTCATCTGGAATCAGAAAAACTCCACACACACACACACAAAAAAAAAAACTTAAATAGACACTAAGGTACAGAGAGTGAAAAGAGAGAGGGACAGAAAGAGAGGCAGGCCAGATTGCAGAGGGCTGAATCAATGCAGCAGCCTGGTCTCTTTTTTTTCTCTCCACTCTTTTTCAATTTTTTTCTCTCTCTCTCTCTCTCTCTCTCTCTCTCTCTCTCTCTCTCAAATGATTCACAGTGGAAGGAAAAGGCCTTTTCCCTGTCCTCAGTTGAACTCCACATCAGCTTCCTGTTAGAAAGGCAAGGAGGAAACACCCAGAGCAACACGCGCGTGCGCACATACACACACACAAACACACACAGAAGAAGGCCTTCACTAGTGGATTCTTCGCTGCCAGAGAAATTAGGTCAAGCACTTAAATGCCCTGTGCTGAGATGCACAGAGACTTAAAATGTGAAGTGTTTGGTGGGGACAGCAAAAGCACAGCAGAGCAACAAACACACATGCAAACAAACGCCTGTTGCACTCGGGATATACACACACTAGTGACACACTTTACATCTCATGGTTTTCCACATTATTAATACCAGAGAAAACTTAAATAATCAGTGACAGACGCCCACCTACTGTTAACACACCATCCATCTGTGCAGATTAGAACATGACAAGGTGGCTTTGTCACACACGATAAAATAAATGACGAATTAAAAAGGGGGTAAGGAGAAAAAAACAAACATTTTAAAGCCCTTCTCAGGCAAAAAGCTAAAGGAGTATGTGTGAGTTCTCAAAACGCCAGATGACCTGATTAGGGAGCGACAGGACTCTGCGCGCCTATACGAAACAGCTAAAGATGGGGTGGGCGAGCACAAGACGCCACACTGCAGCATCGGCCGTGCACGCCGAAAATCCCCCTCGCCAAACCCCACCGCCCCCCGCCCTCTGACCTGAAATGGCCTTAAAGTAACAACACACCACATCGCCATCACGTCCAATCAACTATTCATAGAAAGGCTGGATTGCGCTCCGTCCTGATCTTGCCGTTTAGGGTTTCAATCAATTGCGTGAGATATGAGAGTGTGGCAGGGAGTGTGGGAGGGAGGATGAAGCTGCTCTGAAAGCAAATGAGAGGAATTTTTTTTTTTTTTTTGCTGAATCCAAGCCTTCTTCTTTCCTACCATATTGGCCACTGCCAGTATGGCCCACAACGGAGCTCAGAGCTACAGGGTGGCGGGCTGAATCTGAAAATAATCACGTCAATTTTCACTCCACAGCCATGTCCTTTCTTCTGTCCCACTGCCTCACTGTAGAGAAATGAACCCCGGCCCATTGTCTAAAGGCCACCTGTGTTTCTGCTGCATTCTCTCAAAGGCACATTTTCCTGTTTATAACCATGATTGTGCCTTATAAACATAAATCTCATAAGACACAGAGGGGAAAAAAATTGTGTTTGTGACCAAGCTATTGCAGCCAAGAGGTCGTTCTGACCCCGCTCAAATTTTTGGCTCCTGACAGTTGTGTTCCTCTTTCATGGTGAGAATGTGGCAATAGCACAACACGCCGTGTTTTGTCAGCTAACACAGATCTTTTCCTGGGAAACGCTGCTGCTTCTTTGCAAATTTGACCGACACTCCAGAATGAACAGAATCTTACCCGACCGGCCAACCAGGCTGCACACAAAGCCTTGAGAGCACACAGGCACACATACACTTACAAAGCAAAAAAGAAAAAAATGTAGCCAGATGAGCAGAGATGAACTGAAAAGGAGAGGCAATTCTCTAAGGTGTGCGTGGGCCACTTTTTAACCTTTAACCTGCGATGCGTTTCCGTGCCGGTGAAGTGTGGCCTGAGTGATATATCCAAGTTAAACTGACAGCAGTAAATTTGAAAAAATCAGAGTATGAAGCTAACAAAAAAGGAGACTTGTGCTTTAAATCAATAGAGTCAAATTTAATAAATTTACACCCAGTGCAAATTACAAAGCAACCATGCTTTTATGACTTTATGTGCAGGCTGCATTTTTGCTTTAGTTGCTTTTAGAAGAGGACGATGATTTCCCCACTTTATTTATTATTTAGCAGGAATCTGTGTGATTATCTTCAGCCAAAAACAACCAAAGAACGAGGCTGTAAAAAGAACTTTGTGTGCTGCTACCTGGCCAGTGTAAAGCACCTGTTATTACTGCCCACATCCACGTATAACATCAAACAAATCAACATCAAACGCATCACAAATCTAATATCTCACGGGGAATTTAAGCATGTGTCTTTTTAGAGAAGCTCAGTGTACACCTGAGACACAGCCAGGAAGCACCAAACGGGCCTTTAGAGCATTAAAAATACATTCAGCTACTGCTGAGTTAGCTGCTCTCGGATTTCAATGAATTAATTTCATCAAAAAACTTCTCTTGAGGGGAAACCACAGTGACACATCAGGGGGAAACCGCACAGTTCTACCATATGTTCTCGGGTCTTACATACGCTCATCATCTCGGGGCGCACAGCTCCGGGAGACGCAGTTTTTACTAATTAAATGCACATTTTTCCTTTTCCCCCATCAAATCCTTCAAACTGATCACTTGGAGAGCGGTGATGTTTTCCGCTGGATTGACGCGATCCGCCCGGCTGCCTATCTGTGTTTGCATCGGGGACAACAAAGGGGGGAAGATTATGCCTCTCAGCTAGCAGAAACTAGGGCACGGGAAGGCGACCTCTTTTCTCGTATTGCGACGGAGAATTTACAGCCTGGCGACCATTTCCATCACCGCGTATAGACTATAAGGTGTCTGCGACTTGTTCTCAATTTTAAAGATTTTTTTTTTAGCTATTAAACAGTTTCGGGCACGCTGGAAACTTCCCCTAAGGACTGTTTCAGTCATAACAGTGTCAATATCCACTGACTCAGTCTGGGGAGGGTGTTGGTGGAGGGGAGACGCACCGCCACAATTCACACACGCTGTATTGCTTTTGCTTTTAAAACAAAACCTTTGATGTAATTTTACGCAATTGGCGCAAATTTAAAACTAAAAATAAACGTATAGAGCGGCATTTTAATACGCACCGATTCGTCTCAAGTTCAAGTTGGATGGTCTGCTCCGGCGTGTCCAAGTCGGCCGGCTTTATATTTCCTTTAGCCCACGGTGACTCGTCTTCCTTTTTGTGTCTGGAGCCACGAAACAGCAGGAAATTAAAAAAGCAAGAAAGGGACGATATTTGCAGACTGAGATGTGGAGGAGTCATCTCGAGACTCGGTCTCCGAGAGCCGCTGCTATGTCACGAAAGTGTTGCGTTTCCCCCCTTTCTTTCTCCGCGTCTCTCTCGGCCGGCCATGCAGCTCGGTTCAGTGGGGACAAACAGCAGACTGCGCCGTGCGACTCGCGCCGCCGGTGAACCAGATGCGTCAAGTTCAGCTGAGGTGAAACACGAGTTATACAACCACACCGCTGTGCGGTGCAGGCTGCTCTGCCGTGCTGCTTATTTAAAGACTCCAAAATACGAAGGGAAAGGGGGGGAAAAACAAAAGCCACCACTCTGAAATATCAGCAAAAACGAGCCTGCGTTCAGATGATTATTAAGGGCTGCCTCACTCCCTCCCCTCCTGCCCCCTCCGCGGACCTAAAAAGCACTATTTGCTGGCGTGAACTTTTGTCAGCCTCGTGAAAAAGACTATTTTAATTCCGCCGTCAACTTTTACTGGTGCTGAAAATAGCACAAATTACTGCCGCGAAATTATTTACAGCAGTAAAAGAATATTAAAGAATTAAAAACAAAAATGCTATAAAACAACCACCAAGGTCACTGTAAAGTCACATATTTTCCATGGCACACAGGTTTTATGCCCCACCTTGAATTATTACACACATACCATGCCTTTTCCCCCCACTTGCACCACCCCTGCTTTTGTAATTAACAATTACTCTGGTAAGTAGCTTTGCTGTAAAGTATTATTCATAAAAGTGTGTGCTTTTAAAACAAACTGCAAGTGTGAAGCTAAAGAAAAATAGCCACAAAACAAGCAAAATGTGCTGCGTCACCATCCGTCCGGGCTAACGGCGCTCTATTAACAGCACATTAACTTAAATGTAATTCTCATGTTAGCTTAGACCTTAACCTCCACAGCTAGGCTACTTCATTTTCTTCATCTGCTAGCTTTTAAAACACACTCCCCGAAAGCGGGACTTCACACACCTGTTCCCTCCCTGCAGTTAATGAGCTTCATTCAGTTTTGTCCTCTCTGCAAGTTAATGAAGACCTCCTTATTCACTCGACGCCACAGGTGACTCGCAGACAAGCCCGGACTTGTTGAGGTAGCCAGTTTGCCTCACAGACACTTTATTGATTAATCAGCTGTGGTGATGAGTCAAACCAGAGCTGCTGGAGCACGTCCCCGACATTTTGAAAAGTTGCTAAAAATAAATAAATAAATTTAAAAAAAACCCCCCAAGTGTCAAAAGCGAGGGGATGTGGGAGATATTTTAATAGCTAATAATTTGATTTTTCATGCTGGGTCACACTAGTTTAATGTAAGGAAATGAAACTGTAATAGAGTCCGTGTACTAGGGGAAAAATGTTTTCCGAGAGAGTTTGTAGGGGAATTTTATGATTGGACTAAAAATAAATAGTGCGCATCTTTAGGTCTAAATCTTTTTTTTAATCTAAAATTATTTATAATAACATGGAAAGTTCATTAAATGTTATACTCCTTACACACAGCTCTGCACAGGCACTCTTTAATAATGTAAACACACACAAAAGTGGCTTCCCTGTAAGATTTAACCTTTTCCTCAGGTATGTTACTGAGAAATGAGATTCTCTGAAGGCAAGGATAAAAAATTAACTTTTAATATTCCTCTGGAATGTGTAAGAACACACTCCCTCACCATCAACTGCTCAATGTAAATTAATAAAGGGGGACCAAAAAGTCAATTATTAAGGGAGCTAATTAATTAAAATCCTCCCTTAAAAATCATGGTAATAATATTAATAGGAAGAAAAACATTAAAAACAGCAGGTGGAAATATGTCAATGTGATTATTTTGTGGGAAAAAACTTAACACTAGTAACAGAAGTTGAACAGAAGCATGTTTGTCCCTCAGTTCGTGATCAAACCACTGCTTGTGTTAGTTGTTTTTTCTAAGCTCTGTGCACATTAGCACTGGAGCATCACACTGTGAACTAGCAGAGTGTGCAATGAGTGCACGTAAACCTGTATTTACAAGCGTACAGAACACCTATATTCACGAGCATGGAGCCATACTATAGGATTAGGAGTGTGTGTGTGTGTGTGTGTGTGAGAGAGAGAGATGTTACAGCTCAGCTGCCTATGGCCTGAGAATGTAGGCTATAGCTTACTGGGATTAGAAGGTGACACGAGTTCATATTATTAAGACAAACACACACATATTTAAAGCTGCAATAGTTCATGAATAAAGGCTGTGTGTAAACTTTTATTAACTAAAGCCAATTATAAAAAAAAATAGGGTAATGTTTTTACTTACAGTTGTGATGTTTATAACTAATATATATATATCTATCTATATATGTATCTATCTATCTATCTATCTATATATCTATATATATATATATATATATATATATATATATATTATAGAGATGATAATATTTTATTAACACACATAGGCGATAGTAATTGCTTAATATATTATTTTATGTAAGCGAAGAAACATCAAATTCTTATGTAGGGCTCAGGCTCATATTTGTTCTCACACACACACATACAACCCTGTTATTTAAATTTCTTAGATGTTAATAAACATATTCATTGTAATATAATATATTAGTAATTGTGGTCAGCACAGAAGTGTGAAGTTATTGTGTAATGTAAGTATTCTGTATTTTATTATTTCACCATGTCCTTTCTTTGTAGAAAAGCATTTTTCATAAGGCACTTTTGAACTTTTTTATCTTTGTAATCACCTTTAGAAATGTTTTCACAGTTCCTTAAATTTTGTAAATGAACATGCTCAAATTATAAAATACCTTCAACAGGAAATATATTTAATTATTAATGATCTTTTTTGTCTGTTTTCCCTCAAAAGTGGACCTGAAACTATAAAATCCCCACGTTTCCTTTGCCTGGGAAGAAAAAAAAAATGCTCCAATAATAATAAAGTGAGCTTCAGGTAAAACAAATATTAGGAGATGTTAATGTCACTGGTGGATTTGCTGCAGATGTCGTATTTGGCACTTATCATCCAAAATTTTACACCCAAATTGACTTTTGCACTCAGTACTCATCAATGTTTCATTTGACTGAATTTGAACACTCACTCGCATCAATTACGTGAAAAGTATTGACGAGAGAAAAGCACCAAGTCCCGCCATTAACCTTCTTTTACGGGACTTTTTCATAAAATCGAACCGGCAAAGTGTCCGAGGAGGACGGGCGAGGAGACGAGATGGCGTAAACAGTGTTGAATCTAGTGGAGTTGGCCAGGGTGCTCTATTTGGCACTTCTAATTTGCAATCAGACCCTCTCTTTGAGCCCACGTCTCCAGACAGTGTGGATGGCAGCTGAGACAAAGCTAGCATTCTCCACCGCCCAAGGCCCCTCTTAGTTTTATTTCAGGCCACTGCTCTCAGACACAGACCATTCTGCATGGAGTACCCAAAGACAGCAGCCACAGAGAGGGAAGAGGAGGAAGGAGCAAGTTTGGAGGAGGTGTGGAAAAAAAGTGGGAGGAGGCTTTGTCAAGGACCAAACTGCTGTCTGTCTCTGTCTCTCCCTCCTCCACCTACCCTCCTCTCACTGCTCCTTCCTCTCCTTGGATGGTACCCCTGGCCTGGCCCCCACCCCCGCCCTCAAACTTACTGCAGTGCAGTGCCACGCCCCACCTAGTACCACGAAAAACACTTGAGACATGATCGATCACACCACTCAAACCGGGGCACGCCAATCATGACCTCCTTCCCCTTCACCATCTCTAGTTTTTTTAGCTCACGGGAGCAAACAAGCTCTTTTGAGATTAGCATGCCGAGTGTAAGAAGTTTGATAAACTCCTCCACAGCTCACTTCGGCACGCGCACCAAATGGGTAATACATGGCACATCATCTCATGGTGCAGTTGTAAAAGTGAAAATTGAGTCACTCTGGTGGCAGACTTTAGTGCCACAGCAACCCAACTCTTTGAATACTTTAACTCTTTGAGTGCAACAGATTTTAATTTGGCAGGGAAGCTGGTGTCCGATAGGCAGTTGGCACAAGTTCAAAGATTGGAGTCAGAATCAAGGGTCAAAAAGTCTCCGCTGCCTTTGTGCTTGGTATTCACAAAGTATAAAGTTTTGTGTATGCAGTAAAGCTTGGATGAGCATACTTGTTTTTACAGTAATGCCCTGTTTAAGGAGATAATGAACAGGAGTTAGGGATTTTCTGGGGCTTACAGGGATAACCGTGACGCTGATAATTCAGCCCAATATATATAAATACGTAATCTAACTCCTTTAGAAAAAAAAGCGTGAGCACGCATGCCTGCGCTGTTATCCACACGCCGACGTTATCTCCTCGCTATCAGCAGTCCTGTGGTCGTACAGTTCGTTGTGGCTTAGTTGCCACAGGTAACAGGTCAATGATTACCAAGAGGGCCGAGGGTGTCCTCAAGCTCAGGTCATAGTCAGTTCCCCGAGAGAGAGACCAGGACAGCAGTGCGCTGCAGCTGCCGTGTGTAACTCTAGGCCTGAGTGTTGAAAAGCGGCACTGTGTTCACATTGGGCATGTGGCCTGTGTCAGGGGGCAGGGGCCACACTCCAGTAGCCGGTGCTACTTTATGAGGAGAGGATGGGATCTTTTTATTTGGCTTTCAAGCAGTCGCTACTAAAACCAGGAGGCACTAAAACTTTCACATGATGTCGCTTTAAATCCACAGCTGTACCTTCCCTCCTCATCAATAACATCTCCAAAAACGGAGAAAAGATCTGCCTCAGTCCTCTTTTTTGGTTTGAGCTGATTCCCACAGATTGTGTCACTTATTAGCTGCTTTTCCTGCACTGGACCAAGGAGCACAATCCCTCTCAGTCTCACTCGAACACATAACAATGCCAGGAATGGCTGCATTTGTGCAGTACGACCATTAGGCAACATCCAACTGCCTAATTCATTCAATTTCTCCCTCTGCCGTGCCAGCACAATTGGCCTGAAAGGGCACAGGTGGGGGGCAGAGGAGGCTGGTAGGCTTGCTGCTAAAGTCGCTCACACAGTTCTAACTGTTCTAGGGGGCTTGGATGGGTTAAAGCACGGGAGCTGGTTGGGAAAATCGTGTCCTTGAGGCGATCCCAGCCGGGCTAGGCAGTCACCCTGACCCTTCTCTCTCTCTGAGCTTGACCCTGACTGTATCTTTAGCAGTGAACGGTACAAATTACTGGATCGCACGGCTCTGCTTTCTCCCCTCTTGAATCCCTTTCTCTTTCTCACTTTTCTTTTTCTCCGGATGACCACAAATAGCCATTGTCGCTGCAGACCACGAGAACAATTGGGTTCTTATGCTGTGGCTGGTCAGGGGATGGGAGGGTAAACTTCGGCAATGACTGCACTAAGTAAATTATAGCTCCAATGGCCTGTGTGGTTTGGAGAGGCTGCGCTTTGTGAGAGGTCCTGCAAGTAAAACCACCGGTTCAGCACATTCGCTGCACTCTGCAGCGAAAAACTGACGATAGCATGGCAGACTTTTTTGCTTTTTTTTTTTTTTGTTTCGCTGGTTTTTCTCGATCTACCAGAGCGGTTCATAGTCGTGTAAGCAGTTTGAGCTAACACTGAGAGCTGTTAAGAAGCAGTTTGAGTTTTTGTTTGGAGTCTCTCTGTAAACTACATCTTGTGAAATAAATAATTGCATGACTGCGGGGCAATGCAAGATTGCCACAGTCCGGCTCCTTCTCCCCCCCCCTTCCCTTTCTCTCAGATCGAGGCTCCGCCTGTCGACTGTCCTCCATCGCTCCACCCTCCCACCCTATCCCCTTTCTACATGACATCATCCGCACATCTGTCGTCCCAACAGGGTGCTAGTGACACAGACAGGCCACAAAATTAGTAGAGTTCCTCCCTCTGCCTTTGTCACCATCTCTTTCTTCCCCTCTGGTTTTCTCTTTCTTGCTGTTGCTTTTTGCTTTCCCTCAGCGCTCCTCGGTATTCCTTTCTTTCCTCTCTTTATACTTTCTAACCCCCACAACCATCACCATGCCCCCACCCCTTTCTGCATTATGTCCTGTAAATAATATAGCTGCATGCTGCATTACATTCTGCCTGTTTCCTACAATATGGCACGTACATTTGAGCAGGCAGGAAACAGCCATTAAGCTAAATGATCCGTGAGCTTCACCCCAGCCTTGACCCATGTGATTGTGAGCAAACTCAATCAGCAAGGTCAGCACTAACACGATGTGACTCTTACAAAAGACTTTTTTTTCTTGACTTTCTCTGATTTGAGCTAATAGGGCCTGCTAAAACCGGTTAAGAGGTTGCGGTTGTATCAATTTGTGCGTTGTTTTTTTTGTGTGTGTTTGTGTGTGTGTTTGTGTGTGCGCCCGAGAAAGAGTGCAAGAGGAAGAGAAAGAGAGTGGGAGCGATTTCTAGTGTGTTTCAACAGTCAGACCCAACCCATTAAGGGCCAAGTATTTTCAAGGGAATAGAGACTTACAGAAGTATAACACATGTTTGATTCCCAGAGCCCCAGTGCAATAATTCTTCACACATGAATTACTCACAGATCAAATCAAGTTGTACTGGATCACACAGCTGCGCTGGATTTACAGGTCTGCTGATGTGTTAGTGAGCGTTCACATCACCATTCACGCTGTTAATACCATCATTAACCAAGTTTCCTTTTAAAAAAATTACACTTCTCATATATTTCCTCCTTTATAGGCGTATACGTGGTAACACTTTAAGTAAAGGTCATCAGTACAGGTGTTCATCATTAACTACTTGATTATTAACATCCATATTAGTTGGCTCTTAATAAAGAACTCTGAATTATGGATTTTTACTTTTTTGGGGGGCCAGAGCTTTTACGTCGACTATATATAAAAGATGGACCTACCCACTATGACATCACCCAGTGGTTACTGAGGTCCTGTTGTGAAGCCTCAAGCTGAGAGTTTGCTCTGCCATCACATCTTCTTTCAAAATACCATTTTAGTGTTTAGTTTGAAACAACCTGTGACGAGTGAAGGGAGAATCTGGTTGAGAAACACACAGTAGACAATGTGGACCTTGCTTTATCCTCCTTTGGACTATAATGAGACCATAATATACAATTTTTAAAAAAAAATTGGATGTATTCAGTAAGGTTTAAAAGTAATGATTAAAACCACAAACTTATCAGGAAAGTGATTTGTAGAGGTTGTAGAACAAGGAAGCTGAGGGCTGTTTTTGCAATTCTACACAATCAATCATTTAGAAAGAATGCACATGTAAAGCACCTCTGAAGACCTGTAAGCTGTTCATCTATGAACTGCCGTCTACGGACGTTGACCGTTTTCTTTTAAGCTATTTTAGTGCTCTGCTTCTTTAAGAAATCAGCTTGGTTACAAATTACATTTCAAAGTCATATTTTTTAGTAGAGCTGCATGGTGATGCCTTCCTTTTTTATTTTTAGCTAGAGTGTGACAAGTGAAAGTAGTGCCATAAAGACCTGGGATTGTATGGCCGAACTCTTAGATTCCATGTCCAACAACAGCTAGCAATCAATCCCACAGCCCACACTAGACAAGCTATTGGCATTTTGCTAGCTCTGCTCTGCCAAGGTTACACACACTCTGATCGTTAACTGAAAAAATCTAATCAGCCAGTCACTTGGCAGCAACTCATTGCATTTAGGTATGTAGACGTGGTCAAGATGGAATACTGAAAAACTGAGCATCAGAATGAGAAAGAAAGGTATTTTAAGTGGCTTTGAATGGTTGTTGGTGTGTTGGTGGTAGATGGGCTGGTGTGGATGGGTTACTGTCCCACACAACCCTCCAGGGTTTAGAGAGAGTGGTCCGAAAATAGAGATAATATCGTCTGGGAGAAAATAGCTGGTTAATGGAAGAGGTTAGAGGAGAATGACCAGACTGCTTCAAGCTGATAAGAAGGTAACAGTCACTCAGATAACCACCTGTTACTACCAAGGTGTGCAGAAGAGCATTTCTGAGCACACAACATATCAAACCTTAAAGCAGATGGGCTACAGCAGCAGAGGACCACAGCGGATGCCACTCCTGTCAGTTAACAACATGAAACTGAGGCAATAGTTTGCCTGAGCTCACCAATAATGGACAAACTTTGCATGGTGAGTGTCGATTTTTGCTGCAGGATTCAGACAGTAGTGTCAGAATTTGACATTAACAGCATGAAAGCACGGATCCATCCTGCCTTGTAGCAGCATTTCAAGCTCATGCTGATGATGTTTTAATGGTGTGGGAAATAATTTAGTAGTAGTACTGAAATGAACAATAACTACTGAATGAACATATTCTGAATTAAAAACAATCTGGACTCATTTGAATAATGTTAACACATGCAGTTTTGTGTTTTGTTACACAAAATACCCAACCCACCAAGGGAAAATTTCGACACTTGTAGCAGACCCACCCTTTTAAGTGGAAAATGAACAAAGCATATTAGAATATTCCAGCTATACAATAACTTTCTAATCCATTATATTAAAAAAGCAATGATTAGCCGGATATTGAGGAAAACTCTTACTTGATGCCCTGCTAGCAGCGTATTGATCATGCAGAATTCATCTTAAAACGTGCTCTATAATCACACAAAAAAATCATGAAAATAATAAGCTATTAATATGCCTCCTCCCAGGCCACTCGTGACTGCCGAATCTTGTCGAAATACAGGCAGCGAGGAAAATTAAATGACATGTTATTAGTTGAAAGTCACTAGGTGGATGTAAGAGTGTAGTTTTGGGTTCCTCGTTTGAGTCTGATCGCCATCAAAAGACAGCCACACAGAAGGCAGCAGATGGGATTTGAACCTCGGATTACACAGAGGGGGAAGACGAACCCCGATGACCACCACGTATGACCTCCGCCATTTTTTCTTTTCTTTTTTTTGTCCTTGCTTTATTTTTCTGTGGACGTTCATGGATTAGCACTTTTGAAAAAAAAATCATGCTAATAAGCATAATTGTTTAGGAGATACAAAGTTGCAAAATGCCACTGTGTGGAACTGCAGGACGGTTGGAGTTTGCATTAAGAGCGCACTTTGTGTGAATTCAGTTTGTTTGTGTAGCTGCTGTAGACACCAGCAGATCCGATAGAAACCAAAACCCACTGTCAATTTCTAATAATAGGCTCGTGTTTCTATCAGAGAAACAAGTAAACCAAAGTTTTGGTGAAGGTGGCTCCACACACACACACACACACACACACACACACACACACACACACACACACACACACACACGCTGCTCTTTTAATTTCCGATACATTTTACTAAATTCCAGGTCTTTGCTCCTTTAGCTGATGGTTAAATAGAGTGCACAAATATTTCAATTTTGTCAAAAAGTGCTTGCTTTTGTGTGCTCAGCGGGGGGACTTTGTGAGAAGTGGAATATATGTTCACTAAAGGCGCACAAATAAACACGACCGTTAAATTTTGAAATTCTGATGGCAGGAACCAAGATGGTGGAACGACTGAGGGGTGGTGGGGATGATGGGGGTGGATGTACGGCGTTGAAACAAGGGAGTAAAGAGCCCCCTTGAGGATGTCAGACACACACAACATTACTAGTGACACTGAACCACACCAGGCTCGCTGAATAATCACCGGACACGTGAAACAATATCAGCAGAATCAGAAAGAGGAATTTTCTCAGCTGCGCGTTGCTTAATGTTCATTAGAATCTAAACAGTGGGGGGACCGACAGTGCTGCAATGAAATAAGGAAATAGTGGTTAAAGTAAAGTTTGTTCTATATCAAAAAGTAGGGGATCTGCTTTTTTGTGTGAAAGACCAGAGTGCTGGTGGGAAGAGGACAAGCTTGACCCAAGCCAGAGAGGTTTGACCTGAAGTGAGAGCTTCTCTGGTCCTTTGTCTCCCTCTGCAGCTCTAGCTGGGTAAGGACAGATAGAAGAAGCCATTTGAAAACGGAAAAAGGGGAAAAGTCTTGGGGAAAAAACAAAACAAAACAAGTAGAATTAAAATAAATACTTGGGGATAAAAATGCTGCATGATTGCTACAGCATAAAAGTACATAAAGCTTCCACTTCAGTCATTAGCGAGCAGATTGTTGCAAAAATCTTGGCAGTGTTGCAGCGATTCCAAGCAATTCATATTTTTGAAATAAAAATAAGATTTTAAAAAAGAACCTGTTAGTCTCTTGTTTCTTTAAATTACAAACTCATAAGGATAAAATTCTCCCCTTTTTAGCTTCTCATGGTGGTGAATTCGAAACCCTTCCCGCCATCTAGCCTTTCCCCCCACATCTGCAACATGTTTACAGCTTGAAATGTGCATTTGTGCACCCAAAAAACCCATAAATCTTCTTTACATAAAAGAGATCATTTCTGAAGACGTTTATGTCCCTCGTGTCACCGTTAAAAAATACAGCCCTGCCATAATCTGCTCTGGAAAAAGGTTCAAGATGCTTCGAAGGCAACGACTGCGTGAAAAAGTAGAAATGTCGCCCGTCAACATGGAAATAATTTCCCCTCCTGTCAGCTGTCGGGTTTTGGGGGATACTCAGGACGGTGTAAATTACATTTGATTACAAAGTAGTTTCTTGTAGCTGTGTCATAAATACTCTCTTGCTTCTTCACCCCCAGGCCTGGCTGTGCCTTTTTTATCTCTGAAAACCCTTCACAGTGCAGGGGGTCATATTCATTTCACCAACCGCGCCTCAGATCTTTTGTGCATTCTCTCATGCGTCTTAGCCCATTACACATATAAGCACCATGTGCTTGTCTCGCAGTATTAGGGTCTAAACAATGCCTCTGACATTGCGGTTAAGCTTTAAAGTCACTCGAGTTGCACGTAGCAGTGAGTTAAAATGGCCCATATGCACTTGTCTGAGCTAAACAAATTGAACCCATCAGTTTGTCTTAGCAGATCAGAGACACATGCCATATGTTGAACTGAGCTCTTTGATGCCTGTCTTTTCCTATGAGCTCAAATGTCACATTTTACATATAAGGCTGGCATAAATCTATATTTTTTCCTACTATTAACAAATCCCCAAACCAGCAGTGTGTCTGTGGCAATCAGCTCCACCATGTATAGTTTCATTGTGCACCTGCTGACTCATTTCAGCATCAAAATTGTGTACAGGAAACACGATCTAATCATCTAACTGGACATAAATGCTTTCATCGGTATTCTCGCGAACCATTCATCTCATCTACTTCAAATTTTGTCGGTGTACTGCCCGAGTAAGAAAGGGCTCCAGTGTAGCACTTTCCTACGCAAAGTGTTTATTACAAACGGTCTCATTCGCACACACATTCACGCAAGCACTTTCTAATGTGTCCAACGCCTTTCTATCTAACGTTCATTCACACGCCAGGAGCATTGAGAGCAAGTCAGTATTTTACCCAACCTACCTTCCCACCCCCGCGCTGTCACGATGTTGGCATCATCAAAAAATGTACAATGTCAGAGTAATAACACTAATCATGGGATTGATTTGTGGCCTCATGATGATGTGTCACACAGTCTAAAAATGTCCCGTAGCTGTATTTTTATAGTTCCTGGAAAGCTACGAAGCTTAAATATAAACTTGGATTCATGGTAGGTACAAGAATGAACACATAGTTTAGGTTCACCTTTATTTTTCTAGGAAGAAAGAAGTGTTAGTAGGGTTAGGCCTCCAGGTAGACCTCCACTGGGGATCTGCTCCTCCTCATAATTATCTGGTGGGAGTGGGTCCCTGGCTTCAGCACAGCAGTACATTTATTAAAAGAAAGTCAAGGAGGATTTTATGTGTACAACACAAAGCAAAGATGTTTTTTAATAGAAGCTGAGCTATTTTATGCGTCTCTTATTGTCACTTTGAACAGTCATTGTCACAAAAAATCCCCCAAAATACCACTTTAAAAAATAATAGCAATCAATGCCCAATATCCAGAGCTACAGTACAATAGATGCACAATTTATCAGTCCCTCCCAACTAATACACTGTCTATATGAGCAACAACACCAACAAACAGCTTATTGGATGTAAAATAACACACAGGGTTCATTATACTGGGCAGAAGATCTCTCAGACAGCAATAGCTCCCCTCAGAAAGAGAAAAGATGGTGGACACATACTTTGGATGATTGCTAAGCCATCCAAAGCTTCTAGAAATAAAACAATATATCACTTTCCTCCCTGCTGGGCTAAAGCATCACACTATCACTGTCTGGGACTTATAAAAAAAAGATGTGAGGAAAAACTTGCAACATAACTATCTTCACGAAGTAGAAAATGTCGACATCTTTACCCACCAATAGTTTACATTTCATTAGAAAAAGTACCTTCTTCTATACAGTTTACTTTTAAGTTAGAGTGAGAAATTTAGCACACAAGGAGCAGAATGAAATGCTGTGAAAGGCAACGTTAAGGCAGGGACACATTTCATCCTCTGAAGGAATGGATGTGACGTGTCTGGTGGAGGTGATATATAAATAGAGAGGTTGCAGTGATGTTTTAATGCTGGTGATGAAGCTCAGAAAGACATTAAGGATAAGATTGGCTACACTGAGTCAACTCAGACTGGCATGGTGACTGTGAAGCAGTTTCACATGAATTTGGTGCTCTGAGTGTGATCCTGTGTGTGTTTGCTATTGTTCAGAAAAATGTAAGATAATTTGTCAAATGATTAATATTATATTTTACAATATTGTTTCATTGACATCTAGGATTTGGGGTTTAAGGAAAAGAAAGGCCCAAAATCCCTCAGAGCCCTGCAGACACTATGAATAATGTGGACTTTTCAGGCCTGCTTCCAGCTCGAGCCCTCCGCTGCTCCCTCCCCACCTGACTTCCAGATCCGCCGCTCATCGTAAATGACGTGAACAATTCCACAAAATCAGTTCCCGTCAAACTCTTGACACAATCGCACCAAAATTCCGTCTGATTTCGAGTCGCTGACATCACAAACTCGAGCTTCAGCAGTGGATGAGGAATTCCTGCGTGGCCCCGTGCTTCCCGCGTCTCCCCGTTCACCTCGCCTTCTGCTCAGAAATATGAAAAGAAACAGATATTGCCGCGCGAGCGCCAGGACACTGAGTGCATGCTGTGTAAGTGCTATCTTGGCTTTGGAAATTGTGGTTTTAGGGGGATTATTTAGACAGAAAGAGAGAGGGCGAGGGAGCATGAGACAGGGAAAAAGTGTTGAACACATACACAGAAAGGTCCAGTTTACAGGAAAGGCTGCATGTAGCTACATTATATCTGCCTGCAGCTAAAGTTACACACACACACACACACAGTCTGAGTGGGCACAACCATCAGGCCCATCTGACACGAGCCAAGGAATGAAAGGTATTTTATTTGAATCACTGCTATCTTTCGCCGGTTGCCACAGGGAATTTAAATTAAGCGGTTCATTTCCACAAAAATACCCTCAATTATTCCACTTAGTTTTGTTCACATGATTGATACCCCGTTCAGTAACAGATTTCTATCAATATTATCTCCTTGTGGTCATTTCATCAGTTCAAGTAAATCTTTGAAAGGCTCCATTTCGGCCTGCAAAATGTCAGCAAGCCAGGAAAATATGCACTTTATCCTCTCCCCTCCTCTCCATCCAGTCTGTGAGACAGACCTATAAAGCCTAGCCCGAGTGCTGGTGAAGATCTTTTGTTTTCACAGCACTTTTAAGTACAAGTGTTTGCCCTTGTTTGCACTCCTGCATGCATTCACCACACAGAAAATTGTCCCGATTAATCAGTATCTTTATTTTCTGCTTGCCCACACTGAAAACTAATCTATAAACCTCTTTTGTTAAACAGTTACAGCAGTTCTCTGTAACTCTGCAGATGCAACACCAACTGCTGCGCATTCTGGCACCGGTTTTGTAGCTGAGTGACATTGTTCCTTCATGTCACCACATGAGGGCGTGTTGTCGGAGGGTACAACCACAACACAGCTGGAAGCCTGAAGAGTCGGAGACACTGCAAATCTGAAGCATTTCAGCAAACACCAACCAGCTGAGAGAAACTGGAACTCCAAGAGTTAAGTCTCTTTGGGAGTGCAAGTAATGGTTATTAAAGCCATTTGTTTGGTGATACCCACAGAGAGTCTCTAAAAAGCTATTCCAAATAAATAAATAAATAAAAAAATAAGAATAAAAATATATATATGTATATACACTGCCAAAAACCCAGAAGATTATTTTTTTTAAAACACTGAAACCAATTTTGGGTAATTCAAATATGCAGTTATTCACTGGCATTGTTGTTTTTCAGAGTTAAGAATATTACTGGTTGAGTTTTGGATGTGCTGGACTTAACTGTAACCCTGCAGTGGTCACGGGTCCGAGCACAACGGGGGGGTGAGGACAAAAAGGAATAACGAGAAACACATTTAACTATTGACTGCCACAAAAAAACAAACAAACAAAAAAAAACTTAAAAAATATATTTGAAAAAACGCGAGAAAGAGAGCAGGGTGGGAGAGGCGTGGACGTGGGTAGGAGGTGTGTAGGGGGTGGGACACAGAAGGATGCAGGGTATGCAGCCTCATCCCGGGGGCTGGTGCACCGGGGAAAAAAGGCCACCGTCTCTCTCCCCTCCAAATACTATAACAGTCTCACTTTTGGAGACGCATCCGGACATCCGGAATCCCATCTGCCTCCCCCCTCCCTAACCTCTCTCCTCTCTCTCTCTCTCTCGCCTTTAACACCTAGCCCGCTTTCAGTCCAGGTGGCAGAGCGCACATCGGCCGAGGGATGCAGACTCTCATCTCCAACAACACACGGATAGCGGAGCTGGGAACAGCCGCCGACAGCCACGGCTCCGTTAGCTAAAGAAGGCGAACAGCTCTGCATTTGCGTGGACTCTAAAAAAAGGATACATTTGTTCTCAATTCTTCTTCTCCCTTTTTTTTCTTAAACTCAAGCGAGCAAATCAAGCTGTGTTCAATGCGCAACCATGCTCATCATCTCATCTCGCAGTGCGCTGCTGTCCGTCTACTACCCACAGATCTTCCTCATCCTCACCAGCGGTAGCTACCTGTAGGTTTCTTCTGAATGAACACATGTAATTTCTCCAGCAGGTAGTAGTGCCTTGTGCGCAAATTAGCCAATTACGCACAGGGAAATTGGACTAAGAGAGAGCGAAGTTTTGTTTTGTTTTTAGTGCAGGTGTTTATTACAGCTGATTTTTTTTATTTTTATTATGATGATTATTATTTTTAGCTCAGCATTTGACTTTGCAAAATGAAGAAATCCGACTCGTGCTTGCATCTCGTTCTGGTGTGGCAGAGATTTTATTTTAGAAAGTGGGGGGTAAAATGAAATTTGGACTATCCAGTCCCTCAATATACGGGAAACATGGGGAGGAAATGCGTGATTTGTGACGTACAGTTAATTTCATTTTATCCTATCATAGACTGCCAAGGAACAAGAGCTGTGGATTTTTCCTTCAACATATGGCCACGTGTGTCATTTTCCGTCTCATATTGAGTCATAAAGATTGAATGAATTCGCTTGAGTGTATGCATGTAGCCAATATTTAATCGGCAAGATTTGTGCACGCCCTAGTGTGTGCGCCGCTGATGAGATGACCTGCCCTCGTGGATTTACACATTACACCAGAACCACTTTGTCATAGAAGCACCTCGTCAGACAAGGGCCATAATTGGAAAGCAGCATATGGAAAAGCCTCAACTTTGGATTACTCCACGCTTTGCCCACAGGCCCAGGCCTATGTAATGAGCTCTTTTCTTACAACATTAAAAGACCCAGACCCTCACAGAGAGAATGATTGCTGCACCATACATGCCTCTCATTCATATTAAGGGCAGGTTCTGAAGCCTTAAAGTAGCTGTGCTGGTTCATGTTTTATATAATATAGAGAAAGAGAGGTGGACAGAAATGTCTGAATTTGAAAACCAGTTTTTCTAATTAAATACGGCACTTTCTTATGTCTATATAAGAGTCCATTAAATCAAACATGATAAGACTTATGTTTTTATTTAGTTATCTTGACAAATGTACCCATTTCTCCTCTTGACAATAACATCTTGATACCCAAGCAAGGTTTAAGTTGGGGGAAGAATTCAAATCTTTCTGATTTCACTCAGATTTCAGTTCCATAATTTCTATTGTTCTCTCTCACTAAGCCCCATTACTCTCTGCCTAGGGCGTTGTCTTCTGTGGTAGCTCTGGGTGCCAACATCATCTGCAACAAGATACCTGGACTGGCCCCACGTCAGAGAGCCCTCTGTCAGAGTCGCCCCGATGCCATCATCGTCATTGGTGAAGGTGCCCAGCTGGGCATCAACGAGTGTCAGTACCAGTTCCGCTACGGCCGGTGGAACTGCTCAGCCCTGGGAGAGAGGACCGTGTTTGGACAAGAGCTGAGAGTAGGTCAGTCTGGTTGAAAGTCAGCTTCTACAAGAAGTATTAACAGTTTTTCTCTGCATAGACACATAGACTGTATGCAAAAGATGGAGGCAGCCACTGCATGGTTACCTAAAGATTGTAGATACGTTTTTGTTTTGCTTGCACCATGTTGGATTTTATGAGCCAGAGGTGACTACATAAAGACAAGCAAGTCAATAAATAAGTTATCAGCTAATGGTAGCATACTTTGTTAGCAAGCTACAGCCACAAAACATACTGCTATACGAACCTGCAAAATCTGTGCTAACTAACATATGCTAGAATTTAAATTTCTAACACTGAAGCAAAAAATATTTCATGAGATAGACATCACAGCTGGCCAAAATAGTTTGTCAGTTAATCCCAAGATAATCAGAATCAGAATCTTTTAATAATGCCTAAGGAAATTATGTATACACCATTAGTGCAAACATACCAAGAATCTCAGCTCAGTAACTTAGCAGAGATATGTCAATGCTCATTTCAATCAAAGAGGCCGTGTCCCAAATTTTAAGTCTTAAAAAGATCCAAACAGGTGAGTTAGGAAATATTCTGCCTTCCGACAGTTGTTATGAAGAGGAAAATTGGCTTTAGAGACTTAATCCGTGTTTCATATCAGGCTCTAAACATTGTTAATTTCATCTTTAATGCTGGTTATTTCAAAACCGAGTCAGTATGGACTGATGTATGCGTTCTAGTCAAAAACTTGGGAGTGACATCACTCCAGAGTTAGCACATTCCAGAAAAAGACAGGAAAAACAGCATTTGTTTTGCTTCTTAGCAAGGTAGAGCCATGCAGGTATTACTAGCAACACTGCATAATGCATATTTTTTTTGTGTTACAAAACACATTCATGGACAGAGCCTGAGTGCTCTGAAAATGCTTATTTAGTGAGTCAAAAATACAGAATAGTGGTAGTACAGATGAGAAGTTTACCGTTTTTCTACTGTTTATGTTTATTGCTGCCATCTCAGGGTATGTTGGTCTGCTCCGACTTTTCTGAATGGTAAATCCAAGTTGAGGGGGTTTTCCACAAAATATTTCCAAATCACAATTTCCGACTTATTCAGGAACGCACCATGAGCACCTTTTGGAGTCAGCCCCTAGTGGCCTTTAGAGGAACAGCAGTGTTTTACACTTCCAGTTCTACCATGGAGGTTGCTGCTTGTAGATTGTTGAATATGTGAAAAGTAGGCTGAGACTGAACGGCTTCAAGGACGAGACAGGGGTGTTTGAGATACTGACATAGTATCAAGTACAGATTGACAATATTTAATATAATATGACCTATTGAGAGTAAAAAGGTGACAGAAGAAAGTTTATTGGCTAACATTTTATAACAGTCTGATTAAATTAAATAAGGTCCAACAGGTGGAAATGATAGATGTGATAACAGGTGGACTGTTCAAACCAAGCCCAGCCAAGATTTCCCATCACTGAAAGTTGAACATCAGTGCGTAGACGAAGCCATTCTTCTTGCCACGAGAATCTCTTCTCATTCTTCTAGTGTTGCCTATGAACGTCCTGTCACTATTGTCAGCGCTGAGAGGAAAAAGTTGGAGCACTGATGAAGGCATTTCTGTTTGGAGCTCCACATGAGAGAACAATGAATGAACAAACTCCAACTCTAACGGCTTTGCTAGTATTCCCAAAGGGGATTTAAGCGACTCTGCTTGCCATGCATCGTGGTTGATGGGGCAAAGACTTTCTCTGTGAAGCCTCGCTTTAGGTCTATCTCTGAAAGCGATGCATAAACACAGACACAAACACCCCTCCCTGCTTTTAGTCCACATTCTTCCCAGTTTTATTCCTCACAGGAGCGTGTTTGCTCCTAATGTGAACCTCTCATGTAAATCACATTGTAGTTGGAGCTGTTTTGTTGCGGTCTCGCTGTGGGTTTGGATGCACGTTTAATCTAGCATCTCTGGGAGCAATCACTTTCTTCAACATGGGAGACGGGCAGACGAGACGTCTGGATCGCTTTATTTCTTTTGTCAGAGGAAATGTCTCTTTTCTTTTGTGGTGTGTGAACAAGACTCAGAGAGACGCTCTAGACCTTACTTTGATCCTCGCGCCCTTTCCATGAGGAACAATTAAAATACTTTATTTTAATAAGAAGTAAACTAGTTAGCAGGCTGCAACAAATGTGTGAGCTTTCTAGATATTTTGGGGGGAGGGGGGGTTGTAAAATAATTTCTTGTAAAATCACACACATCTGTCACCTGATTCTTACCCATTTTCTTTAGTCTTAAAGACAGAAATGTGAGCTAGGGTCTTAGCCCCCTCTCATGTGGCCAATGTGCCATCCACCACTTTATTTGATTGACCTGCTGAGCCTGTGAACTCATTAAATGTTGAGAAAGACCAGCGAAATTCATGCAAAACCACTAATTGAAGTCAGCTCCAGCAGCTGGATGGCAACAATGGAACCCTGCATGCACTGCTGTACAATCAAAACAAATCACAGTGCGAAGAGATGGCTGTTTGGCTATTGAATGCGCCTGATGCCTGGAGAAAGACTCAACCATACAATATATCCGAATGGGTCGCAGATTCAGCCTGATGAGAGACGACTAAAGAGTTTGTTTTGAGTTATGGAACGAGCGAACCGCAGGCCTGATGGTTTGCGAGAGCGAGTTTGTCAGGTTGGAGGCGCGCCATTAGAATCGCCTCCACCAGAGACGCCATGGATTAATACTCTGGGGCTGCTCAGAAGAACGGAGGCCCGGCATTATCCTGATTGGTGAGCGGGGATATCCTGTTACCAGCTTCTGTGCCAATAAATCCATCCCCTTTCTGCCCCCCTCCCCCACCCCATAAATATCAACGTGTTTATTCTGAAGTTCAATTGGTGACACGCAAAAAGCTTGGAAATGGGCACATCTCAGTCGAGCCTGGCCACAGATTATTTCAACATGCAACACACAGCGGTATCATTTGCTGGAATGATGCGGACCGCCTAAGACAGAGACAGAATGACACATGAGCTGCGTGAGAAATCCCATTGATGAAAAACATTAAGCAAAGTAACTGCGAGTGCTGATCTTTAAAGAAAAAAGAAGCTCCTCCAGTCAGCCAGTAGATGTCACTTGTGTTTTCTTCACCATGGTGATCACTGCTTCAACAGTTACCGACTAACTGTGCAGATCAGCGATGGAGCATGAAACAAGGCTTACGGAGAAGTTATGAAACTGTGCCTTTACTCTTAGGCTCATTATTTTGCCTCTTACAGTAAATTTACGGAAGGCATTAACAAATACTGTTATACACCACTGCTCTCTTTCATATTTAATCATGTCCTTAAAAAGCAGTGAATATTTTTATTCTCTAAAGCCAAAGAGCAGCAACCCAGCTTTGCACTTCAATACATTTTGAGGGCTTTTGCCTTTTCCGGAAAGCTGGAAACGAGGGACTAGAGAACTTGTCGTGAAATGCAACAAATGTTTGGCTGCTGGGGTAACCTCATAAAATTGAAAGGCCTTTTGTCTGCCCACACAGAAGTGTTTTCTTTTATTTTTGCCTTGCGTGTTATTTGACATCAAGTCAAATCAAATCATTAAAAAAAACAGAAGAAGGACACTACAAAGCATGCACGGTGACCAAGCTTTACTTGGACGGACCTTAGGACAGACTTCACAGCTAAAAGAGAATAAAATAATAATAAAAAGGAAAAGTTAAAACAAGACAAGCAATGCATATGCAAATGCCAAATATTCAGCCTAGTTTAAAAGCCAAAAACATAAAATGTGTTTTCAAATGATTTTTTTTTTTTTTTCTCAAAAAAGAATGCTAGTTTTGGAGAGGTCCTGATTTAACTCTTTACCCCTTGAAAGCCTAATAGGAGGAATCCTTGAAGCTTTAAGGTATCCCAAGAAAATAGATCTTCAGCGGTTTGGTGACCTCATGGTAATTCTACCATAGGTCTGCATAACCTCTAATTGAGCAGAGGGCTAATTAGCTAAAAGGAGTGACTTGGTAGTGTAAAGGAATCAGTACATCAGAAGTGACTTTCAATGGGTCAAGACAAAAGCCTTTAAGCTTACAAACATGGGCCACAGTCCAGAAATGCTGAATGCTATATTGTCTTTAAGCCCAACTTTTTCCTGATAGTAACACTTTTTGCTAAGAGCATTTGAAAAGATGTCAGAAAGACAGAGAATAATGTCTTTCTGACATCTTGTCAGGTTGCTGACTATATTTCATAAAAATGAATATAGTATTGAAGGGTTCTCTGTTAAATCTTTCAATGCTCAGTTCAATTCAGTTTTTCAAGTAGAAATGTTAAAAATCCCTTCAGATGTGTCCTCATGAGCTGAAAGGTATGTTCCACTACATTAAGATCAGGTGACTGAGTTGACCATTCTCTTTGCCTGGAGAAACTCTTGGGTTGCTTTCGCAGTATACCATAACAATGCCTCCACCATGTTTGATAGATAGTGTGGTACGCTTCGATCATGAGCTGTTCCTTTCCTTCTGCATACTTTTCTCCTCCCATCATTCTGGTACAAATTCATCTTGGTTTCATTTGTCCAATGATTTCTTTCCCAGAACTCTGCAGGTTTCTTTTGATGTTTTTTTGGGAAAGTCTAATCTGGTCTTCCTAACCAATCTGCACCTTAGTGTAAACGCTCTGATTCTTAGATTTTTGCATCTCTTGACTGTAGACTTTGACAACAGCAACAGGTCCACCTGTTCTTGACTTTGTTGTGAAGTTGTGAAGAGGTTTTTCTTGACCATGTAAACATATATTTCAGTTTTTTTCTGTGTTGATCTTGGTGTTGCTGAACTGGCCAGTGCATATATTCTGTTTAAGAGTGAACCAGGTTGTTGATTTGGCCACTCCTAAAGTTTCTGCTGTCTCTCTGATAGGTCTGGTTTTTCAGACTAATGATGGCCTCCTTCACGCCCATCAGCATCTCTATGAACCTAATATTGGAATAACAATGGATTCGGTATATTAACATGATTCTATTTCTTCAGGCAGCAGGGAAGCAGCGTTCACTTATGCCATCACGGCTGCTGGAGTTGCCCATGCAGTAACCGCAGCGTGTAGCCAAGGCAATCTGAGCCAGTGTGGTTGTGACCAGGACAAGCAGGGCTACAATGACCAGGAGGAGGGCTGGAAATGGGGAGGCTGCTCAGCTGATGTCAAATACGGCGTGGAGTTTTCGCGGCGTTTCATGGACGCCCGCGAGATCAAGAAAAACGCCCGGAGGCTGATGAACCTGCACAACAATGAGGCAGGGCGAAAGGTAACACATGATCACAAAAGTCTATCTGACCAGTTGTAAACTAAACAATAAAGCAAATAATAATTAAACGATGTGTGACATAAAACGTGATGGTTGGTAAGGACGACTCCTAAATGGAGCTGTGCCACAGGCCTACAGCCCATTCACTGAATTACTAAGCATTAAGTCAGAGTTGAGGATATTATCCCCCGCCTCCTTTCTCAGAGGCAGCACCAAAGACCACACTTCTGCGCCACCACAAATACTGAACCGACCGGAGGGACTTCCAAAAATGCGATAACCACGAGGGGAAAGACAGAGTTTCTCTTAAGACCAGAGCTGTAGACAAACAAGTTACAACATGATGTAATTATGAGCTTTAAGTCATCTCACATTGAAAATGCATCGAAAACAAAATACAGCTCGGTCACCAAGGCAAACAGTCACCTGTCAATTTTGTCATCTGAAAATATTTGTATGGCAATATAATATAAATCTGGCTCAAACCACAATGTAACTCTATACATGCATGGTTGCACAACGGCTCTGGTCAGTTTTCTCGGGCTGACATGCTATTCTGTGGTCTCAGCAAAGGTAAAGTTAATTAGAGACTACAGTTCGGGGGTATGAGTTATTTTCCCCAGGTTTTGACATAAAGTTGGCCTATATGTTGCTGTGCTGAAAGTTGAAGTGCCCACAGAAAACCCAGCTCACCAGAACAGACAGACTTGAAGGCTGAGCGAATGCTATTAAGCATTTTAAGCAATGGACCTACAAATTTAAAATGACCATTTGCAACACACAGAAGTGTGTACACCCCCGCACAACGTCAATTAAATGTCAAATTATTCAAAATGATGAACTTGTACTAGCTGCTTACTTTTAAGTTGAATGGTCAAGTGTTTGTTCTCATGTGAAATTAAAAACAGACCGATTCTATTCAAAATACAGGAAAGCAGAGCAGCAACTTTTAATAACAGATTCGATCCGTTTTGGCATGAAGAATATCGGTGTCACACAGATTTCTGATGAGATGCTGTGCCGTTCTTCAGAGACATTTCTTTCAGCTGTTGGTGTTCTGCTGGATTCCAATCAGGCAATATACTTGGCCTGGTCATAGTTTTGAGTTTTCCTTCCTTTAGAAACTTTTGTGTGCTTTGGATGATTATCATGCTGGAAAATTCGTGTTCTGCCAGTCATTTTGTCAGCCGGTATTTTGGGATTTCCACGGGTAGCCATGGCCCATCTATAAATGT
This sequence comes from Haplochromis burtoni, assembly GCF_018398535.1. Lineage (NCBI taxonomy): Eukaryota > Metazoa > Chordata > Actinopteri > Cichliformes > Cichlidae > Haplochromis > Haplochromis burtoni. Next base: position 2,154,025 of record NW_024582375.1, read on the forward strand.
CATCTCTTCAACCTCCTTTGCATTCATTCAGCCCCGTATCACCTTGGAGCTTCGCTGCTGGTGTGGGGGTCCCGGACGAGTTTGCGCCAAACACATTGGAACCTATCTAAGGCAAATAAATGTATCTGGCTTCATCTGACCAAAGAATGCTCTCCTAAAACCAATTTTTGTGTGGAAGAGCAAGCAGGACCTTTTTTGGAAGTCATCCTTAGAGCGTGCACCGTCCTTTCGCACTGTCTCAGATGTCACACAAACTCTGACTTTCACTGATAAGATAAACAGAGGCTCAAAAATTACCTCTCAGATTTTAACTAGTCTACAGACTATGGTCTGTGGTGACAATTCAGGAGGTCAGTGGCACTATGGCTGGCTCTGTTACTCTTGATTAGTGCTGCAGCTGTGTTTTGACTGCTTTTGAGTCGGTTACTGATCTTTCTCCATGTTTTTCCAACCTATTTTTCAATTCCTTTGGCAATTCTACTCTATAAAAAGCCATAAAGCAGCCAAGCAGACAGACAGCCCATAGCTTCAACATTAAAAGGGCTGTGGGGGATCAACACTGCTAAAAAAAAAAAAAAAAAGAATTAAGGGAACACTTCATTATCATAGTATAACATAAAAATCAGTTAAAGTTTCAGTTATGAAGCATGAACCACTTTGAATGAATTTATCTGCTTTGATTAAAATCAAAGTGATAACATGTGGAGATTCTCGAAAAGGGAATGGTTTTGCAGGTGATGCCCACAGACCATTGCTATCTCCTTATCCTCATCCCTGTATATGATGTTGCAGGCAGCGTAACGTTTGCCACACCAGTTCCATACTCTTCTGCATCTGTCATATGTGCTCAGTGTGACAGTGTTTGCTCAGAAAAACATGCATAAATAGCTTTCATGTTCATGTTATAGGGCTCTGGCAGTGAACTTCCTGCACCTCTTCATACAAAGGAGCAGATACCAGACCTGCTAGTGCGTTGATGTTCTTACACAACCGTGTCCAGCTCTCCTCGCGTAACGGTCCATCTCCTGGTATCTCCTCCACATTGTTGAGAGTGTGCTGGGAAATACAGCAACCCTTCTTGGATGGATCAACCCTGAATGGGTTAGGATTTACGTACCAGCACCCCCAAGCACCACAGAGGACACTAGCAGTAGCCAAAACTGAAGAAAATTCAGTCAGGTGGGATGAGGAGAGAGGAATGGTCTGTGGCCAGCACCTACAAAACCATTCCCTTTGTGGCGACTGTCTTGTTGGCTCTCCAGTGCACCTGCTGTCACTTTCATTGGCACTAAAGCAGATTAAATCAGAATGGTTTTTGCTTTCTAAATGGGCAAGTTTATATCCATGACGTTTAACTGACTTTGATGACCAAATGTTCCCTTAACTTATTTTGAGTGGGGGATGTTCCGGCAGTTAGGCCAACTGGAAGTCAAGGATTTACTCAGTTTGTTCTCATGATAATGAGATTTCTTGTGTGTAAGCAATCTCAGGTGTAATTCATTTTTATTGCATTGAGTTTCTATTGTAAGACCTGTGTTTTCAAAATACTCTTTCTTAAGTTCTTTGCCAAGTTTTATTGTTAATTGTTACTTATCCTACTGATTAGGCTTTTAACCACCATGATTAATGTGTACCAACCTAATATCTACTCTCTGTGCGCTCAGATCCTGGAGGAGAGAATGAAGCTAGAGTGCAAGTGTCATGGTGTATCTGGTTCCTGTACTACTAAGACCTGTTGGATCACCCTGCCAAATTTCAGAGAGATCGGTAACCTGCTGAAGGAACGCTACAGCGATGCAGTTCAAGTAGAGCCAGTTCGAGCCACGCGGCTTCGCCAACCCTCCTTCCTGCGTCTCAAACAGGCTCGAGGCTACCAAAAGCCCACAGACACAGACCTGGTGTACCTGGAGCGCTCTCCCAACTATTGCGAAGAGGACAGGGCCACAGGAAGCACAGGGACAAGAGGAAGACTGTGCAACGGCACCTCGAGCCTCGCAGACGGCTGTAACGTGATGTGTTGTGGTCGGGGTCACAACACACACCACTACACGCGAGTCTGGCAGTGCAACTGCAAGTTCCACTGGTGCTGTTTCGTCAAGTGCAACACATGCAGTGAGAAATCAGAGGTTTTTACTTGCAAGTGAGGAAACAATGAGGCAGGGTACCGAGAAAGGAAGGGAAAAGGGACAAGGGTACGAAGGGAAGGGAATATGAGAAGCTGGAATTGGAAGTGAAGAATTTTGGAGGTATTTATTACATTTTGCACATTCTGACATCCCATCTGGAATGGAAAACAAAGTGGAATTTGATTGGGAGCAACAGACATAAATATTTAAGACACGTAACTGCTTGCATGCTAGAGTAAAAGTGACATGACAGTGAAAGGATTTTTAAGATAATATCAGTGACGTATCCTACAGATGTTCCACAGAAGAAGAGAAAGGCGACTGTTGGATCTTGGAAAACGTCTGGAAGACGCTAACTGGAAATACTATGAAGTAAGATTGCAGCGGAATGCGTTCAGCTCTACACTGTACTCAGTTTGAACACTGAAAATGAATTATTTATGTCAAAATATTTTTCACACTTAGAGGATGGTTAGCAAATTCACGTGCTCTGGCATTTTTTTTCCTCTCTCCAATTCATGCGGGCCACAATGGTTTTGTCATATGGAAGCTCAATTACAGCAACTAAACAGCAAAAATAATCTTTTTCCATTTTTTCCTCCCATAAAGGGCAACTTACTAGTGCTTTATTCTCTTTTTTTGCACTCACGTGGTTATGTTTTCTTTTTTTATGTCATGAGACATTGGTTACTTTGGGGAGCTGTTGGGTCATGGACATACACTCACCGCCGATGCTTTCCTATGCCAAGAACCAAAGAGGCAGAAAAATACACATGAAGTACTTTTAAACACCGTACTTGTCAGTTTGAACGGCACCTCGTCTTGACTGTGTTCACTGTTTTGTTTTTGGAAGGCTCTTGACTTCTGTGAAAACCATGTAAGCCTCATTGGAACTCTATAGAGGTGCAATCAGGTTCAGATACATCCAGCATTCCCATGAACGGCAGAGACGTGGAATTCCACATTCATGGTCTGTGCTTACACAAGGCCTTCCAGCGCGGTTTAGGCCTGCCTGGGTGGATGGCATGTACCCCAACCACACGGAAGAGGGTATGTGAGGATCAAAGGCCTCAAAGCTATTTTTGGACAGAACCCTTAATGTATTCAGAAATGTTTATTTAGGCTTTATATAACTTACAAAACATTTTGAAGAGTATATTTTTATATGAGGAACGTGGCACTTTATGTCATTTAAGGTGGAAAGAAAGTCACTATTTAGGAGTGCTTTCTGACATCATTGTATACAGATTGAAAAGCTTTAAGTTATTTGGAATTTTTGTTTTTCTTCAAGGTTCCTAAACTGTAAATATTCTACATGTTTTATCAAAAGTTGACCAGATCGTCTATCTTCACATGATCCTTCATAACTCAGAGTGGGCTCTAATAGTTAGTTGTCAAATCAAAGTAATGCAAAGGCAAGTGGAAACCACTATTAAAGTGGACCTATTGTGCTTTTCCTTGTTTTCTATCACATATATAATGCTACAATGGTGGGTGCTCATATTAAACATGGAAAGGTTTTCAATTAATGAAGCCTGAAATCCTGCTTCAGACTGCACTAAACACTTAGTTTTAGTGTGTTTTTCCAACTTCAGCTCTGTGTAGTATTCACTGAGAGGGGCCATCCTAATATGGTCATCTAAGGGACAAATTTTGTATTTGTAAATGGCATCCAATCAGAAGAAAGTTGACTTAATGAGAGGGTTTTATTAAAGGAAATGGATGAATACAAGATAAATAATGATTATTTTGAACTGTGAATCACTCAAAGCTACTCTAGAGTCCAAGTATTATAATATGCAGCTGGCAAGCATAATAGGTCCCCTATAAAAAAATAAAAATAAAAAGGTACATGGAAGGTGCTTATAGACAGTACATGGGTAGTGTAAAACAAAGTGCATGTATTTTGTATTTGTCTTGATGGTGCTTTTGGTTAACAGTTTCCTAAAAGCATAGCTATAACTTAAAGAAATTTAACTAAATCTGTATTTTATTTGTTTTGTTGCAAAATTAGAGTCTGCAACACAAACATTGACAGTTGTATTTCATTCTTTTTTTTACCAATAAAATTTCTAAGGCACCTGTAGCTTTTTTGTTTTGTGTCACAAAAGGCCAACAATATTTCAATAAAAACAAAGAGCTCCTTGATACACGCAGTCCTTTATTATGCATTAAACTCATTATTCATAACCTCATAGTACGACCCAAAGAAAATGAAGCTTTGAAACCCCAACCAGAAGGCACAAGTACATTATAGTAGAGGCCTGTGGTGTAAAATGCTGACATGGGAAACAAGAAATCATGACCTTGACCAATGTGGTACTAATGTGTTAGGAGATGACCACATGGCTGCAGCCATGCCACCTCATTCAGCCAGGCTGACTTGCACAGGCTCTTTCCTGTGAGGCTGAAAAGCATTGCAGCCATTCAGTCAAGTGCGACTAACAGCTGTTTTGTTAGCCGTCTGAAATCCTGGGGACCGGAACCCCATAAGCTCCCTTCACTATGTTGGCGGATCGAGAGGAGAGTCCGACCAATTGTTTCAACACATTTTGTCATTAAAAAATCAGGTGCAGAGCAAACAGGGTGGAGCAGGGTGTTGGCAGGCGCATAAAGCGCTGCTTTGTTGAGTTGTCAGGACCGTTCAGCTTATCCAGCAGCAGGAGGGATGTCATTCTGCAAACTAATGCTTATGGTCCGATTCCTCTCACTCGCTCTGCAGATGCACAATTCCACTATGTTTTTATCTACTGCCTACTGATGTAGAATTGCTATCACAGGTCAGCAGACCAAACATGGCTACAGCTAAACAGGAAATACAATATTGATGAAATATTCCCGGAAAAGTCTCCGGAGTCTGGTATAATAAATAATAGATTGCTCAAAGTATTGTGAAGTGTAAGTTGGTGTTATTCTAGAATGGTTAGAACTCATCCTGCATGCCATGATCTCTCTAATGACTTAGTTTTAATCATTAATGGATAGAAATAGAAGATTAGGGTGAAATTCACAAAACTATGTTAAGTATTTAACTAATACTGTTATAATCCTAAAACAAGAATAATTGGAAAGGCAAGCAAAAACACGGTAAACACACTGGGCCTTGTTTTTAAATAACGACACATGCATTTGTATTACTGCATTTCCCCCTTAAATCGCCTTAGCTTATAATATCGTGAATACCATATCTGTGTAGATAAGTGGATATTGGAAATACTTGAACAAGGTCTTCATATCATGACCAAGATGCCTCCATTTAATTAGGTAAGGCAGGGAGGGGGTAGATTACATCATGTTTTGGTCATTCTCTGTTTCATGGTTACTGCAGAAGTCACTATGGGCCTGGGATTAAACCCAAACCCCTGCTGGTATCATCTGTGTCTGTGAAAAGCAAAAAGCCAGGATACTGCAGTGCTCTTTGTCTTTGGATTAAACCGCAAAACATCAGCCCTGCCAAAAGTTACCAGCATGAGCTCGCCACTAACAAACTCATTTCCCAGACTCGGATCAAGACAAAGCCAGAGCTCCTGGCATCCTGACCTCTGCTTCTATACCACAGATCTTTTGTTTACATAATAGTTTAGGCTTGAGTACCAGCATTACTGAGGTAGAAAAATACGTTATAGAGCATAATACATACTTTTCTGAGCGCACTTTTTTGATTATTGTGTGGGCAGCAGTGTGACTGTTAGTTATCCTGGGCAGGCGCAGATAATATTTGTCTAATACTAAGCAGGCCTATAACCTGAAGAAGCTGCTTAAGTACTTGGTAACATTCATGAGGCTTTTAACACAAGCTGCATGTTCACCCATTAGTGTACACATTTCATGTATTCCCTTCTACTTTACATGGAAACCTGTTTATGGGTTGAGGACCTTCTTTCTCCTCACAGATGTTTTTTAGGAGTCTTTCCTCACAGGTTTGAGCAGCAAGGTTCCATCTCGCTCTTCCACCAGGAAACCCAACTCCCTGAGCGCGGAGTAGTCAGCTGTGCCGCAGCGTTCCAAAGTGGCAATCAGTTTCTGGTTCTCCGAGTTGTGCTCCAGGAGGTTCCTGATGGTGAAGATTGCCCACTGGCTGATGACTAGAGATGCCCGGTTAAGGACAACAATGTCAAAGTTTCTGCTTTAGAGAGTGGAACATGCAGCTGTTCCATCTTTTATTTTTAAACATATTTTTCAATGACTTATTATTTCCTTATTTTCTCCTCATATTTATACAGCTTCAGAGGTAGATCTTCATATTAAAGATGGGACAAAGTTACAAATAATACAGTCAGCATATGTGGAAGGAATCCTTGTTAGACAAAAGCTTGGGAATCAGTTTCTGGCATTCTCATAGAGAGGGGATCTCCATAATACAGTAAGGCTAAAAGCAGCCCCACCCACCTGCTCTTCAAACCTTGTGTTTCCAAGGGGCAGCCAATGAGAAGAAACCAGGTTTAAAGAGAGATGAATAGCTGAAACTACTCATTTCAGACAAAGGACAAACTGAGGGGTTACACCACAGCCAAGTTTATGAGAACTATGGATGATTTTGAACCGATTAAAAGTGAGCAACAAAACAAAACACATTACTATTGCCTAAAAACAAGCATCCATTTAACACTACTGCATCAATTTAAATCAAAATTTGTGGTCTTATTCAGTCTCTTTTGGAATTAAGTTTTGTATATTTGTACAGTAAAGCCGGTGAGTTTGCCCCCCCCCCCCTCCCAAAAAAAGCCAAAAAAAACAACAACAACAACTTTGCATCGCGCTACAAGGTAGTAGATGTCATGCAAGATGGATCTAGGAAATGATTTGTTATAGAAAGAAAATACAATACCAACAAAACCTGGAAAATAGATCAAGCTCTTTCAACTCATGAGCAGTTTTTATTTTCCCTGGGTCATTGACTTCAAAGACAGCCTAACAAACAAACGGGTTTGCAGACAGGTTGTGTATACTTTGCATTTCAGGTCACCCCATACACACTTTTTTTTCTAGATAACTACATTTTCTAGACAGGATGTAATGGTAGATAGACTGGGTTGTGGTTCTGTGTGTGTGGATGTGTCGGTAAGCAGACATGAAAGATAAACATGGGAACAAAAACAATGACCTGAAGACATATGCGTTTTCTCAAAGACTGTCAAAAAGTTGTGACAAAGATACATTATATGTGAGCTCCCTCCAGTTTAAAGTCAGGGTTTGTGGGTCTGATGAATGTGGTGCTGGAAGCGTCACTTTCTTTTAGTGCAATAAATAAGTGAAAACTGGAGCTCCGCAGTGTACCAACTGTTTATTTTCTTTCTTCCAAGGTCTGCTGGTACCCATCAGCTAATTGAATCAAGCCCAATAAAGTGTAACTCCACTGGATAGAAGAAGAAAGTTTAGCATTTTACTTTAGTTGTGTATTAAACTGGATTTAAAGTTTACAAAACAAAATTTGCATGTTGAATTAGCCATTTTAACACCAACTGCAACCCATCACATGATACTGTCAACCATCTGCAAGCACAGCAACATAACTCTCTTCACATTTCGGCACTCTTTCCTTGCCAGCCAGTACACGCTGCAACAATTAAAGCTCAATGCAAAGTTGTGCAGGCAAGCCCACTACCTTTACTGTACAAATATACAAATATACAAAGCTTAATTGCAAAAGAGCCCACAAACTTTTTGCTTAAATATGAAGAATGATTTAAATAAACATGAAATATGGCTACATTACCACAGCTTCATATCTATACTTCACAGAAAGGATACAAGGATTGTTGCTGTCAATGTTGCAGTTATCCAAGATGAGGGAGATGCCTTCAAGTTCTCGCACCTATGGGATATAAGAAAATGATATCAAATATAGAGTAACTCAGCTGCCAGGTCCCCAGCTAATTTCACAGTGTTACCTTCTAATGAATTAGAATGTAATTAATTACCCAATTTCTTTTGCTTGTTTTCACTGTTGTTTGTTCAACTTTAACGGTAACATATTACTGTAACGTAACGTGAGGCGTTGTTGACTACTTGATTCATTATCATCACTTCACCTGTCAGCTCAGCAGGTGTACTCGCAGTGAAACAGAGCAGAATGAGGCAAAACTAGCACAACTATAAATGACAGCAGTAAGCAGCTGCCTGATGACTCTCACATTGAACCAATATGAGACCAGTGTAAATAAATCGTCAAATGCCAATTTAGTATATTTATCCTTGGAGGTCATTTATTCCCAAATTCTACTTTCCAAAAATCAGGAAAAAATAGAGCCTGATATAGCTTGATACAAAATGATTTTGGCTGCTCCATCCACCTCCATCTCAAACTATCCTCAGCATCCTCTTTTTAAACCAGACCTCTCTATGGATCCGCCTTCATTACATCCATGAATCGTCTCTCTGGTCTTCCTCTTTTTCTCCAGGCTGGCAGCTCCATCGTCAATATCTTTAATAAAATATATCCACTGTCCCTCCTCTGCATGTCCAAACCAGCTCAGCCTTGTGTCTCTAACTTTGAACTGTCCCTCTGATGTACTCTTTCCCAGTCTTGTCCATCCCTGTCACTGCAGCTACTACAGCTCAGCACATCAATTTTGTTCTTGAAAAATCAACCAGTACCACTCATACCTCAGGTATGTCAACTGGACCGACTTGAATAACACATTATTTTTAATTTAACACTGATATTGGATCAGTACTCAGCATCTGCTGAAGTAAAAACATTTACATATCAGCACCACAAACTGCCCATTGTTTATGCAAGAATAAAACCAGATACTCCTAATGAGATGACTTATTAAGTGAACAAAACTATAGCAAAAGGTCTTGCTGTACAGTCTCTAGTTACTTTATATCTCTTTTTCAGGAGGAAATAAATCTGTATAAACTTACTTTATATTCAAGATTTACTAAAAGAATTTGTGAGACGTTTATCGAGGTTCACGATTCGAGTTAAGAAACAGCAGACAAAGGAACAGTACAGAGATGCCCTTAGCAGAGCCTCACATCCATGCAAACAAAGCAGTGTGGTTGTGGGTTAGTCTAAGAGCACCACAACAGGACAATCTGTTCTTTATCATGTGTCTCATTCTATAGGCTTAATTGTTGTATTTGCTTTCTGATGCCCTCCGCACGCCGTTGCGGTTACTCTCCAAACACACTGGAGCAACAGAACAAGACAAAGTGCTGAGTTACAGAAAATGGAAATGTCATTTACACTGTCAAAGAAACACAGAGCACGCAGGTCTGCGTTTTCCACTTTAGGAATCATTGTCTGAAGTTACTGAAATTATATTTAAACTCATAAAGGGATGAATAACAAGCAGCTGGACCCTGACTTTCAGTCCGGCACAAGCAGTTCCTCGCTTTGCATGCACATCTTAAATTACAATCTCTCCCAAAGGTGAACAGAACGACATTTGGTTTACTGGAAGAAATCTGGGTGAAAACAGATACGTGGTGATTTCTGACCACTGACAGACCACAGATCAGCATCCATAAATATTATACAGGGGCCAACTGAGGGTGGCCATCCCACAAGCATTCCACAAATCTGTTCCTATTAAGTACAACCGAGTCTACAAAGTGATGTTGATACTGTCTGCTTTATTACCCATCTGTGCTTTACACTGATAGCTGCATGCTGAAAGATGTCAATTGAGAAAAACTGATAAGATTTCTAAAATAAACAAGAAGCTAATGTTTCACATTTGAGTGGAAAACAGAGTTGTGTTGAAAGAACCCACAGCCTCTCGCTCAATTAGACTTTGCACTCGTTTGCACTCCTCAGGAGATTTGGTTTGAGGTTGCATGCAGCAGCCCATTTACTAGAACCTGCCTCTGAGCATGATCATTTAGTGGAGAGGTCAAACAAAGCAAACTAATTCAGGTGGGCCTCCCAAACCTTGCAGTCACATTTACACTTTTGACCCTCCAACTGTGTTGGACTGATTAAGGGTATTTGTTTAAATGCTAGGAGACCAAGGATCGCATTAGAAGGGCAGACCAGCAGGCTAGAATAAATGCAAGCAAAGAAAAACATTTAAATTTTAGGGTTTGTAAATATTTTCCTTTTCTAAATTCGATAATTGTTCTAAACCATAATTTCCTGACAGAACTATCAGTACATATTATAAAACTAACCAAAGAGGCTTTGGGCAATTTTCAATATGCTAATGTGTCTCCCCGCTTCCTTCACTTGACTCGTCCTTGTGTCTTACCTCCTCCTACTGAGGATGGGAGAGAGACAAGGAAGAGAAGCATATAAGCACCGACATTTACTAATGATGAGAATATCCACATTCCCACGTATAAAACCTTACCGCTGCTCATCTTTCACAGCTAGATAGCTAGCACGTACAGGTAGGAATCAACAGGCACCACGTGATAAGATATCATGACAATATGATGTTTTACATTTTGCAATATGCTGAGTGTTGCAATAACATATTTTGTGATTTATTTTTTTGTAGCTGAAAATGATGTCCTAAAGTTAACTTTCTTTTTGGATAAAAAGATACTGACAAAAGTTATCTCACTTCAGTTATTTTTTTAGTGCAAAATGAGATATTCAAGCACACAAACACTGTCACCGAAACCTGCCATCCATGCTGCCGGACAGAGTCAGTCTCCTGTCACTTTACAATTACATGGTGTCAAGCAAGCAATTACATGTAACCCATTTCTGATAATACAGCAATTATCTGTAATAAATAGGCACATAGTGCTGTCTGTTGCAGTCTGCATAGACAAAAAAAAAACAAAAAATATTTAAGTATCACATTTGCTCTCAGCAACCTTCTTGTTCTACAGGAATATAACCAGAATGCAACCACTCAGCTGAGTCAAGTCCCCTCAAATTGTGCTCATTCAGACTGATAGTAGTGTGTTGGTAGTCTTCCTGCATTTATAAATTAAACAGCCATTATTTAAAATAATCTCTCAGAGAGTGACTGCAGTCATTCCAAGTCAGACTGCAACCGTTTGCAGAACAGCTTCCTATCAGGCGACCTGTGCAATCACCTTGTGACCAAAAGTGGTCATGACTGTTAAGCTCTGCGCAGCCATTTAGTACAATATGAAAAAAGTCAATACAATCACCAGTCAGCCAGCTATGTTTTTGTAGATGCAAGATGGTTGCTGTCCTATTTTTACTGTGACTGAGTCATTAGCTTGTTCTGAATTAGAAGGTAGCGTTGTTTGCTCAGCTAACATTTATCTCATGAAGATGGTGCATGAGATAAGCCATCTTTTACGAAGTATCCTCACAGTATTATTTAATAAAATACTGATTTTTTGCTGTACCTCTATTGACAATAATGGCAAGGAAAATATTGTGATACCATACTGCATAGATTTTTCCTCTCCCCTACTAGATAGACAGAAAAAAATAGCTAAAGTGCTTGAGCAGATTTCCCCACCTAACAGTTATTTCAAAATGCCTCCGGGTACTTATTTGGGCAGCTATTTTGAAGTTTTACTTAAAGAAACGCTTCAGATGTGACAGATTTAAGTACAAGACTCTGTGAGTGTCTGTCTCTGACAGATAGGTAGACAGACAAAGTTCTCTTTATGTCCCACTAATAGTATAATCATGAAATACTGTATGTAAATTCTCAACATATTTAAAATGGCAGCATATGAAGGACTCTGAGTTGCAGAAGTATGATTTTTAGGTCAAGGAAAGACAGAGGACAAGTGGAAATATGACTCAGCACATTGAGCTACCTCTGATCTGGAAATTATGGCTTACAGCAAAATTTTCATTCACTCTTCGTCACAGTTGTTATCAAGTACCACCACAAACTTCCATCCCTGCACTCATTCATTTGTCCAAACCTTGTTCTGGTTGTTGGTATTGCTGTGGCAGAGGTTTCCTATGAGCCTGATGAGGTGTGCCTTAAAGCTGATGACAGGAGAATAAGAAGAAGAGTCTCCATCTCCACTGAAGGAGGAGAAGTTCTGAGCAGCACTGAAAATATTCTTGCTGGCCTTCCCAGTGGCGTGTACCTGCTCCAGGAGCTCTGCATGGACAGTTTGTGACAGACAACAGGAAAAGCAGAACACCTTCTGAGAAGCAGCATAAAGCTATTCAGATTATAGCCGATTTTGACAAATGAGATTCTGCTTTTCTCCTTTAAGAAACAGATTAAATGATAAACCTCAAACTTTCCAGCATTTGGACTTTGCGGGCTGTTTAATTTAATGTCTGCTGTTGCTCGGTTGTTGACTTAATGGCTGTTTTTCATTTACCAACAGTAGTTACTAGAAGGTCTGGATGATCCTGTAGGAACATGAACTGCTTGTGGTCTGAGGTCATCTCACACAGCACATCCAGTAGACTAATCACTGTTAGTGCCTCCTGCAGGACCTGCAGGGGATTGCAACAAACGGGGGGCAGTCCACAGAGTAAGAATCTTTTGAGACACAATACTGAGTCAAAATGACTGAAACATAGGTTAATTCATTTCACACAGGGTAAGACTAACAAACGCAGGGTGAAAAACCCGCAGAAATTGTGTTGAATTTATGATCTGTACCTCATCACTGGACGCAGAACCCGTAGCAAGTGTGAGCACAGCACCACAACCTTTCTGGAAGGAAGTGGCCAGGAAACGAGCCACACTGGGAGGGATGCCACAGTCTTCTGAGCCCTCCTCTCTTAGCTGGGCTAAAAGTAGCTCTAATAAAGTAACTCTGAAAAACAAAATGTACATCTATATGAAGCATCCATAGTTTTTATTTAAATATTAGCTGTTTTTACTACTATTCTGTGCATCAATTCTCTGCAGTGCAAAAACCAAACTAACTAAAATAATAATAGTTTGAAAGGTGTTGTAGCATACATTTAACCATATCTTTATTTTTACAATTCTGTTTGAATGAATTGTTCATGTTTTTGTCCAAACAACAAAAATGAAGTACCTATCATGGTGAGACATTTCAGAGTACATGTTCTCCACCAGCGATGAAGACTTCAGGAAATGCTGTGTTGCAATCAGCACTCTGAAAAATCAATAAATAGCAAAGGGAAAGTAGCACTTAAATATGCCCTTAATGCATAACAACAGTTTTCAAGGTAGTACCATAATGATGCACTTACGTCCAGTCCAGCTCAGGCTGAGTCCTGCAGAGCTCCATCACCCTGAGAGCCAGCTCAATGTTCTGTGGCTTGGACAAATCTTCCACCTTGGCCTCATCCAGGCATGTGTGGATTACCATCGAGGTGTAGTTCACGGTCTTCTCATCGTCAGTGCTAAGCAGCTGCCTGTTTGGATACGTTCGGGTTGACAGAATTACCAATATAGAATCTGCATGTGATTTTGGAGTCAAACAAAAAGATGAGGGTGAGATTTTGGCACACAGAACTTACAGGAAAAGGTCTGGGAAGCTTATCATCCAAATGTCATCTTTGCACAACTGGTTACCAACAGCCAAGTTACCAAGAAACTGGATGCCACAGCGAAGAGCTGAGCCACAGAAAACCGATCAAAAATAAGAAAAAAACATTCAACATTCATTCAACATTCATTTTCCTCCATGGTGTATTGCTTTTATGTCCCTCTAGACTGCTAAAGTTTTTTGCCTACTCTTGAATACAAAAGAACTTGACAGAACGGTTTCTTGTAAAACTCAAAAGAACCCTAAAAAAGAAAAAAGAAAAAGAAAAACAGCTCTTGATAGTGACATCGTGACAGGATGTAAACATTAATGACATCCTCCCCTAACCTGAGCTGTAATATTAGCTGAATGCACACTTCTTCTGGTTGGCGGATGTAGACTGTTGACAGAAAATAGTTCTTATATGAAACTGCCTACACAAAAGGCATAATATTTTTTTGACTAGTCAAAGTCATAATTTCTTTTACAATGTGAGCACCACAAGACAAAAACAGCACAATCTACTTCCATCTCTAACAACCTCTATAGCTCACTTCAAAACAATTTAGTTGGCTTTGAAAGGGACAAAGGAAAAACACATAACTACTGTACCTTAAGCATCAGTAGCTGAATTTTAGACTTACGTTCGAAGATGGTATCTGGAATCTCCATATTTACAGTAGATAAAAATCTCAGGAGTTTGAGGGATACATCAATGAAACCAAGTTCCCTAGTTGACAAAGACACATTATGTCAAGTGTTTCTTTGTCTTAAGAAAGGAGGTGCCCAATAATCTAACAAACTTTGACATAATATTATAATAAACTGCAAAAATAGCACTTCAACAAATCCTGCAATTGCAAAGATATAATTGTACAGGTTCCTTAAACATAAACTGCCAAATTTTAGCAGGAAAAATGCTCAAGAAGGATTTTTAGCAGAGTTTCCAAATAAATCAGTCACTAAACTCTATGACCATTGTTTACTTAATTAATTTGTATTTACTGAAAGATCCCCCTCATGCTGCTTTGTGATGTCGGGGATACCTGAGCAGACTCTGGTTACGTATACTCTGGACACAGGAGTTCCTCTGAGCTCTGAAGCACTCTGCGGTCAGCTGGAGCTGCAGGGTAAAGGTCTGCACATCCTCACTGTCCAAGCCGGCAGCCTGCAGCTCTTCACAAAGTCTGGTCAGGACCTTCACAAGAGTGGAGAATGTCTTCTCCTCCACAGCATCTCTGACAACGACAAACAGGTGAACAAATACACAATATTCATTTCATTTGCAGTACTCTCACTGGGAGACCACCAGATATAAAACACAGATGTAGTTAATAACGCGGTATTTGCACTACATTAGCTGGATCTTGCGTGAAACACTGTCTTTTTTCCATTAAGAAAAAAATAAAAATGAAGTTCACAATTTGAATCCACATGTGTGGGATACTCCTGTGCTACAAATTCTACAGAAGGGAGCATAATGTCACGTGCACAGGCCGTTAAATTTTAATAAGCAGAGTTAGCTCCTGCACAGGAAAAACAATGCCAGTAATGCTTAAAAATGTGCTTTTAGTACAAAACCACGTACTGAAGCTATACTGCTGATATGTGTTAGTTTTGTTTTTTTATGCTGCAGCGATAATTATTAGGTCTGAGTTCAGAAACCGGGCGTGCCGTTATATTTGACTGTGCGTAGTTGACAGTTGGGTATTTTCAAGTTACTGCTAGCTTAGCCGGACCGCACTGATACGGCCCATTTCCGTATAAAACATAAATAAATTACCCAGACCTCACCTGTATTCGACATCCCGCAGCGCAGCTGTAAATGTTTTTAAAGTCTGCAAGTGTTCAGGTCCGTGTTTTTCATTTAAAATACCAGCGATGGACGCTGAGGTCCCCAAAATGATGTCGGTGGAAGCTGCCATGTTTGCCTGTTTCACGCTTGTGGGCGGGACGTCCGGAAAACTCTTTAAGACATTATTGGTTCAAATCAGTATGGGGCGGGGACTGAGCATGTGCTGCTGTTTTCTTGGTGAAGAAGAGTCGCCTAGACTGCTGTGTAATGAAGGCTGTGACTGCAAAAAGACTCTACAGAATGAATTTTCATGTGTTTTTGGATAAAACTGTGGGTAAAAATGACTTAACTATTCTGTGTTTCACTGTAATGATTTGATTAAGCACTTAGCACTGAGAAAGACAGAAGTAAAAATAGAACTGATGAGAGCCATCAAGCTTCGGGAGACCAAGGTTATTTTAGTTAACTAAAAAAAGGAACAAACTAAAAATACATATGAAATAACATTTTAGTTGACTAAAATAAAACAAATAAAACATAGACTTAAATGTAAAACTAACTGCAATGATTTTATGAACTTGGAAAACTAACTAAATTTGTTTGTTTTTTTTAAATAGAGAGACCAAACTCTATTTACACTAGTCTAATTTTGTATCCATTATAACCTCCCTAAAATTGCTATAGGATGCAGCTGCATTCACATCTCAAATCCATTCACCAAAACCAACATTTGAAAAGTTCAAATGTCAATCCATTCAACCCAGATAGTTTATAGAACAGCTACTGCAACTGCAGCTGCAAAGCCGCAAGACAAGCCTTTGTGATTTCCATGTAGAGTGGCAAATTTTAGATTACAGATCCATTATGGTTCTCCCTTGTATTTCCACTGGCCTGGAACAGCACAGCAGCGGTGAAAAGCAGCTCGCTGCTGAGAAGAGTTGATTACGGATGGTAGGAAGCATCCACCTCAAGCAATTTGTCAGCCTTAAAATGAGGCAATGAAAGAAGCAAACATTCCCTTTATAGAATTCCCATTATTCATTTTTCAAGTGGAATAACTGGAAATATCCTCACAAACTGGAAATGCTGTGGCATGATCGGGGAATCTGAAGAGTTGAGTTACAGGAAAAACAGGACATCCTATCAGGGTTCAGCCATTCTAGAAACCTCAGTAATGTTAACTAGACGGCGGCTGGTTTAGTCTGCTGTGGCAGACGATCTAGCTCTCTCGGAAAAAGAAAAAACAAAAACATCAAGACAATCAACCACACACACAGTTTTTATTATTCACAGATGGTCGGGCATTTTGCCTGTACAAAACACAATCAGCGTTGTTAAATGAAACACTTTAATACCAAGTGAATCATGTTGTATTTGGTCTTTCAAGACAGAGAAAAATGCAAGGAGAAATGAAATGGCTCCTTGTGTCGAGCAGCAGTTTGTCACAGCGGCACTCACGACAGCAAACTGAGCTGAACCTAAACACAGCGCACAGTGGTTAAGGAAATTATAAATGTTTATTTGCACCCTGATGGTCTAATACCAGAGCCTGTTTCATTCCACTCTTGTAAAATCCATGTTTCAACACATCTGGCATAGCGCTAACAAAGGAGAAATTCATTTGTGGTGTGAACATTTTCAGCCATGCGTGAAGTGTGGCTCTGTGAAGACGGGCTTCAATTCAGACATTCGTGGACTCAACATTATGTAACCTTCTAATTTTCATCCCCCCGAGTGCTCTAATTTGTGGTTTTGAGTGAAAGGCTGCGGTTGAATAGTTATTTGCTGCTCTGAATGAATGAAAATCTCTGTTATGTGACATACATGAAACAAAAGTAAAAGTATTTAGGATACTGTAGTGTTAACACAACACAAAACAGTTTCCTTAAGGCACTTGATATTGTAAGGTAAAGACAGCTACAGTAATACAGAGAGAAACCCCTCAGGTGACCCCCTATGAAAAAGCACTTGGCAATAGGGCTGGGCCATATTATACCGTTCACGGTAATACCGGTATAATGTTAGGCAACAATAGGAAAATGAAATATCGCGATAGAATGGGAGTAAAACGCGCATGCGCAGTGCCTTTGTTTTCATACGCACATGGCCGATTGTTGAGTGAAACAGATGAACCAGAATTGGTTTGTAAAAATGGTGCAACTTCAGTGATGTGGAACTGGTTTGGTGTTTGTCCGTCAGATACACGACAAAGCACATTTTTTTGCAGAACATGCAAGCGGCCGTCGTTATTGTCGTATTTGTCGGACTAAGATGCTCTTAAATCTGGGAGTAATCTGGGTCCTAAACTCCGTATGCTTCAGTTCAAACGAACACTGCAGCATCACTGAGGTTAAAAACTGTCTAAATTCTTTCATCTTTAATAAAACGATCAGCATTGCTGCTTTACCAGGTGTAACTATGAAGTTTAACTTCCAGGCATCCATGTAAAACAAAATTTATTACATTTAACAGGAGTTAGAAGTTAGCAGGAAGCTAGCGGAAGTTAGCTCGCTAGTTTCGCTAGTTACCTAAGCATGATATAGCATGTTCTGACTGAGAGATTTCTGAAAAAATCAAACGTACAGCTCTGCTATCACTTCCAACATAAATGAAGACAGGAAACTAAACAGCAGTGACGTTTGTAGGGTTACTGAAGTTGGGCTAGCTGGTATATAATGATGTGCTACGTAATCGCTAGCGACACAGCTATGTTAGCATAACATAAACAGTGAAGCTGGAGGACGAACACTAACACTTTTCCACTTATAAAAGTTAACGTTAAAGTTCCTGATAGTTAGAGACAAATGCAATCGCATGGCAGGATGCTGTAAACGGACCAAACTTCAGTCAGGAGAACAACTGAGATAATCCATCCACAATACGAGGTTAGTCATTAATATACTGCAACAACATGGGAATAGAGCAGCTGCCAGAGAATTCAACATTAATGAATCAATGGTACAGAAGTGGAGGAAGCAAGAAGAATGAGTTTAATAAAGTTTGATTTATCTGACTGCTTTGTTTCGCTTAATGTGCCTTATAATCCCGTGCACCTTATGGTCCGAAAAATACGTACTGCACACTGCAGTTTAATGTTGCAAAGCACCTCTTTTTAACTTCAGTGGATATTATACATGGTTATGCTCAGGATATGTCAGCCCATTTCTACTGGAAATGCCTTTTGGTTAAACTTTCAGCAAGGAATTTGCATTTGCACTGTTACATTTTTATAAAGCTTTAATGTACATAAAAACCAGCTTCTTGTTTAAGTGAAAATAAATGAAGGTTGTCTTTTTGCGCTAGTAATGTTGTGGAGTTGTATTTTGTCTCACATCAATTATATCGTCAGTTATATCTTTATCGCAAATTTTCAAATATATATCGTGATAAATATTTTTGGCCATATCGCCCTGCTCTACTTGGCAACAATGGGAAGGAAAAACTCCCTTTCAACCAGCAGCGGTCTCCAGCAGAACCAGGCTGTAGATGGAGCATGCCCATTCACGTTCTGTTAGACATCACCTCTGCTGACTGGGGTCACTCAAGTGGACTTCTCTAGCACATTTGTGGTGGTGGAGCCTTTTTTTAAAAATCAGCTTCTGTAAAATTATATTGATTTCTGTGCAGTTTATTGTGTAAACACCTAATCCAAGAGGTACTTAGCATCTCTGGGTATCCTGTTATGAAATGATGATGTATAAAACCCTGCTTCTGGGTTCAAACTACACTGTGTTCATTAAGGCTGTTGTCTTTTTAATGTGTTTTAATGCTTCATATTCTTGAATTCAAGAATTGGTCAAAATCTGCCTGTACCGTACACTGGGATTCCCCATTCTTATCTATGGGTCGTAGACCTGGGTCATCCTCAAACACGACCTCAACAAACTTGAGGTCTTCCAAACGCACTGTTTGCGTCAGATTCTCCGTGTGTCCCTCCGTGATAGTCTAAGCAACGCGTGATACGTAGTCAATGTCACCAGCAGGCCTCAATGCAAGAGCTGATTAGGAAGCAACGACTGCAATGGTTTGGCCACATCTGCCGCATGAGCAACCATCGCCTGCCATACTGCCTTTTGATGCAGCAGCATCAGAGTGAGAGTGATGAGAGACCTCCAAGAAGACTTGGATCAAGCAAATTGAAGATGATCTTAAACAACAACGTCTAACCCTCAAGCAAGCAAAGGTGAAGGCAAGAGACCACAAGACCTGTAAGTGCATCGTTGATCAAGATGGAAACCCTACGACACCCACAGCGACGTATTGGCTTCGTGGACAACCTCCCTGCCAACCGCCAGCTAGGGACAAAAGAAGAGGAAGAAGAAGACGAAAGAATGCTTTATATCTTATTCGATTTAATCTGAACAAGCCCCCTGTGGCTTGCTAACTAAGCTTGCTAGCATTAGCTGACAACATACTCCACCCTCTGCTCTAAGGACCCACTGCTTACCTCATAATAACTCATGTTCAGAGACTGTAAAGTGTTAATTCAGTATGTTCTCAAGCCATTTGTAAGTATTTTCGAGGTTCAGTGGACCACATTTTCCTGTTGGGGAATGTTTTTGCAATGGAGGTGAATGCTTGGTACGCAACAGTGTTTAGGTGGTATGTGTCAAAAATGCCAGGACCCATTACTTTAGTAAATTGCTAGCGCTTTTAATGTTGTGGTCAACGGCTTTATTTATTTATTTATTTTTTATCTCAGCTCAGAAGCAGAATTCAGAGATGAAGGCATGGATGGTTTCAGAGCCACCTTCAACACACAGTCCTTGGGACCAGTTATAAGATTCTGCTGGATTTCACCTGAGTGATTAGTGACAGATTTGAATTAGTAAGTTTTCAGTTTATATAGTATCTAAATGTAAAAATAGACCATAAATGCACAGTTGATTGAAAAAAAAAACCCTATATATTATAGAGAACTGACTGCCATTTGTAACCATAACTCTCTTTCCTATACAATCGTGCTTGTTTGAAGTACTTCACTACATCGAAAGAGAAGTGGTCATCTGCTTCCAGGTTCTCAAAGAAACACCACTGGCACCTTGGTAAAGGTTAACCTCTAAAGCTGTCCTGAGTACAACTATTTGTAATGCAAAAAGAAGGTTTAAGGTTATTAATAGACTAAAAAAGCAAACCACAATGTGCATTCAGTGTTTTACACACATTTTTACATTATGATTTAATAACTGTTCTGCAGATTGAGACAAATGTTATCTTTAGCAGAGTCATGATGCTTGCAAATAATTTCCTGGATTAAAGTTCCTACTTCTTTAATAATATGATACCAGACACCAGAGACACACACGGTTTCACACATAGATGAAATGTATTTTTGCTCCACTTTTCTTTACCCTCCAGTTCAGCACAGTCTCTGAAGGTTGGCAGAGAGATGAGGTTAAAAACACAGTTGGTGTCACATGGCTGGCAGGCCTTAGCACATCACAGCGACTGAGTGGCTGTGATACTGTCGGACCTAAGTGTGACAGAGAGGAGCCATCAGTAAGAGACAATATCCAAGGAAAAAGTGGGATCTGTAATGCAATCTGAGGGACATGTGTGACTGATACAGAATTCAAAAGTCATCACATAAAAAGACTTTAACTAAAGCCCCACAGCCGCCTTGAGCAAGAAGAACCTGGCAAAACCTGAATAGTCCCATAGACCTCGATGGTAAGCCGAGCAACGGGCGCCTTAAAAAGAGGCCAAACCCTGATTCCAAACCCTAGAATCAAGTGGGTGAGGGTTCCCTTAACGTGAAGACAGTGGTGCTTTTACAACACGACCTCAAAAACTGTAGAGGGAGCTGAGCCATGTAATTACAAGCAAGCAGGTGAGTCCAAGTTGTTCGCTCCGAAACGGGGCCAAGCCACAGAAATGATTGTGTGGTATTCCACACCACTGCAGTGCCACCAAGGAAAAACAGGCGGAGAAAAATTTAGAAGAGGGTATGTAAGAATGAATGTCATTTGTTGTGATCCAATGGCACATTCGCATTTCTGAGGAAGAAAAGGAAACCGACTCAAAATCAGCAACTGAATCAGCATTAAGGAATTAAGGCCACCACAAGCAGGTAATATTACTTTTTCCATGCAGAAAACTATATTTTCCATTTATTTCCATTTTTGGAAATTGTTATATAATCCAAAGATATTGCAGAATTACACTGACATATATTTCATACCTTGGCACTTTCAATCAGCTTCACATGCACCAAACCTCGAAAACCAGCAGGAGGAAAGTGGAAGAGGGGAAAATTTGTCTGGTTGCATTTATTCAGCTGACCAATGCAGCTACTGGGCTTTTGGTATCAATTACAGCAAATTAAGTGATAGCCACCCAACACCAACACTAAAAGCATCATCCATCAAATGAGTTAAAATGCTGCTCTACCACTAATTGAGCCCACCATTTTGGCTGGGCCCCAGGTGCCTATAAATAAGAGCCACGCTTATTTTTCTTGCATTCCTCTAAGGCGAGGCCTCTTTGATCTTTTGGCCACTTGGAAGTGATCATCGGAAAAATTGGTTTCAGGGTTCAAAATGACCACAGCCGAGGAAGAATGAGTACTGAGAGAAATTAAAGCCAATGTGTATCTGTGTGCTTTAAATGTTGGAGAGCAAAAAGCGACTTTAATCTCGCAGCTTTAATTTCAAACACAAAGAGTCGGGTGTATAAATGTATTAAAAGGAAACTTTGTGTATGTGAGATGCCATCACTACTTTATGAATATACAAACAGTATTCACATGGTGAAGGGCAACTTAAAAGCCCCATCTAGTGGTCTATGGGGTCTCCTAATATTCTAAAAGACATGTAACAAGAAATCTCAGAACAAATATCAAGATTACAAATAATTTAAAAAACTGCTTTGCTTTCTCACTAAGAGTAGGGGGGAAATGAATATAATGCCAATGTGTCCAAACTGTAACAAATACGCTTGCAATCCTCATAGATTTTTCAGTTAAATAACAAATTGTTGACTTATGGAGGGTTTATGTGACCGTTAGTTTTGGTCCTGTGTCTTTCTGGGGGTTTTTAGGTTACAATTACCATGTTTTCTTTTGGTGCTTGCTTTTCTTTTGTCGGTTCGTTCTACTACCCGCCTTTCTACTTTTTTTGGGTGACTATCTGCCATGTTTTCCAAAGTAAACCACGAACGGGTGTATAGATAGCCCATCCTTTGTATAGACGGTCCAACCGAGTCTTAGTCTGTCCTATATACCAGCCTGTGCTATTTTGTGGAGCAACCTGAAGGACTGAAAAATTAAGCTAATCTGGAAGGGTCAAAAACTTTTCCTCGAATGGCCACTTAACGCTACAGTCGGGAAAATAGTGGTTGAAGATTGCACCATGACCAAAACTATTGACCCAGTGTATAATGAACTTACAATCTGGCTATGCCTTTGAAATGGTTACTTCGATGACTGTGACCAGATCTGCAACCACTCGTCAGTTGCTACTTTCAGAGCGACTTTGATGTAATAAGATGGGAATAACACAGAGTCAGTCTGCTTTTACTTTGTGATTGAATGGGTCAAGTTTGAAAATTACATACAAAGTTTCTGTTAAAGACTGGACGATCCTCTTCTTGCTTATAAATTCAGATAAAATTGACCCCACTGTACTCGGCCCTAAAAATCTTAGAAACATGGTGTCTAATCAGATGGACATGGGCAGCAACAACACTCACGTAGGCTGTGTTTAAATGACAGAATGATTAACGGGGGATCCAAAATGTGCCAAGAAAATAATAATAATAAAAAATAACACACCTTTAAACCACCATCACCAATCTAAACCAGTGATACAACAATTTTCTTAGCATGGAGATGGTGGTTTATAAAAGATTCGATTACAATCTACAACACGCGCATTTCAGAGTTGCACCCAGCATGGTCTTCTGCTGCTGCAGCCCATTTGTCCCTTTTGTAGATTTAGAGATGCTTTTCTGCATGTACTGCAGTAGACAAATGGCTCGTCGGTTCATAGCTCCAAAACATGAACTCTAAAATGACAACCAACAGATTATCACAGAGGGACGCAAGCACAAGCCAGATGTTCATGTAGCCCTGTTTATTACAAATACTGTAAATTCAGGTATTTTTATGCTCAGCATTGTTAAGTTATTTACAGTATGCTTGATTAGTAATAAAGTAACAATATAGGCGAGAATATTAACGCTAATGATGTTGTGTCAGTTTTTGAGCCATTCTCATCTTGTAGAGCACAATTTGTAAAACATGACAATGACGACAGATTCTGACGTCTGAAATCTGAAGCATTTTTTTCTCGATACCAACAACAGAATACTGCTCTGTGGAAAGTGGAAACACAAGAGATGGTTTGACTGCAATCAATGTGGGACTTCCTTCTGTACAGAAACTACAGTACTTATTTGTTGCATACGTAGCGTTAATACCATACTAAAACAAAGCTATTGCATTTTAACATTATTTGATCATGAAGGTAAAAGCCTAAACAGAAATGTTAGCATTAACACATTCTACATGCATTACCAATTTAAACTTTTATTTTTGGCTGCTTTCAAATTACATCATTATTTTGTACAGGTGACGAGCAACGTGACGACTGATAACCTGTACATATTGAACAAAGAATGTCATTTATGTGCTTTTCAGTGGCATCATCACTGAATATAATCTTTTACAAGATATCAAATGTCCATTCAGAGAAGAACACAGAGCTTTGTAGATCTTTGCTGTGGATCTAAAGCATAACTGCTACTAAAGCCCATTTAGTACAGCAGTTCTTTTCCTATTAAAAGCCCAACTATAAATAATAGCTGAGCAATCTCTATAAACTATGCTAATCTGCACCATTCCCATCAAATAAAACATAAATAAAAATACAATCGTAAAAACAACATTCATCCTACAAAACACAAACAAACAAAGGCATGATTGCAGCAAATGTAGGTCCCCACTGGGGCCCCTTCTGTGGAAGACTGGACTCATCCATCGTCATTATCAACAGTTCCTCTTCCTATCTGCTGTACATCCATCTATCGCTTCTCCTTGGCTGTGTCCACAGAAGCAGACGTCTCCTGCGGAGCTTCAGGTGGCTCTGTTGTTGTGTCCGTAGTAATCCGAGGTTTCGCCTCTTTTGTGGAGCTGGAAGCTACTCCGTCTTTTGTGGAGCTGGAAGCTACTCCGTCTTTTGTGTCGCTCTGAGTTGCTGGAGAGCTTTCCGCCTGTTTTACAACAGCAACATTTTCCTGCTTTACTTCGTCTGCAGGAGGTGCGTCTCCCTCTGTGGCAGCTGTCGCTTTGCCCGTCATCTTCTCGCTCGTTTCAGCGTCCGACTTTTCCTTTGCTGCTGGTGCTGTTCTGTCTTCTAGAGGAGCTGTGTCTTCCTCTACTGGGGGGATCCCCTTTTCTGCAGGGCTTTGTGGCTTATCTTTAACGTCAGCCGCACCGTCCTCCATCATCTCCTCTTCCTCGTCTATCTCGTCCTCTAAAGGGGGGATCATCTGTTCTTCCCTCCCACCGGGGAAGACCCTGTCTGGGTAAATGAGCTTCAGCTGCTCCTCGAAATAGTCCTCCAGGTACAAACCCGCACTGCCGACCTCTGAGGTTGGCTGGTAAAAAACAAAATTTCAGTTAAAGCAAAATAAAGGAAATATCAATTAAATAAAGCATGACTGGTATTTTAAAAAATAAAATAATAATAAAAATAATAAGACCAACCTTATAATACTTGGCACAGTTGAAAAATATGAGCCTGACATCTGCAACAAAGCCCTCAGGACTGACATAACTTTCACCGTCTTTTGCCTTTGACTCCAGCTTCCTCTTTACTATTGACAAATCCATCGGGGTCTTTATAAGTTCTTTGTACCGTCTCGTCTCCTACGTTTAGAAGAAGAACAATAAAAGTTGAGCACCTAATCCAAGTGTTGTGTGAAACTCTCTCAAAAGTTATGAATCACTTTCATATGAGAAGATAGTTACAACAGAATTTATATAAAGTTACTGAGAGTGGAATGAGTAAAATGAAAAAGTACACGAGAAAAAAGTAACACATTGGCAAAAGTGGGAATAAAAACCCCACTTATTATAGTAAATAAAAATTTATAGATTTTTTTTGCCTCATTTTACTTGAAATAATAGCACCGTAAAATAACATATCTAAAATAAAATAACATAAATAACATATCAGAATGCTCTACGGAAGTTTTGACTGAACATTGAATGCATCTTACTGAAGGAGAAGCTGGTTGCTGGAAGTCGGTGCTGAAGTCGTTGCAGAAAAGACGAAGAAGCAGCCTCTCACATTTCTAGATTTAAAAAAATGTAAAACTTTGTGTAAAGTTTAAAAAACAAAACGGTGAAAATTTGTAAAAATGTAAATCTTACAATTTAATTGAAAAAATGTACAAAGTACAAAGACAACACATCAAATATTGATTAAAGAAAAATTCTGCATCACATCACAGTTTAAATAAGGCTTGGCATGTTTGTCACTTAGGCTACGTTCACACTGCAGTTAATGCTCAATTCTGATTTTTTGATCAAATCCGATTTTTTGCCTGCTTGTTCACACTACAAATAAAATGCGACAGCAAACGCGCTCTAGTGCAGGCGCAAAAGAAGACGTCACACAAGAAGTCTCTCTGTTTAGAACCAGACCAAACAATATTGTTTGACTGATGACCCTTAATATAAAGACTTCGGATTTTACGTTTCCCAATTTTTGCTTTAAGTTATTTTGTTATTTACATAACAATGTAAATAACCTAATAATTATCCTTATTGCTGCTTTAGAGAGGAGCGGTGCTTCAAAGGATAGTTGCAGATTTCTGTCAGAATCTGCAGATTATACAGTACAAATAAAATGTTCACGTTTCTCCAACGTTGTCTTCCCAACAGTTTCACTAACATCTACGCTGGATGGCCAGGATGGATGGCTTTTTATTTTATGTTCACACTTTGGTCAGTGCTAGATGTTTTTTTAAGGCAATGTTGACAGTGATACCCATTTAGGTTGGCTGTGTTTGGAGATGTTTGCCTGATAAAGTTGTTCAGCTTTCACGTCTGTGATTTTAACCTGAGCCATTAGCACTAATATACCACAAAACCATTGCAGATATTAGCTGCTGCACCAACAGTGCACTGGCCTGTCCCCTCTCCTCTTTAGCCTCTTTGGAATGCAGTTTCATTGATTTTAAATGATAGAGACCAGAGAGATCTTACATAACTTTGGGTTCAGAAGCAACATTGTTGCTGTCCCTATGAACAGCAACAATGTTGCTTCAGGGACATGAGAACATTATGAAATGCTATTCTGAAGTCATTTAACCATTTTCCCCCCACAGAGCAGGAAATCTATCTCCAATGAGACTTTTAACAGGCTCAGACTTTTTTGATGCTCTTTTTAAATCCAACCTGACCTGCTGCTGTTAAATAACCAAATTATAGTTGTAAGACAGCGGTCCCCAACCCCCGGGTCACGGACTGGTACCGGTCCGTGCGTCGTTCGGTACTGGGCCGCAAGAATTTAGGCTCGGGTGTGAAATTTATGATTTTAATCGTTATTTTTTAAAATAATTTTTATCATCAACTCAATTTCCCTGGGTCTTTTCCCGTGTGTTATGAATTCATCTTCTGTTTTTTTGGTACCGGTACTGGTTTTATTTCATTTTATTTATCCGCGACACCATAAAGGCTGGTCCGTGAAAATATTGTCGGACATAAACCAGTCCGTGGTGCAAAAAAGGTTGGAGACCGCTGTTGTAAGACATGTTTTTCATGGCAAGTCAGACCTTTCGTTTTTCCCAGTATGTACTAAAAAGAAAAGAAACTATGATACAATGCACTAGAAACTCAAACTAAAATCTTTTCAGTTGTAAAACAGAGGGTGCAGGCTGAAGGACTGAAACTAATTCGTGGACATAAATGTAAATGGCAGCTTGATTAGCATACCCTTCTGTCAACAGGTGGAAACTTTTCAGAGATGGGGGCATCCTTGCTGTCACAGTCGTACTCCATCTCGGGAGAGACAAGGTCTCGGCAGAATGAACAGAACCACTCGCCGCTGAGGAAAGATGTACGATGAAGAAAAGCAGTTAGGAAACGCCCAATGATTGGACACCTGTTGCTGAATAAGATTAACATTTTATCTGCATAGAGCAGCCTGCACAGACTAACAAGCTAACTATGGGCAAGAATAATAACCATGCGCTCAACAGAGAGATTTTAGACTTCATCAATGCCAAACGGAGAATGGATTTAAGACCAATTTCTACATTTATTCTATAAAGATAAAAAGGTGGAAGGTACAGAATTTTTTTTTTATTTCAGAATGGTTGAAGAAAAAAAATATGTATTTTATTATGATGTTGATGGTCCAATATGCTTTATATACAACAACTATTACAGGCAATAACCATTTCAACTACACAATGTTCAGACCAGCTAAAATAGTCTAACAGAGGTTTTAGGGATGAAATGCACTCCTCCTCATGCACCCTGTCCACCTCTTGTTTATTCATGTGGTCTATGCATGATCCCAAAAAGGCATCTCTCACCTGGGGGATTCATTCAGAGTGGGAATGTGACAGGCCAGATGAAAAACTTTGGGACACTTGTCGCAGCAGAGCAGTTCTCCTCCGTTCTGACAGACAGCGCACCAGTCCTCATTAGGATCTTCTTCGGGCTCGGCTCTCTTTTCAGACTCTGGCTGCGATTGGGGCTGAGGACGCCTGTCTTTGGAGTCTGATCCAGGGGGTGGTGCTGGTGGGGAGACCTTCTGCAGCTGCCGGGGCTTAGACTGTGCTCCAGTGCTGCTATCTGGCAGGCTAGAGCCGATGCTGGACTGCACCTGTAGGTGGGAGAGAGTGAAAAAGGAGCAATGATTTTGAGGCTGAACTAATGTAAAATAGCAGCGGAAGCCAGTGGTATCCCTCAGCCTCCTAGCAGATGCAATAATCCTATGTCGCCTTTTTCTCAAGTTCTGGCATTCACAAACTTGGATGCTCAGTCTTTTACAGATAAGGGTTAAAAATGAAAACATTTTAAATTTGATGCAAGCAACATGCTGCCAAAATCACCACTACTACTGTACTAATACTGCATCCCTGCTCCTTTGTGTTTGGGAAGTGAGACCACCAGCTGTGTTTTTGAGAGCAGTAATGTTTTCTCATAGTTATTTGATAAATGCTCAATAAGTTCAGGCCATTTTTGCCAAAGATTTTCCAATGGATGATAGGTCTGGACTGCTGATAGGCCAGTTTAACGTTTTACTTTGGAGCCATGCTGTTGTAATATGAGCAGAATGTGTTTTAGGATTGTCTTGCTAAAATTAGGAAGTCCTAAAAAAAGAAAAACCACACTGGTGCATTCACATGTCTGAGCATTATGCTTCTCTATACTGTCACACATTTTGGAATTTGAACTTTTCTCCAATGGTGAGCTGAATGCTTTCTCAATTCAGGACAGAAGACTCCTGGAAATGAATTTCAATTCTTGATCTTTTAAAACATGACAAGTTTCCCAGCAGGGATGTGTGCATAAACTGGTAGCTTAAACGCTGCTGCTGTATATCAGTTTTATCAGAATAAGCTGGCATCAAGGAGATCGAGGTTACTGCTCAGTTGAGTTGAGTGTTGCACATACCAAAGTAACAAGTTATTGTAATCACTTTACATTTTCAGTAATGCAATAATGTACTAGATTCAGTAATTATGCAAAATTTACAATTATTTTCTTACTGGCATTGCAAAAGGTTCTCCAGTTATCTGCACTCTAGGCAAATAAAAAGCTTTTTCCTTCCTGCCCATTTGCGCTAAAGTCAGATGAAGTGCAACGGTCTACAGCGGATATATGGGCATTACTTCTATTTTTACTGTATGAAAGGTGAAATGCAAGCTGCATGCAGAACAGATACAACTGTTTAATACTGCTAACAAAACTCAGTCTCTACAAGCAGCTCCACAAATGGCATGCTAACACAAAGCTTTGTTAAATCTGATTATATGCTGAACCCAGCCCGGCAGCCAGAGCCTGAACTTCAAAAGGTAAAAGCAGTGTTGAGCAGTTAGGCTTGAGTTATTATAGCCTGACTGCTATATTATTTACTTATATTTTCTTTGCATGCAAGACTTACCCTTTGCATTGTCTGGATACCAACAATAGTTTTCAGTGAGTTGTCAATCAGATGCAGTGATTTTCACTACAGATTTGCCTGTTTGTATACTGTATAACTATACACTGTATTTATAATACTGTGTAGTCACAAGCATTCTGTGTTGATTCTCAACTTTGTCTCTTATCCACAGACGGTTTATATTTCAAAAAGAATAACCACCTTTTTTGAAAATGGGCCGGTAACATGTCAAAGATCAATTTTTAATACGTTTTAGGAATGATACATTTGGATCAAAATGGCAAATCTGTAAATATCCTAAGTTTATAAATTCCACTCTTACGAAACGGACTTCGTCGTCGTCCTCAGGTTCGTCCTTTATGACAATAACAGGACCCGGAGAGGTTCTCCTTCGTCGCTTTAATGCAGGAGCTGATGGTGGCTCGGCAGTCTGCTTCCAAGAAGTCGTCCTTCAATACAGATTCCCACAGAGCAGTGTTTGATTTTTTTTTTTAAAGAAAAAAAAAGTCTGCTATACATTCACAGTTAATCCATGATCACAATAATAAACTACAGGATTAAGTAGCACTGTGACAGATGCTCTGCTCACTTCTTACCCTGTGCTTCTGTCTGAAGATGACGGTTTTGCCATGGGGGAATTCAGCCTCCCTCGACCTTTAAAAGGAGGCAATTTTTTCATTTATTTGAAAACCAATCCCAAAATGGAGCTTTTAACTCAACTTCAGACCTTAAAAGCCATTTTTTGTAAATGAAAAGATCAATGTACAGATAATGACCTGCCATGTGATTAAGCATGGTTGTTTTGTCAGCAGTTGCTGAAGCTAGAATAGGAGGGAAATTGGGTTTGGGTACAGAGACAGTGATGGAGGGGACCGATCCACCAGGTTCACTCCTCTTGAGGAAAGATGACTCTGGTAGGCATCTCTAAAGGAAACAACGCCAAACAAAGTTCAGTTATCAGCAAATGCTTTCACTTTCTGGACTCATATTGTGTCAGACTGAAAATCTTTATGATAACGGTCCTACAAACCTGGTGCAGTGACATCTGTGTAGCTGCTCCAGACGTGAGAGGCTGTGGAAAGCGGGAAACACCCTGTGACCCATCTGTAGGTTTAGGGGGGAAGCTGGAGGTATGGATCAGATCTCTCAAAGACTATATGTAGAAAAGACAAGTTCAAAGAACACTTAAAAGACTTAAAGATTTAAAAAAGAAAGAAAAAATGCATCAATTTGTCCCACTGTTTCATTTAGTAAAGGAAAAACAAACACTGATGTACTTAAATTTAACAAAACCTCACAACCTGACGTACCTGAGCAGCTGGGAAGCTCATGTTGTTAAGCAGAGATGATGTGGGGCTTCGAGGGTTGGGGTGGGAACTTCCATACCTGCGTCCTTGCTGTACCATGTTGGGGACACCTTGAGAGGGAGAGGAACCTCCATGGATAGGTCTGGTTGGTGGTGGGGGGCCAGGTAGCCTGACGTTTTGGTGCCATGACCACGAGTTAGGAGGGGGCCCCCTGGGGTGCTGTTGGGAAAGCTTGTCAACCTTGATCAAAGGAGTATTCGGCAAGATTAAAAGCCTACAGTATGTAGAAAAGTCCACAATATTTAAGAATATCTCTGACTACATTTCATTCTTAGGCAGCCAAGGACAGCTTGAAAGATCCCTTTACCTGCATCTGGAGCTGAGCGAGTGTGCTCTGTCGCTGCTGAGCTGAAAGTGAAAGAGCTCCAGTGGGTGCTTCTGCTCTGGGACCTGCCTGGTGGTTGGTGATCGGTGGCCTACTGGGGCCTCTTTCTACTACCAGGGAACCTGCCCCAAAAAAGACAAACTACTACATAAACCGAAGACGCAGAACTATTTTTTTTTCTTCATGCAGTTTATGCCACCATCCCCAATTTATGGAACCTAAATAACCCAAAGAAGTCCACGAATATTAATCAGTAGGATACCAAATGACTCAATATGACAACAGTCTGAACATCAGACTAATGTCACCATTTCTCTGATTGGATGATGGAGTGACTGAGGCAGCTCTTATGTGCTGATGGTCAGATAAACTGGAAACAGTGAAATAACTTTAACATTGCCATGGACTGAGAGGGTGATGACCAAGAAAGAAACCTCTCCTCCAAAATCGACACCTTCAGGCTCAACTGAAACTTGCAGCTGTCCATGTGGACAACTTGGACGCTTTCTGGGGAGAAGTTTTATGGTCAGACGAGACAAAGTTTTATCTAATTGGCCTCAAAAACAAGGCGTATGTTTGGACTAGTAAAGATAAGGCTTTCATAGCAATGAACACCGCAGCACTTGTCAAGTACGGTGGTTGCAGCATGATGCTCTGGAACTGTTTTGCTGTCAGTGTTACTGGTTTATTGTACAGCTTGGTTAGAATACCAAAGGAGCAGGACTTTCCTACAAATTCATCAGCTTCAACTCTGATCATCAGCTAGACGGTTGAAATAGCTGGGTGTTCCAACAGGACAATCATCCCAAACAAGCCATTCCAAATCTGAAATGGATAAAGCAGGCTAGCCTTAAGCTTCCCAAAGCCTCAACTATACTGAAAATTTGTGTACTATGCTTAAAGGCCGGGCCCTGTGCCATGAAATGAACCAATTTAAACGACATATAACAATTTTGCCAAAAACAGTTGTCAAATATCCAGCCAGAATTACGCCAGAAACTTGTTCAAGCTTCTGGTTGAGGTGCAACTTCTTAAGGGACATTTAACCAGATGTTAGTGGGGGGTGTTTATATGTATTTAAGTCTGTATCTATGCCCAGTGTAGATTAGAGAAAATCCGGAATAAATTCAAACTTGTGCGCCCAATTCTTTTTCCCTAAATCGTTAAAGATGGATGCTGTACGAATCATTGCATCCTGCAAAAAGAACAGTTCAAAGAAATCATCAAAACCAAAAATTACCAGTACAGTCATGCCCATAGTGAGTCATCATTAATCATCATCATCAATCATGTAAACTTTTGACCACAACTGATGTAGGTTCATGCATGTGCATCAGCAAGATAACAAATGACTCAATACAACAATGTTAATCTTATGCAACATTTACCCAACCTAAAAATTCTCCAGTTTTGAGTGTGGGGGTTGCAGGTTTGTGTTTTTGTCCTTATATGCTTAAGCTGTGCAGAGACTTTTATAAAATATATTTACAGCCACATCTCCACATTTATTTTTTAACCAGTTGTCTTGATGTATGCTCAATCATCCAGGTAAGTAAAACCTAAAATGTTGAATCTGTACACTAGTTGCTCTGTTGTTGTCAGGCAGCTGACAGTAATTAAATACGACATACTATAACTGACTATCTTAATTTATTTGGCACGTTATCTGGTTTTTAAAGAAAGGGAGCAAACGATTATCAAGAATTAGGACCATTCATTCATGATCATCATCATCAAATATGAAAATAAATGTGAGACGAAGGCTCTATGACTACCATGTTTTAAACCATTTTAGACCATAGCTGTAAATGCATAAAATTTACAACAATCACTTTCAGCACTGATAAGCATAATTGAATTTGAACTTTTAAAAACATACAAAAAAAAGCATCAGTAAATTTGTTGAATAAATAACACTAATGAGCAAAGGTACACATAAAATTTGGAGTTATTTCTGTTATCAAATGCTTGACCATAGAACAACCCAGTCATAACCTTTCTACTGTAGGGTCTTTGCCTCATGTTATAAAGTGTGGAGATCGGGCACTATAAAAATGGATTTGAATTTTTACATGATCCTTTCAAATGTGCTGTTCTGCAGCCAGTTAGCTTTTGTTCTTGCTACCATCAGTATACATTGCCTCTTATACATGAGAGCAGCTGACAGCCTTACCGAGGTCTACATTTGTAGCCCAGAAACCGGAGCGACACTGGAATCGAACTGAGCTCTGAGGGACGATGGAGGGACTGCAGTGTGCTCTCATCAGGTAATGGATCTGGTAAAGGATCTAGGAGGAGGAGAAAAAGACAGGGACATTTTAAGGTCACTGAGATTACCAAGTTTTGCAGATAATATTACATATTAGAAAAATGACCAAAAACAAGTAATAGCTACAATGTACTTTATAGTGTACAGTAATCCACATTGCTGTTTGATGCTAAAAGTTACACACCAGTCTCTTGCAGTAGAGCAGAGCTGTCCCGCTGTGGCTAGCTGTGGCCCATTTGGTGAAGCTAATGACGTGGTCTAGGTGCCTGCCTAGAGAGTTGACTTCTTCCTGCTGCTTTTTCAAACCCAACTCATGGTCCTTAGTTAAAGCCTGGGGGGAAATGTGTAAGTTTATTTAAAAAAAAAAAAAAATTAAAATTAAAAGAAACCCAAACATCACTACACCTAAAGAAATCAGGTCACACGTACCTCAAGCTGGTTAACCAGAATCTTTCCCTTCCTGTTGATCTCCATTATCAAGTTACAGATGGACTTCTTTATTTCATTAGTTACAGCTTTCCGATTTTCCTCAACTTGCTGCAGTCTGTGAAGTGAAATTCATATAATGCTCACATTAATCTGGATTTTATTTCAGTCTAATCTTTAAGGGACTTTATTATGCTTTTTCTTTTCCACATGTTAATTTTAAACGATCAGGTCATCGTGTATGCCAGAATTCCCTGCAGCCATAAGCTCCAGATTTAAACAGTGTTTTCTACTCTTGACTCTACGCAGGTGGATGTTGTTAATATGGCCATCTCAAGCACACAGAGCTGGCTGTGAGCACAGCGGCCCCACCCAACTGCTGTTTACAAAGCGCAGCCAATCAAAGGAAGGATGGTTTAAAGGGGAACTGCTAATTTTAGAAAGCGGATCAACTGAGAGTCCGCATTGAGGCCCAGGAAAAGTTAAATAAAGATGACTTGAAACAGCAACTCACGTAAAGCTACTGGAGTGGAATCCAAGAATATAAATCAAGTGGAAATCCCTTTTAATTTAATTAAAACCAAAATCCTAAATTCATACAGCTCAATTTTCCACTTCAATATTTTTTATGGCAAAACGCTTTATATCTGCAGTGGAGCTAAAACAGGTTCTCTGATCAAGCTCCAGCTGTGCAGGGTAAATTTACCCGCCGTTGATGCAGCTGGATACTTCCTCGATGGCTTTTCTTTTCTCTTGCAGCTGCTGCGTCATGGTCTCGAGACACTGCCTGTGGTTTCTGTATGCATCCTCTAAAAACTGGTAGCTAAACACAAAGATGGTTAAGCATGAATAATCAGGTACAAATAGACACCTGCTATCAAACATCACAACATGGAAAAATTGTGTGTTTAAAAGCTGTGGCAGGCTTAACCACAATGCACTTAATTGTGCTGCAACACAATTGTCTTAAACAGCTATAAACCTACTGTGAATAGAGAAATACATTCTCCATACTTGTGATCTTTGTGCTTAAGGAGCTGACAGTCTCGGCAGGTAAGTCGGTCACAAGTCTCACAAAACAGCTTCAGTGGTTCCTGCTTGTGGATGTCACAAAAGACGGGTCTCTGTGTGGATAGGCTGACAGCATCTGGTGTATAAACAAAGAGGGAAGCGTAACATCACGGATCAGGAATGTCACGGAGAAGAATCACCATGTTAACAATTACAGGAAAAACAGGTGGCTTTCCTGGAAAGAAAATACCTGGAGACATCTCCTCCTTCTGGCGTATGGTGTGGTCCCTGGTAAACTTAACCCTCTGGTGTGCCTCAATGCACGTGACACACAGAAACTCCACGCACTCCACACAGTAACCTGTTGCCTCTGTGTTGTCATCACAGCTCATGCACACCTTTAAAGACAAAAAACAATGGAAGGGTAAAAATAAAATCAGTTGTGTAGTTACAGGAATGTGGTATCACAATAAAATCAAAGCTCAGGGAAAGGAACAGCTCAGGTTATAAGCTCAACGACTAACCTGCGTGGTTTTCTCCACAGTGCTGCTTGGCACCTCGGCAGAATCCTTTACAAAGAAATTGTCCAGCACATCCATCTCCCAGCACTCTTGTCTGCATACTGGACATCGAATGCCCACCACTGGAGTGAACACAGACATTACTAAAGACATTAGCTCAAAAAACACCATACGAAACACGGCCGCTTAAAACAAAGCTCATCCCTCAGACTGCTCTAAACACTCCATTTCAGACAGTCTGGTTCTACTCTTGATTTTCTCCCTTTAAGGACTTTATTTACAGGATAATGCAGAACTGCATGAGATCTATATGATGTCTAAATAATACTGTAATGAAGACTCTTTTAAATCAACTGATTGTAAAGGTCGTATTATCAGCGCTAATTAAGCCTGTTTCAAAAACAGAAAGAACAGTTTGAAACTGCTGCAGAGAAACTGAGATGACACAGTGGACTTCTATGGAGTCAGAAATAAATCAAGCATAACTAAAACGAATTTTTCTGCTCAGGAATGTAAGCAAATAGCTGTGATTTGGCATCTAAATCAAAAAATAATAATGCCTGTTTTTGTAAAACAGTCAATTTGAAAATTCATCCATAACAAGAAAAATTATATTTCAGCAATAACAATATAATTTTGAGTAAAGAGCGTACGCATTCTGGTGGATTAACCCTTACAGATAGATAAAAAAATGATTTTGGTAATTATCACTACTGCTAATTTACGGCAGCTGTGGCATAAACTTTACATTGGGTGATGGGCTAATAAATGAGTTAAGCACTATACACACATATATACATATATATACATATACATACATATATATATACACATATATGTATGTGTGTGTGTGTTAAAAATTTAATAGTAATGATTGCATTTTTATCTTTTAAGGCTTGTAGAAAGAGCCATTTCAAATATAGGGGGCTGAATCAGATATGTTAACAGACATGAGGTGTATTTATACCATGAAGTTTATTGTGATACTTCAAAAAAATAACAATTTCAATTAGACTTTTCTATATAGACTTTGACTCTAGTAGTAACATTTCAAAAAATTGTGATAATGTTCTTCCCTACTTCCCTAAAATTAATTTTTAAAAATTCATATTTTTATATCACTTGTTTATTGTGTTTATTTATTAAAACTTGGAACTTTTTTGTTGCAATTTTCAAACTCTCATATCTTTAAGACATATTAAAGTGTGCAGCATAATGCTGGAGATTATCTATCAATCTGTAGTAGCTGTTATCCATTTCAGTGTATGTGTGTGTGCGCATGTTTGGGGGAGCGGGGACAATTGTCAGTCCTAGAGATGACAGCAGGACCAACAAACCTTTCAACATCATTGGCCAAAGTCTAGAGGCTGGAGTGGAGAGACAGCAGGAGCTGAGTCAATAAGGGACAAAAGATCACAGAAAACTGCTCTCCTTTATGGACACGGACTGTTCCGCTCCATACTGATGCCCGATTTAGACTAGACCCCTTTTAACTCCACGCAGTAACCTTCCACCTAACCCACTGTGCGCCTCCCGATAAATCTAACATTACATGACTACACAGTAATTTGGGGGAATTGATGTGGAATAGCCCACACATAATCAAAACGTCATGGTTTGCTTATCACAGACAAACTTTATCTGTGAGCCAATTTTCCTCACATGACTTGCTGTTGTCAACTTGGCCTTGGGTGTCGCGTCTTGGTTCGGCACTCATGAAGGGGGCAGGTAGGCACCTCTTGCAGAAGGAGTGGAGACACGGCAGAAGTTTGGGCTCCCTGTTGTGAAAGCTCAACTTGCAGACAGGACACGTATCCATGAGCCCGAATGTGGCTTGCTGTTTCAGTCTCTCTTCTTCCGCTGGTAAACTTTCTGCCTCGTTTTCCACGATGATGACAATGTCGTCGTTTTCAGCAGTTTCGGCACTTTCGTCCATTGTCTCAGTCGCTACAGCTACCCGAGCTTTTCAATCAGTTAATCAACACACTTAGCGTTACAGTCGAAAACAAAGAACAGCTTTTATTCCTCTGACTTAAAGAAGATAAATATTAAACGATTACTGCATTAAAACCAAGGTTCATTCATGCTTCACGCAGTATTGCTTAACTGTACAGCAGCTTTAGTTAACTAAAGTGCATTTCTGTCCTTTAGGGAAGCTACGTTAGCATCGTAGCCTAGTTTTACTGTGCATATGCTAAACGCGTAAAAAAACACTCCATGGTCTGTGGCGGGTCTTATCAAAACAACAGAAAGATAACCGCACACAGTAAATTATTGATTTAAACAAGGCTACACATACTGTGTTCTAAAGCTCACATATTAGCAGGGATTGTCGACTGTCTGTGTATTCGCAGCTAAAAACACATACCATATAATACCCACACGGCACCGCGTTATTTTAACGCGTTTACGGTGTCCTGGTGAGGACAAACTACAAATGGAACGACTTGATATTTTGACGAGATATTATGTGGCTTATATTAACCCTCTACTGCATAGTTTTGCCCTGAGGCAACAAACCACATTTCCATGCCTTACACTGGCCCTTCAAACAAAAAAAAAAACAAAAAACGTTCTTTTTTTAAAAAAATTTTCTCAAATAATGCTACCAGGCACATATCTTTCCAATAAAATGATGAGTTGAAGGTGGTGTGACTTTATTTTTGGGGCGGGGAGGACCCCTTTCTGCAAGCTGCACTCCATGAGAGGCATCTCCATTAGGAGGCAAGATAAAGATAACTATTTTACACGTTTATAGTGAAATAAATGTATATAAAAATACTTGTATGTGCATGAATATATTAAGAAACATATTTGATTGTCTGTTCTACTTTTTAAAAATTATTTATACAGTAAAACTGTTAATTTTCATTTGTTGCCTCAAGGCAACACTGTGCAGTTAGCCTAATTTTTTTCAGGCAATATAATGCATTAGCATATGTGTGTAGAGATGTGTTTGTGTGCATTTATATGATCATAGTCAATGTGTTTTACTTTACAATCTACTCATAATTACAGGACATGGACGTAAAAACCTTCTATGGAAGGAAACCAAGGGAATGTGCACTTTCTGTCCTCAGAAAGTGAGGACAGTGAGCTATCATAGAGTGACAGTGAAGTAGAGGAGTGGGTCCCTGAATCAGGTTTGACGGACACTTAGGAGCTCAGGGGTCAGTTGGTAAAGTAACTGTGTCTGTGTGTGTGTTAGTGTGTGTGGTCGTGTATTACTTATTGTTGTGGGGACAAAAATTTGTTTACACACTCACATTGTGAGGTCTCGCCTACTTTA
This sequence comes from Haplochromis burtoni, assembly GCF_018398535.1. Classification (NCBI taxonomy): domain Eukaryota; kingdom Metazoa; phylum Chordata; class Actinopteri; order Cichliformes; family Cichlidae; genus Haplochromis; species Haplochromis burtoni. The sequence continues at coordinate 2,192,635 of NW_024582375.1, forward strand.
TGGGGACAAATTGCAAGGTAAATCATTCAATTTCAATTCAATTGTCCCCAAAAGTGATGGAAACACAACGTGTGTGCGTGCATGTGCATGGGGTTAGGGTCAAATGTTGGATGTATTTTGGTGTTTCATTGTTCTGTGAAATGTTTACATTGTTTATTTGTTGCTTATTTATTTGTTCATCCTTGTTGTACTTATAAAACTTATTATAGAATAACTTGGTGTTTGACTACCCTTGTCGCACAGTGTTGTCTTGAAGCAACAAACCAATATCTGTTTGGAGGGGGCAGGGTGTCAAATTTTATGATTGATATATTATTAGGGACCCTAAAGCTCCCCCAAAATAGGGAGAAATATTTTTTTCCCCAAAAATTAAAAAGTCATGCAGTAGAGGGCTAACATGGCAAGTTACATTCAAAGATAATCTATTAATGTTATTATTGTTTTTATTGAAAAAAAAACATTAGTATAAGTATTAGTATAAATTAATATAATTTCCAGGTCAATCATAAATCAAAGACTTTTTTGTACAGTTGTCATTATAGTATTGTATAGTTAGTAATTAGTACCCTTTTATCCCTAAATTTAGCATATTATTTGTTGTAAATCCTAGTTTTATATCTCTTGGAGATATATCTTTTATATACTTATATAAATGCACCATAGGGGGCTTGGGGTGAAACAGCATTTCGGTACACTGTAAACTGTGTATACTCATGTATTGACAATAAAGCTCTTGAATCTTGAAATACTTTTCAATACTAGGCAGATGGGATGTACCACTATGAGGGTGGAGTGGAATAGTCCCATTGATAATACCCTTTAATTTCCCTCTCACCTTTTGGCTTTCAACACCATGTCACCTGAAGAACTGGGGGTAGATAAATTCAGCGTAATCCCATTGTCACTGCCAGCTTTCACCAGTATCTGAAAGCTTAATCCAACATATAATATAGCATATAGTATAGCATTTTAGTCTCATTCATGATGATCAGATAGCGTGTTCACTTCCATTTGTAAATGTTTGTCTTGGTGGTTTGTCCGGTTGTTCATGTTTTCATGAGCAACAGTTGAGGCACTTTGCATTTGGGAGGAGTTTCTGGCCGAGTAGAGAGCAGAGGAGCCAGCCTCCTAGACAGTATTCAAAAGTTCGAGTGAGTGCACAGTGTCAGACATCAAGATCTTTGTAACAAACATTTTTGTTAAACATGGAATTGACAGCAGAAAGTCACTCCATTCCCCTATCTGATGGAAACAGCATACCCTTGATAGGACTGGGAACTTATGCAGATCCCCACGAGGTAAGATTCATGATTTAATTGTATATTGTATATCGTTGTGCATGTGTCACGAAGCAAAAACTAAATGAATAAATAAAAAATAGTGGTAGGATTTTTTGTTTGTTTGTTTGTCGCTGTGACTTTTGAGTGCTTATTATATTATTATTATGGTTGTTGTTATTTTATTTTATACTATATATTCCTTCCAGTACTACTTCTTCTTCTTCTTCTTCTTCTTCTTCTTCTTCTTCTTCTTTTTGACAGACTCCTAAAGGAACTGCATATGAATCTGTCAAAATTGCGATCGAGACGGGCTACAGACATATTGACGGAGCATTGATCTATTGCAATGAACACGAAGTGGGGCAAGCAATAAGGGACAAAATAGCAGATGGAACTGTGAAAAGAGAGGACATCTTCTATTGTGGAAAGGTTTGCAAAGCATACTTGTTCGTGTGAGCCTCTCCTGTGCACCTTGACCGTTGAACTTTTTTTTTCTTTCTGTTTTTCTGTACACACATTCTGTACTTAAGTAGAAGTACATCTATTACTGTTCAAAACTACTCCAGTAAAGGATGAAGTAGTGATTCAACTTCTTTACTCAAGTAAAAGTAAAAAAGTACAGGCTGTTTAGTAGCTGTTTGGAGGACATTTCTATTTCTGTGCAAAGCTAACTTAACCTTCGGCTATGTTAACACAATGATAAAATAATATTAGCAGATGGGAATACAAACTTCAGCCTAAGTTTTTTCCAATCTAAGTATACTCAGCTTGAATCTGAAGAAAAAGAAGTAAAATAAAATATATATATATCAGTCAATAGATCTAAGAATCATCAGCTAAAATTCATATGAATCTCTGCTACACTTGATGTAGAACTCATGAAAACTCATGAAACCACAGTCACTGTGCACCGGTCACACACTCTTCTTTACTTTAAACCCATCACAGTACACCAAACTAATCTCCAGAGTATTTTCATGTAGTCTTTAAATAGCCTCAGTTTGATTTGCATGTATCATAATATGCAAAAACACAATGTTGGCTCATAGTGACAAAAATTCGTTAAAGCAAATCCGTTAAGGCAAAAGTAATGAGCCTGTTTTACTACTGAAGTGCAGTATAGAAAAATTTGTAAAATTTTAACAAATATTTGTGCTTTGTTACTTCCCACCTCAAGAGTTCAGTGATGCATGAAGATCATCAAGACTTTTAGAACTCGAACAACAAGTTACATTAATAACAAATCCACGAAATCCTCATGTAGGTTATTCAGGGTGAAGCAGGTTGTTTTTCATCTAATTCATTGAAACAAATCCAGCACTATGACGACATGCACAGGTTTTGGTTGCACCATTCCTAGCATGCATGTTTCTAGATGAGCTTTAACATCTATATCGAGAATGCATGAAAAATGCGTTTAGCAGGATTTCTCTGGGTGTAATTGTTGATGCCAACAAAAAATTAAAAGTTTAAAAATGTGTTTTTTCCTGTCAAAAATGGTGGCCAAAGTGACAAAAAAGTACAACTCCTTTAGTTATTTTAAAGTAAATAACTAATAATGCAAATAAGAAAAAAGCCAATCTGAATATTATACCAATATTATTTCCCTGAACCACAAAAAAATAAGGAAGATAAAGTAAGTACATTTTGGTTTGTACAACACCTTTCGAGACCAACATTACAAAGTCTCTCAAGGCAAAAGTTAACCAAAAATGAGTCTAAAATGCTTTTTGCCTGTGAGAAACTTAAAAGGTATGGATAACATACGAATCGATAACATATTTTTTATCCCCTCGGTGAGTGGAATATATGAACATGAAGGCTCTGACCTCGGGAATTTACGCCCTTTAGCTCGAGAAACTCGAGCTTCTACCAACAACAATGTTTTCACCCCGCTGTCTATGGCGCTCTTTAATGCCCGATCTTTGGCGAATAAATCGTTTGTGCTTAACGATTTCATTGTTTCTAAAAATCTGGACTTCCTGTTTTTGACTGAGACCTGGCAACGGGGTTCGGATTATTCGTCTACTATTGAAATGTGCCCAAATGGCTTCTCTGTCATTAGCCAGCCTCGAGGATCTGGTCGTGGAGGAGGCCTCGCGGTGGCATTTCGGAGCCGTTTTAACTGCCGTCAGTGAAAGTTGGACACTTTCTGTCTTTTGACTGCAGCTCATCAAAATCGGAAAGAAGGATCCTTTTCACTGTGCACTGGTTTATCGCCCTCCTGGCCCAAACAGCTCGTTCTTAGCTGAGTTTAGTGATTTTCTGTCCTCTACTATGAGGTTGTCTAAATTGCTTCTTGTGGGAGATTTTAATATACATGTGATGATGAGTCCGACCCTTTGCTAGGGGTTTTACCAGCATATGGACTCTTTTCATTTTATCCAACATGTATCTGGCCCCACACAAACAAAGGCCATACATGGACCTTGTTTTTTCTTTGGGTCTGAATATTGATTTATTTGTTCTAAGGACATTTTTATTTCTGACCATTATTGTGTCTTTTTTAATATGTCTTTTTATGAGCCTATGTCTCCTGTTCATCGGACAGTTATTTCCCGCACTTTAAACTCCTCCACAGCACAGAAGTTCTCTGATGCTTTTAATTTAACATTATCCCCACAAAACGATGTTGATTTTTCTATAGATCTATTCAATTATCATTGTCTTTCGATCTTAGATGAAATCTGTCCGATTAAAATGAGACCTGTGCCTGTTTCCAAGTCTGTACCCTGGTTAAATGACAACATTCGTCTTATAAAACGAAATTGTCGTAAAGCTGAGCGGTTATGGAGGAAAACCCACTTAAATGTTCATCTCCTTTATTTAAAGGATCTTTTAGCCTCCTTTAACAATGCTATTAGAGTTGCGAGGGCTGCTTACTTTTCTCAGTTGGTTGCAAAGAGCAGAGGTAATCCTAAAGTTTTATTTGATACTATTACTAATATTATTACTCCTGCTCCACCTGCTGCCATTATTTCTTCTGTTGAAGATTGTGAAACTTTTCTTGCTTTCTTTTTAGAAAAAATTCACTAACAATTATAGACCAATTTCAAAAATTCCGGTAATCGCTAAGATTTTAGAGAAGATCGTGGCTAAGCAGCTTACAGCAGTCTTAGATAATTATAGTATTTTCGACAAATTTCAATCGGGCTTTCGTAAAGTCCATTCCACCGAAACTGCCCTTCTTAGAGTTTCTAATGATATTTTGTTACAAAATGATGCAGGTAATTGTTCTGTTCTCTTAATGTTGGATCTTACGGCGGCTTTTGATACTGTTGACCATTTTATCTTACTTAACAGGTTGAAATACTGGGTCGGTGTCTCTGGGACTGCATTGAAATGGTTTTCCTCGTATCTCTCTGACCGATTTTCCTCTGTGGCAGTTTCTAAGTATAGATCATCTTCTGCGTCTCTGTCTTCTGGTGTGCCACAAGGCTCTGTGCTGGGGCCATTACTGTTTTTAGTCTATTTACTCCCTCTCCAGCACATTCTGAGCCCTTTTGAGGATATTTGTTACCATTGTTATGCGGACGATATCCAACTCTATATATCTTTTAAGCCGGAGGAGGTTTCTAAGCTGCAGCTTTTAAATGTGTGCTTGGAAACCATTAAAGGCTGGATGGCTGAAAACTTCCTCCAACTAAATGATAACAAAACTGAAGTCCTCTTATGTGCCCCAGATAGACATAGACCCAGTATAATAAATGCTCTTGGTCCTCTTTCAGCGTTTGTAAAACCATCTGTCAGGAACTTAGGGATTATCCTTGATCCTGCTCTTACGTTAGATAGTCATGTTAAATCTCTTGTTCGGTCCTGCTTTTATCATTTAAGAAATATCTCTAAATTGAGCTCCATAATTTCCTATACCGAACTCGAGATTGTTATTCATGCTTTTATTTCATCTCGATTGGACTATTGCAATTCCCTGTTTACTTGTTTAAACAAAGGTTCCTTGGAGCGTCTGCAGATCGTTCAGAATGCTGCAGCAAGACTTCTGACGAAAGTTTCTAAATATTCACATATAACACCGTTGCTTAAGCAGTTACATTGGCTTCCTGTCGAATCTAGAGTCCATTTTAAGATTTTGGTTTTAACTTTTAAGGCTCTTCGACAACAAGCACCACCATATATTATTGAACTTTTGCAGCCCTATGCCCCTATTAGGTCTCTGAGGTCGAGTAGTCAGGGCCTACTTGTCATTCAGTATACGAGACTGAAAACTAGGGGTGATAGAGCTTTTGCTACTGTGGCCGCTCGACTTTGGAACTCCCTTCCTCAGGACCTACGATCCGTTGATTCATTGATTACTTTTAAAAAACAGCTAAAAACTTATCTTTTTAAAATTGCTTTTTGTTAACTTTGTTTGTTTTTTGCCTTTTAATCTGTTATATCTGTAAAGCACTTTGTGATGTCTATCTAGAAATGTGCTATATAAATAAAATTTTACTTACTTACTTACTTACTTACATATTCATTTTCATGACTTACCTTTGAATCTTAAAAAAAAACCAAATGCTGAGTTCTGTAGCTTTTTTCTACATTTGTTAACATTTCTTCTTTTCTTTTGAAGTTGTGGAACACATTTCATCCACCCGAGCTAGTACGACCTACTTTAGAGAAAACCCTGACGACATTACAGCTGGATTATGTTGACCTCTATATTATAGAACTGCCCATGGCTTTCAAGGTATGCACACATGTGAAAACTTAATAACAAGTTTTTAATTTTTACATTTGAATTTCATGAGGTTTTACTGCACCAAATGAAATACTATACTATACTGAAACACTATAATTTTCTGAAGCCAGGAGATGAATTTACCCCCAAAGATGAGAGTGGGAAGTGGCTTTATCATGAAACGGACCTCTGTGCCACATGGGAGGTGAGACTTGGTGGCCTGCTTATTCAAGAAAATTTAGTTTCAGTGATTTCCTAACATATGTGAAGACAACATAACTGCTACAGAACAACAGTATTGGATACACGCGTCCTTTAACTTATAGTTAAATACAAAAAGATATGTGGTAAAAATCAATGACAGCTTCAACAGTGTCTCAGTTTTACTGTTTCTGTGAGCTTTTAAATTGTTTCAAAGTTCAACGTTGACTATGTTGTTTTATTATTGTGCTTTCCTATGTCTCTCACAGGCTTTAGAAGCTTGTAAAGACGCTGGCCTTGTAAAATCTCTTGGGGTTTCAAACTTCAACAAGCGACAACTAGAGCTAATCCTTAACAAGCCGGGGCTGAAACACAAACCTGTGTCAAACCAGGTTAGTGGTACATTATTGAGCAAGCAGTTGTCTGGAAATAATCAAATCAAATCAAATCACTTTTATTGTCACATCGCATGTGCAGGCACACTGGCACAGCACATGCGAGTGAAATTCTTGTGTGCGAGCCCCACAAGCAACAGAAATGTGCAAACACAACAACACAAACCAGCAAATACAAGAATGGCTACATCTGAAACTAATAAATATATGTACAATATATAATAGTGTATGCATTTCTGGATGTGTATACTAAATATTTTCTGTGTGTGTGTGTGTGTGTGGTGTGTGTGTGTGTGTGTGTGTGTATACACATTTTACAAATTAAATAGTAAAAAAAATAATAAATAAAATATATAAAAATATACAGAGTTGAATATGTGCAAAACAAGTGGCATTTATATACAGTGTGGAGTGCATAGTGTTGAAGTTCCAGTAGTGTAGCTAGAGTGTCTATAAGTTACTCAGCAGTACTTGTAGAATAGGCCTAGGGAAAAATCTGTCTCTGTCTGCTGGAGGGGGAGCTGTGCTTTCAATGTTCATCATGTTTTAGTTAGAAAATCAGTCTAATTAATAATTAACTTTAAAGCTTTCTGAATGGAGTTATGCATCTAGAGGTGTCAGGAAGTACTTGTTTACTCTCTCTGTGTGTGCATGTGTTTTTTTGTACACCAAGTCCTCAAGTTGTGCAATAGAACATGGCACAGAACTAAATCTTAGATGCTGGTTCCCCAACACCTAGTTGCAGGCAGAGCTTTAGGATAGATAGCTACCAGCATCAGAAAAATAAAGGTGCCAACTGGAACCAAAAGTGGTTCTTTAGACTGATGCCATAGAAGAACCTTTTTTGGTGCCACAAAGAACCTTTCAAACAATGGTTCTTTGAAGAACCATTTCTTTCAGTGGTTCATTGAAGAACCTTTAAAGGTGCCCCAAAGAACCATCAAGAAATGGTTCTTTGGGGCACCTTTAATGGTTTTTCAAAGAACCTTTTTAAAAATGGTTCTTTAAAGAACCATTTTAAAAAGGTCCTTCAAAATGGTTCTTTTAAAGAACCATTTTAAAGAACCTGGTAAAGACCTATAGTAAACGTTTGACCTCTGTTATTGCCAACAAAGGTTATGTTACAAAGTATTGAGTTGTATTTTTGTTATTGACCAAATACTTATTTTCCACCCTGATTTACGAATAAATTCTTTACAAATCCTACCATGTGAATTCATGGATTTTTTTTTTCACATTCTGTCTCTCACAGTTGAAGTGTACCTCTGGTGCAAATTACTGACCTCTGTCATCATTTTAGGTGGGGGAACTTGCACAATCGGTGGCTGACTAAATACTTTTTTGCCCCACTGTATTATTTCTCGGCGGACCAGGGAGCACCTTGGAACTTAAGTTCAACTTATGAACTTATAAGTCTGAAACAAACAAGTTCATGCTTTGATTGCTGAATTTCCCCTAAGGGTCACCTTCATTCGGTTGGTTGCTGTAGAAATGTTTTGCTGATTTAGAGTTTAGAAATGTGTTAACATAGAATTAGAATTATTGTAGAGACACTGACACTGCCCTCAATGTAATAAAGGCCTGATTGTGTCATGAACTTAGGAGTAGAGTATAGGAGACCCTCCCCAGTTGAACTGTGAAAGTAAAACAGAGAGGAGTTAATGCTGAGTGGAAATTCCCCAGAGAATGTTTGGGTGGGGGTCTCAACATTTGACCTGGATAACTGTGGTCTGGAAGGGAGATGGGTTTTTTATGACCTCTAGGGAGTCACCTACACCCACAGTGTTTTAACTGTCACGCACACACATCCACACGCACAGTCACTCACAAGCACTCACATAGGCACGCGGGAACGCGCTCACATAGGCATTCATGTGCTCATGCACATAGACACAGACAGAGTTTGCAGCACACCGTGGGGGTTTTTTATGATGGGGTCGCCTCTATAAAGCTGGCTGTAACTAACAAAGGGGTGAAGATTCTCCCCCAACCCCCAAAAAAAAGAAATAAAACATTAGAGCATAGTTTAGAAGATAAAATTACTGGGTAATCATAAATATAAGGTGGGGGTATTTATACAGTGGAACATTAGTAGAAGATAAATAACATAAGGGTAAACCTATAGGGGATGTGAACTAACTAACTGAAAATGCTCGGTAAGTTTTTAACTGAGATTTAAATGAATAGACGGAATCTGAGGCGCGAATAGCAGCAGGAAGATTGTTCCAGAGGCTAGGGGCTGCCAGGGCAAAAGCACGGGCACCTCTGGTCTTTAGCCGGGATCTAGGCTGCACTAAGAGTAATTGTCTTGATGATCTTAGGGCTTTCCCAGGGGTATATGGAGTTCAGTGAGGTAGCACGGCGCAGTATTGACACAGTTCTTGTGTAATTTGGCACTATTCAGCCTTTTCTTCTTGCTTCTTTTCCTTAAGAATGGCTTCTTGACAGCCACCCTTCCACAAAGACCATTTATGGTGAGTCTCAACAAACTGTTGATGGGTTAGTTGAAGGATGAGATACACCACTCAGGTCCCATATCAGATCTTTGATACAGTTTTTCTGTTTTCTTAAGGACATAGCTTTTAGATGCTGTTCATCTGCTGTAATGTTTTTTTTTTTCTGCAAGCTTTTTTCTTTCTTTCTTCCACTTGTCCAATTTCCTCACACCATACTGAAATATGCCAAGTTTCTAGCGAAAAGCTCTTTGCTCATCAAATCATGTTATTCATGGCAGAGATTTAGATAAAAGACATGGGAAGAAATTTTCTTTTACTACAGGATGCTAATAAGTCCCTAAAGAAACTGGTTCTTTCCTAACTTTTCTGTAATGTGTAGACTCAATGAGTCATTCTTTGAATTAGGTGCCTTTTTGTGACACTGATAACACTGATTTCATAGATCAGTGTTAGGTGTTTTAATAATCATGATAAAAGAGTGAAAAAAAATAGCTAGTGCCCAAAGTAAAACTTTGTCTTCAGAAAGCCTGGAGAACTATTGCTCAGCACCACTTACAAGAACATGTCTTATTAGAAATATAAATACTCGAGACTTGGGAAATGTACAGTACTATATTTACCGTAAGATCAGCAGATAAATGTGCAAACCATTCTTCATTTTAAAAAGTAGTGTTTCAAGAGTCAATGCTTTTGTTACTTTATTGTGCAGCGGCAATTTATTAAAGTCAGAAGAAAGAATCTGAGGCACAACCAGCTGAAGGCTTTAGTTTCAGTCTTTGAATATTTGCGCATACAGCTAATGAACAATACAACAGAAAGACTCAGATTTTAGACATATGCCCAATATGTTTTAACTAAATCACACACACACAGCTGTGTTTTGATAGATATGTGAACATTGTATGGATAGGACATGGATATGTTGCAGAGGTATAGGAACAATGCAGGCAATGTATACTGCCCACAAATGTGGGGAAAACTTCAAATTTATTTAAAAAGTAAGTTTACTGCCTGAAATATTATCAGTATGAAAGGACTGAACTTTGAATCAATGAAAGCATAACAGAGATAGGAAGTTATTATTTAAGTAACATGAACAATCAAGATGCACTTGGAAGTGTTGGTTCATAACACTCGCAAGGAATAAGCCAAGCTGTCTTCATCAGAAACATGTGTGTATGTATACATGTGTGCTCTATTACAGGTTGAATGCCACCCCTATTTCACCCAGCCAAAGTTGCTTGAATACTGCCGGCAGAATGGTATCGTCATTGTTGGTTACAGCCCGCTGGGAACATCCAGAGATCCATCTTGGTATGGGTCACACTCATTTTATGAGTAGTTAGTCAAGTTCTCAGCCTCTCTTGATTGATATTAAAATATCACTGTTTCAATAAAGGGTAAACCTAAAATGCCCCCCAATGCTGGAAGATGACCTGCTGGTATCGATTGCCAAAAAGTACAACAAGACCACGGCTCAGGTGTGCCTGCGGTTCAATGTACAGAGAGGCGTGGTGGTCATCCCAAAGAGCTTCAGCCCTGCTCGCATAAAGGAAAACTTTGAGGTTTGTTTATAATTTTAGGTGTGTAGGTAGCAAAAAGTGCCTTCTGAAAACCAGACGCATGGAATATAATCAGACTTATTTGCCAACTTTCCAGATATTTGATTTCTCTCTCTCTGACGCTGATATGAAGACAGTTGAAGGGTTGAACAAAAACATCCGCTTTGTGGAGCTTCTCAGGTGAGTATAGTGCAGCTTGTGTCAAGTTTTGCTCTTTGAACAAAACGGCTCCAATTAATATTTCTTTTTTCTGGCTCAACAGGTGGTCTGACCATCCAGAGTATCCATTTCATGATGACTTCTAGACACCACAAACAGCAACACATTGTTCGAGAGTGATTAAATTTGGCATCTTTACTTTGCTAAAATAATATTTAATTGATATTAGCTAATTAAAAAAAACAAAAAACGTAAATTTACAGCACACAATATAATACACTCCCTCGGGTAAAGGGTTTCACTGCTGAGCCCTGCTGTGGGAAGAATAATGAAGGTCTGCTCTCACAGATGTCTTTAGTTTTGTAAAAGTCTTACAGATAAGTTTTGAGTGACAAAACAAACTTGGGATAGTAAATGTTTGCAAACTACAAAATAAAGATAAGGTGTGGCTAAATCAAAACAAGACTGTTAAGTATAGAAAGCTTAAACTCTGGACAGATGGTGTTCTCATCCCGCCAACACTTTCATTGCTCAGACCAAATCTGAATTGCTCAACCTGAATAACAGCTTTTAAAACTGAATTTGAATTAAATTTAGCTCTTGAATGCTTTCACCATGACTGATATGAATGAATGACTGCTGAACACCTCTGTTCCCCACTCCAGCTCAAGATGCTGTAGGTTTGCTCAGTTACACTCTGGGTCCGCAGGTAGTTCATGATACACCGTCTGGTACCCCTGGACATATCAGTGATGTAACCTGGGTCATAGGAGGTTGTAACTCCCTCCAAGTTGAAAAACAGACACAAGGCATTCTTGATTTTTACTGGCATTTATTGCACACAGGTGCCACCAACGATGCTGTGAGAACTGTACAAACAACATGAAATAATCAATTTCCACAATAAATTGTTTTCATAGAGAATAAACAATAAAGCACATTATTAAACAACATAAAAAAACCTCACAATTTGACCTTAACTATAAATGGATACATAAAAAAATGAAAAATTACATGTATGTGCTAACTTTCTAAACACTTTGTTACATTTATGATAAAGTAGATAAAACACATTTATGTCGGCCTTGGCTCATTAGTTCTTGTCTTTAAATTAACTTTGTCCGTGTGTGTTTCAGGTACTGCACTCTCAAAGACTGAATGAACCAGCATTGCAGCCATGGGTCATGATGAGCATCACAGGGAAGGCTGAAGCCGCCCACTGCACCTGTATGGCCGGAGTTGCGGAGACCTGCACCCATGTCACTGCTCTTCTGTTTAATGTAGAAGCATCAGTGCAGATCCGTGGCACAAGGACTGTTACAGATGAACCTGCATACTGGGTTTTGCTGGGTAATATGACCAAGATACAGCCAGAGGTTGGCCATAAGATAGACTTCTCCTCTTCAGCTGCCCAAAAAAAAGGCTCTTGATCAAAACATAAACAGACCATCCGTATTGAAAGGTAAAAGGAGCCGTCCTCAAAAAAGAAAAATCCCACCTGCTACTATGGAGGAGTTGTCACTGCTATTGGATACTTTGCTGTAACACAGTAAAGCTGTGGGTTTTGGGAATGACCCAAAATGTTTTATCTAGGGGTCTAGATTTATTCCTGTAGTGCACTGCCATGTAAATAATTTGCATTTACTGAATATGTACTGACTGAGTACCACTGTTCAAAAGTTGAATAAAGAAACAAACTAATTTTTGCCTCTTTTTTAAATTAAAACCACTTTGTAGAACATCAGTTACAATGTAGAATCCATGTCATTTATAGTTTACAAATGACAAAATGTTTACACAAAATCATGACAGTGTTTACATGATATCACCCACTACTAACACTACTTTAATTACTGTATCTTTTGAAAAAATACCACTATTTATACAGCACAAGACTTAAGAATATTTAACAGGAGCTAGTTTCATTTTTCCCTGGTTTTACTACCACACTGTTCACCAAACGCAGCAAACCTTCACCATCCAGAAGGGTCACCTCTTCACCCTCACATGGAAGATGTAATCTGATTGGCATGGTGGTATGTTTGAAGCAGGTCCCTTGTGTAGCGCTGGAACCCGGTCACGATGTGTTTCATCCATTTCATAGGCTGGTTTGCTGCAATAATACCAAATAATTAGCAACTCTATAAATAGAAGGTAGTTCTATTATTATTATTATTAAACACAATGTCCCGCAGAAGAGCTCGGATTAACCCAGACAGTGTCAGGAGACATGCCGTAGCAAATTATGTGAGAAGCTTCTTCAAGAAAAAAAAAAGAAAAGAAAAAAAATTCTCATCTAAACCCGCACTAGACAAGGGGTAAATTACCTTCGGACTAAAAGGTTTCAAGAAGAAGCTTCTCGGATGAGAGGTGAAACGTCTTCATACGTCTTCAAGTCCAGACGCTTTTCTTTGCAAGCTCCTTTGATTGGAAATGGTCTTTTACTTTGAAATCCAAAAGAAGATGGCCTTGATATTGACAGGGTCCTACTAGAGTACAAGGGTGTGTCATTTGGATGTAAAGTGTGGAACAAGACTAAATGATATTTGTTATTATGTACTTAACATGTCTGTTAATGTTGAAGGTAAATTCACTCAAAGTTGGTCTTTATTTTGAAATTAGGTTTCCACGTCTCTTGTCATAATACTCAGACTTGGAGAAGGGCTCATGAGCTTGGACAAAGAAATGTGGAGCAGAGCCACTTTGTGTCAAAAGGGAAAAGTTGAAGTTTTCAGGCATCTTTTTGTAGGTTTTCCAGGTGCATCCAACTGTGAGGGAATTCAGGGAAAGAACTAGAAATCTGTGAAGAGATTATATTTCTCGGCGGACCAGGGAGCACCTTGGAACTTAAGTTCAACTTATGAACTTATAAGTCTGAAACAAACAAGTTCATGCTTTGATTGCTGAATTTCCCCATTGCTTGAGGGTCACCTTCGTTCGGTTGGTTGCCCAGGCGCGCGCTGCGTGGTGCCTTGCTGTGAGTAGCACCTGTCCTGTATTACCTGCTGCTGTCACTCACCTCCGCAGCTCACACCTGAGCCGCAGCTTCAGACCTGCTCTGCTTTAAAAGAAGCCAAACACAGTGAGCAACCCTAACCCTGACATGACGTTCCAGAGTCCACTCACACTAACCAAATAAATGCTGGTTATTCTGCCCCTTGGTTGTTACTTTGTGGGGTTTCTTTGGCTGGCGCATTTCTCAGGTTTCCCAATAGTGGGCAGTATTACCCCTTCAGTTTGTGGCTTCTTCTTTGGTTGTTTGGTGTGCGCTACACTGCCCCCCTTTGGTGATGTGTTGTAAGCAGCAGAAAAAGTTCACACAGGCAGTGTGAGCAAATGCATGGAGCAGAAAACAAGCTGCACAACTTTAAGCCCAGTTTACATCGTTGGGGAGTTTGTTGAGCCATAATCTGTAAGTAAGCAAGGTCTAACTTCATTTTCTGTAAGATTTGTTACTTTCATGTTACTTAAAAGGTTATTTGAACGTATAAGGAAGATGTTTATGGTGAATGTAAATCATAAGGAAAGCTATGTTGCTAACTTCTGTTTTGCTTACAAAATATGTTAATACTGATGCTTACGTATTGTTTTACTGTATGTTCACAGTCTTACAAATTAAAAGAGGAAAAAACGGTCTGTTAAAGACACAAAGACAAAGCGATGTGTCCTGTCGTTCCTGGAACCATCTCCTCTTATGTTAAGCTCGCTGCATAGGGTGAATAGCCATACATTCACCTGAGGGCAGCAGAGTAATTTAATGAAGTCAGGCAGGGAGAGCATGTTTGTAGAAGAACAGGTTGTCCTCACCGTTTCCAAAGTTTCAGATGAACTGAAGCTGATAAAAGTTAAACTAATGATATTGGTGACTTATTATTGATTTCATTTAGACTCACTATGAGTTTTGATTTGTGGTTATGTCTGAAATTAGATTTTGATGGGAAACACTCATTGAACAGTTCACGGCTGATGTTGAAGTTCAATCTTGAAACAATATCATTTTAACATAATGTTCACTCCTTCACGTTAAACTGGACCAGTGTTGGTCAAGTTACTTGAAAAAAGTAATCAGTAACTAATTACTGATTACTTCCCCAAAAAAGTAATCCCGTTACTTTACTGATTACTTATTTTCAAAAGTAATTAATTACTTAGTTACTTTTTAAAAACACGATTTACAACCTGAAGAGGTGATAAAGTGATAGATCTTTCAGCCCAATTCTACTTTTTCTGCATAATCCATCATACAAAATGTAATCAAATGGAAAAGTCTCTTTTTTTAACTTGTTTTATCAGTTTTAATCTTTTAACTTTATGCATCAAGCAAAAATTTAATTATATGCAACATTCTCTGACTTGAATAAATTAGTTTAACATTTAAACCTATTTTCTGCACATTCCAGCACATAAAATAAAATATTTTTTGTGTTTACACTCACTCTTTCAAATAGATGCAAGTAAAACACAGCAGAAAATAAATAAAGTCAAAGACTCAGCGGTCCTGTTGCTCTATTTTCACCTGTAAAGCAGGACTGCGGTAGGCGGAGGTTTACCCTGGTGCAGGTGTGCCGCGGTCAGTTGAAGAATCCGCGAGTTTCTCTGTGAGTTTCCCATTACGTCGTTGCGCACTCGGTGCTTGCTTGGAAGTTTAGGGGTTTTTTTCGCTGTAAAAAGAAGTTTTCTTCCCACGCACGATGGACGCTAATGTTTTTGTCACTTTTTATGGAATCAAACTCAAAGTAAGGTCAGTACTTCCACGCTTTAAACGCTGCACGCTCATACTCTCTCCCACAATCGATATGTGATCCATTGTTGATCTGCACACAGCTGTTGTCACTAACGGCGCACTCGCTTACGTCACTGTCGTGAGACATTCTCGCAAAAAATCACGGTTTTAGTAACGCAGTAACGCAGCGTTCCTACGGGAAAGTAACGGTAATCTAATTACCGTTTTTGCAATAGTAATCCCTTACTTTACTAGTTACTTTAAAAAGTAATCAGATTACAATAACGCGTTACTGCCCATCTCTGAACTGGACAGAAAGCAGCTCTGTTTCAAACCTGGATCACATTGGGGTTGATGCAGGATTCCCAAATGTTAGAATGATGGAGTCACAACCACTGTTATAGGTAGAATCTGAGAACATTACAGAGCAACTTTTGTTGTAAGAAAGACTAAGACATAACGATTTGATTGTTCTTCAATTTCATTTTCATACAGAGATGTTAGTCAAAACAGACGTGAGGTGAGGGTGAAGGAGATATGGTATCAAATGAGAGGCTGTGTGGTTCACCTCTCAGTATAAACTGCTGTAAAGAAGAGAGATGCTTTACACACGTCTCTGGAAACTGTCCATGTGGATAAATTAAGAATGTGAATAAAGAGAAGCTGTGTGGTTGAATAAAACTCATGCATCAGCCTGTTGCCTTCATCCTGCGGCAGTGCATTGAAAGCATCATTGGTGAGAGCGAAGAAGGTGAACACCACCTGCTGGTTCAGAAGCTCAGTTATACCTGCTCTCTGGATGGCATTGACCAGCATGCTGAAAACAGCAATAAATGATGTTAGATCAAATGGCAACTACACAACAACACACTAACACCTCTGTTTGCTTTCAGTCATTATGCTACACCAAACTTACAGCTTCATGATAATCTAGGCTAAGAGATGACTCACTTTTTAAAAACTACAAAAAAAATGTTTCCCTGATCCTAGTTGGTGCAGTTGCTGCTCTGTGCCTCTGTGGTGCACTGTAGAGTCATTAAAGCTGCCAATAGTTGACAGGGAGTGTTTTTGCTGTACTTTTCCATCAGAGAAACATGATTCAGATGGTAAAGATCCTCACATGAAGCGGTCATCGGCCTTCAAGACATCCATGATGTTTCCCCATTGGTGGAGTGAAGACTTTATCCACTGTGAACTTTGTCATGCACAATGATACGGGTGTTCTCGATGCACAGGTTCTACAAAAAGAAAAAAAAATAGTGTTTAAATACATTAAAATGGACTTTGGTATCAGAAAAGATGAGTTCTAGTTTTTATTATTATACAGTTTAGATACTACTGCTAGCATGTCAGAGTGTTTCTGAAATATTTGTTGATCTGATATTTGTTGTGGAAACCTGTGAACCTTCACATTGACTATATTGAGGTTGACCACGTTGATTTTGAAGGTATCCTTCTATTTATTATTATGTTGTTTAGATTAAAAAACTGACCAACCAAAGCTTCTTCTCCATAATGTTTGTTGACCTGCAGAGGAAACCTGACCACAGGCCTGAGGGGAATCACAGACGAGTAAGAACTTTTTATGCCAATGTCTCTAAGTGCTACAGTGCTACTAGATTATTGTGTTGGTCTTTTCTTTACCATGTAAAGTTTTAAAAACAAACCTTAAAACATACTTCACATTAAAATGTAATAATTAATGGTTTAAAGACAAAGTAGATATTTTTCAATGTGCTTTGAATTTGTTATGTGAAGCTGTGTGGAAAGCAAGATGGGACCCAAATATATGACTCAGAGTAATTTGAAACACCTTTTGCCCTCTTACCAGCATATTAAGATCATTTTTCTTTCAATGTTGTTTCAGTGTTTCGCACAGAGGTTTACTGTAACACAGTAACATTTAGACTACATTGTTTTTACAATGTTATATACTTTTACTTATAACATATACATACCATTCCTCAATTGTTTGACCTGCCTTTCTCTCCCCCCACCTCTACATACAGCATAATGCCCCCCACCCAACACACACACACCACTGCAATCACCAGTTAGCCCACTCCCGACATGCACACAGCACAGCACACTGCCTCCACACCTGCCAACTGCATCACCAGTAAGCCCCTTCCCCACATATACAGCACAATGCCCCCCTGAAAAAAGGCAGACAGACGACACTTTTTAATTGTTGGTCAAGACTAACTGCTTGTAAAAAAGAAAAAAAGTCCTGACTAAACAGAGGTAAATACCTATGTTGTTAAGTTAGCTGATGATTTTTTGCCTGGAGTTGGTTAGTTAGTTGTTCGATTGCCAGTCTAGCCTCCTGTGAGGAAAAGCCAGAAGCTGCCAGTGATGTAGCCTACTGTCAGTTTCACAGATTTGAAACTTAAGTAGCTGTTTGCTACAATACAGTCACACATTTTGGCATTGTTTACCTGCCTGTCATCCCTCCTGCTTAACTCATTGACAGCAAGCTGGTGACTGGGCCATACTGTGCAGAGGGTTTGAGAAAACCGCTATCAGAAAACTATAAAGCTAGCCATAAATCCTGGTTTTAAAGCCAGGACCTGATGCTATGAGGGGACGATACAGCCCACTGCAGCAACTGTGCCAGCCTAAGTAGTTCATCCTTCTTAAAATAAAAACACAATAAAATATTGTATTAAGTCAAATACAGTCACCTCAGCCACTGTTACCAACAGATAAAATCAAACTCTAATTCTAAAACTTAGATTTTTACGTAGCTTTTGGTTCAGAAGATGACGTAACACTCCGTATGCTATGTAAAGTGCATCCCACTGCAGCTGTTATTTATTTAGTAGTTTAGAATTGACATGGATCATGTTATGTTATAATATTTGGATTCTTATGTACTTGAGACAGCCTTCACTTCTTTATATTTTACTTCTGAGGAGCCAGAGTTTCTTGTAATTTAATTTAAAGTGGCCTTGAACAATAGTTCTCCAGGCTTTCAAAGTTTTCCTCTGACATGGGCTGTTTTTCCACACACATACAATCCACTTCTTAAACCTGACCATTTTCAGGGGAACACAGAAAAGGACCATCAGATTTTGATCCACCATGCAATAGGATCTGGAATGAAGCCAAATGATAACGGTTTTATTTTTCAACATGACAGTGATCCCAAACACTGTGCCAATATAGTATAGTTAGATAGAAAAACACACACTGTAACCACAGAGCCCGCACCTCAACATTATTGAAATAGAACAAAAGCCAGCCAACATCCGAAGCTTTGGAATGTTCTTCTAGAAGCCCGGAGAACTACTCCTGAGCACTATTTAAAGAGATTAGAAGAAAGATTGCATAAGAGAGTTCAGCCTGTGTAGAAGTATAATGGTGGTCGAACCAAATATCAACTTTCAAGCTCATAAGAATTATACAAACTCTGTTTTTGCCATGCATACTTTTATAAACTGGTGCAACTTATTCACTTAGCACAATATAAAGTCATGAGGGGTGGCTCAGGATTTACACAGTTACTGTATTCTAGTAAATTATGCTGTATTAGAAATTAATCTGTCTCGGCTTATGTAAACTAGTGGCAGATATGTTCAACTTCAGCAACAAAGTGTCTAACACAATAAAGAGACATGCTCATTTACAGACATTTGGATGGTTGGAATCAACTAAGTGCACAATTACAAATAATCATTTTTTATCTTTTGCTGAGCTTTTATATACCCAGTTTACCCACGGCTTGAAACAAGCTGCCTTCCAACCAAATTTCTTCTGACACGTTGCATGTATAAACAAAATACCGTATGTGATCAACAGGCTTATGGGGCTGCTGTGCTGACAGCCTGAGTGTGTGCCACATTAAGGAGATCCCCTCTAACCGACATCTGCTCGAAGATACATTACTGACACCGCCAACCGCATTCGTACTGCTGATTTTTCCAACACCTTTGCTTAAACGCAAAACTGTGACAGCAATCAATCCAGCAGATTTTTACAACTAATATGAATTTATTAGCGCTTGTTACCAAATATATTTTCTTCACGCAAGCATCAAAGTTAGATGAAAAAACAGCAATGAATTCAAAAGTAGTGAAACTTTTTCCGAGTGTCCATGAAAGCACCATAAGAGCTCTTCCCTTTCCTTGCTAGTTGTAGCTAGCACGTTTGCTAATCCGACTACAATAGGTATAGACGACGTTTAAATATACGGAAAGCTGCCTCCGGTAAAACAAAGCAAAGAGAGTATTGCTTTTGTATATGCGATTTCATTTAACCTGCTTAAACCACGTAGGACCGTTCTTCTCAGCCGACTGTGCCAGCTAACGTCAATGTTAGCTGCGCAACGGGAAGCGGTAGCTAAGCTTCTTTTAGCTTACCAAATTAGCTGTGTGCTAGTTCTCCGTCGCCTCAAATGCTTCAATGAATGGGGGCTGATGTGCGGAGAGAAGGAAACAGTCAACAGTGTACGCTTGGTACTAGGCTTATCCGTGTTGTTTTCAAGCTTGACTGGTGCCACCAGAGTAGGAGGACGAAGAGGCTGGAGTTTATTTTGGAGGACATCGACGAGTTCACTAGCGTGATTACGTTAGCTAGTGAACATTACAGCTAACCTTAGATAAGTTTGTTGGAAATGCATCCTCACGAAAAAATCATGCACTGCCCAGGTAGTGCAGAAGCGATGCTAGCTTGTTTAACATAATAGACTGAGTGTTTTTGTGTGTTGGGTATTGTAAAACTTCTTCTCCAAATCGTCTGCGGCCAAGTCTTCACCGCAGATTTTTTTTTCCTCCTGAAGCTTTGGTTTGAGAGGAGCAATGGTGGCGTTTTTGGACTGACCCTGCCCTCCGTCCCAGGTAGGGGGAGGATTTGGTGGTGATACCCCGGCCTGGTTTGGCCCTCTGTTTACGGATACAGGAGTGACATGCATCATTGACTCGGTTCTTGTTGTATTTTTTGCCTTCACTTTTCACATCACATTAGGTTTCGCCCCTGGGATGCTCCTGTCACTGACGTGATTTGTTATTTGGGGACATTGGAAGAATCACGATGGACACTAAAGAAGAAGAAGGAAGAAACAATTGCAGCTAACACAATTATGGACTCCTGAGGCTCAACTTTGCGCACTTTTATCCCAGATATATTTTTTTAAAGACTGTGTCACTGGACGAACGCCGATATGTCTGCGTTTGCGGAGTTCGTGCCCCCTCCTGAATGCCCGGTGTTTGAGCCGAGTTGGGAGGATTTCTCGGATCCTTTGGGATTCATCAACAAGATCCGACCTATTGCAGAGAAGACGGGCATCTGCAAAATCCGACCCCCTCAGGTATTTTTTTTTATAAAACTGAAGGTCTGCAGAGGTTTTTGGTTTGTTGTCTCTTTGTGATCCTGAGCTGGCTTACTTTGGGCCTGCGTGGATTTTACGAAACGCAGCGACGCTACTAGTTGCCATTAGTCTAAATAGAGGTCAAACGAGGCTCAGTTTCTTTTCAGTTTTTAATTAAACATTTTTGACACTGCTTTCCGTTTGTTGTTCAGAAAAATTGTGGGCGGAAGTGCGAAGAAAATGTAGCTGTTTTCCTCACTCCCACCTGGTGTTTTGGTTTTAAAGTGGTGGCTAGCTAAGTTAAAGTGGAACAATGGTAGACATTGGGCCTAATGGCGTCTACATGCATACATGCAACAGATACATTTAGATTTTGATTTTTACTTTAAACTAGTCACGTGTTGTCACAATGATTTCCTCATTGCTCAGGTTGTTTTGGTGAATGTAATATTTCTTTTCTGTTGTCAATCAGGACTGGCAGCCTCCGTTTGCCTGTGATGTACGCAACTTCCGGTTCACTCCTCGGGTGCAAAGGCTGAATGAACTTGAGGTGAGTTTGCCACAAATGAATGAATAAATAAAATAACTCCAGTCATTGTTTATAATGAGACTGAAGCCATTATTGTTACTGCTTTGGCTGTGTGTATGATAGATAATTAAGATTCAAGATCCTTTATTTGTCACATGCATAGTTATGAGTACAACACGCAGTGGAACGTGTCCTGACACACTCCTTGACTGTGCAAAAAAGAGAGAACATTATGTACATTAAGTGAATTATACAAAAGACCACATTATATGCAGTAAGTAAGTGAATTATGTACATTAAGTGAATAAAATAAAACAATCTTGAAATGTTTAAATTGAAAATTAAAAAGGTACATTGTGCAGTGGGTGTTAAAGTGTCTAGTGCTGTAGTAAAGGCGAGAAGAATCAGGTTGGGATGTGTTGAGAATAAGTCCTCTCTCAGTCACTTATGAATGCTGTGGGTGGGGCGGCATGTTCTGGTTTAGGACACAGATGGCCTGGGGATAGAAGCTTATCTTGAATCTCTCTGTTCTTGCCCGGATGGTGCGGAACCTTCTGCCTGATGGAACAGTTGGTTGGGACGGGTCCTTCAATATCTGAGCTTCTCTAGGTGTAGATGTCCTGTAGGGAGGGGAGAGCAGTCTTGCAGCAGCGTTCTGCGGTATGGATCACTCTCTGAAGAGCTTTTTGATCCTTAACGCAGCTGTTCCTATACAAGGATGCAGTGTTCTGTTTGAGGATGCTGTCCACAGCGCCTGCATAGAAAGTCCTGAGGATCACTAGGGAGACCCCCAACTTCCTCAGTTGTCAGAGGGTGGTACAGGCACTATGTAGCCTTTTTGGACTGGACCTGAATGGGGGCAGACCATGTCGGGTCTGAGGAGATGTGGACACCAAGAAAGAAAAGTCTCACTCAGGGGGGAAAAAATACACTGCAGTTTTTATTTTGACTAGGAAAAGGTTATTAAAACAAAACAAAAAGCTGCATTATTATTTTTTTCAGTTTAGTTTTAATTGTGTCCAACGTTTGATGTCATGGATGCCCTTAAAGTCAAATTTTGGATAGGTGTTGTTTCAGTTCAGGGCACCAGGACAGCTGCAATGTTGTTTTATATATATTAGAAATGCGCAGATTATCATTATCAGACTGCATTACCTATTTTTTACTGATCTCAAACAGTATTTATGTATGGAAGTTGTCGAAATAGATCTGGTGTCTGGACATACTGTTGTTGTTGTTTTTTTTGTGTGTTGTTTTTTTCCCCCCCAATGCAAATTTCTTGGTTTTCCTGGCACCAAAATGTGGAAACAAAATGAATACCAGCCTCTGATTTTTCTAATCTGTCTTTTTACTCTTTCTCTGCTGCTTTTCCAGGCGCTCACTCGCGTAAAGCTCAACTTTCTGGATCAAATTGCAAAGTTTTGGGAGCTGCAGGGATCTAAGATTCGATTCCCTCATGTGGAGAGGAAACTGTTGGACCTCTACCAGCTCAGCAAGGTGGAACCAGTCAGCATGGATGTGTTTTGTTTTTTCTGTTTGTTTGTTTGTTTTTGTTTTGTGTTCAGATTTTTGCTTTTTAACCTAAAAATAGATTTTTTTTTTTTTTTTAGTGAACTTTTGTAAATAAGGACCTAGGGCTGCTCAATTAATCGAATTTTAATCACGATTACGATCACGATTACGATCTGGGCTAAGGACCTAGGGCTGCTCAATTAATCGAATTTTAATCACGATTACGATCTGGGCTTTCAACGATCATTAAAAATGACTGATCCGATTATTAGCACCTCCCTCAAGCTTTACTCTCGCGCTGCTCCGTGTGGCAAATCGAGCGCACCTCTCTGCATTTCGAACACCTGTCACAACAATTAAGAGGACCCAAGGGAAGCTCGGAAAGCTAAGCAGAAGTTATTTGGAGAGGAGAGGGACTGCTGTTGGTTGAAAAGAGAGGTAAAAAAAACAAAAAAAAACTTCAGTGGTGTGGAAACATTATGGGTTCGCGGAGTCAGACGTGGATCAAGTAGACACAGTGTGTAAACTTTGCTACGGTGTAGTAGCTGCACCACAGAGCAACACTGCAAAGTTCACTAAACATAGATGTTTACATTTTTCATTTATTTCTTATATTGCAAACATTTGCACTGTTATCAGTATTTGCACACTATTTTATATTATTTTTTAAAGTCATTATTCAATACATTGTTATTGTTAACCCTTTAAAGCCGGTCAGAGCAGCACGCTCCGTTTTGTGTAACTATTTTTAAATCCCTGTAGAACCTGAACCTGTAAGCTAGCGCAATAATTTTTTTTGCATATGACCGGAGAGTTGTACTTACATCTTATGCCATCAGCTTGTCCTCGGTCACGGTTTCCTTCCACATAAAGCTTTGCAAAAATTGCATAAAAAGCGCTTGCAGGAACAAAAACATAATATTCCAGAAACACGCTTTGCCGATCCGATCAGCTGTTCGTAACACTTCCCACATTGAAACAGACGTCAGCGCGAACTATCGCATGTCCGCCATTTCCTGTCCGAAACCGGAAGTGACGTCATTTTCGCGGAAAATGTAGTTTTTTACTTGTAGGCCTTAAAAGCCTATACTGGTGTTTTTATAAGTCATGTTTGACTTTTCTGAATAGTTGCTGGGATGCTTAGAACTCGAATTGCACTGCTGGAAATAGTTTATTTTGATGCACCTGCTGTTTTCTTTGCAAATTTGCATCATAGGATTGTTTTTTGTTTTTCCTGCAGTATATAAAAATTGCTGTATCTCCAAAATAAAACTATGAAGACACTCAAAATAAATTCAAACTATTTTTTGCAACTTTTTTGTATTTAAAGTTTTGAGGGATAAACCTCTAAATTTCTCCAAGTAGAAATATATGTAAAAAAACAAAACAAAACTATTTTCAATTTTTTTTAGTTTATTGCACTTTTTTGCAATTAATGTAGTTACTATGGACTTAATCATACATATTATTAAAATATGGGCTATAACATTGATGATGTATAGCAACTTGAAATGCTCCCACAAATGGCACTACAACATGTAAAAAAATAATATAAGCTCTGGCGGACTTGGTTCTATAGTAGGTCTTAAAGGGTTAAATAAATATCGTCAAATAATCGAGATCTCAATTTCAGTGAAAATAATCGTGATTATCATTTTTGCCATAATCGAGCAGCCCTATAAGGACCCTTTGGCAGCACAAAAAAAAAAGTTGTTTTTTTTTTACCTTATGATGTTAAAACATATTTTGGATGATTAGATAGATTAAGTGGTAAGAGCTAAAAAAAAATGTTTTCCTTGTGTGCATTAAAGATTGTGTCATCCGAGGGCGGCTTTGAGACGGTGTGTAAAGAAAAATTATGGTCCAAGGTGGCCAGCCGAATGGGCTACCCTGCTGGAAAAGGCACCGGGTCTCTTCTACGTTCTCACTATGAGAGGATCCTTTACCCCTATGAGCTCTTCCAGACTGGAGCCACACTAACTGTGAGTGGTGCTGAATGCTGTTTAACTGCATTTTATATCATAATTGGGAGGAAAACAACAGCTAATATGTTTTAGACCATCATAAGTAGATTCTGAGGTTTCTTGTCTAAATTGCATACATATGTATTGTACTTACGGAAGTTTCTCCCAAAACACTTCATACTGTATATAAATGTCCTGTTACTAATAGCTTGTAATAACCTTTGGGCCAAATAACATCCTGGTTTTCTTCGGTAACCTATTCAGTGATCATTTTGCCTCCGATTAGGGCCTCCAAAGGTTGTATGATGAGGGAAATGATGGGGATGAGGTAGATGAGGGAGTTGGCGAGGAGGCTGTAGAGGAAGAGGAGCACGATGAGGAGGATGAGAAGGATGAGAAGGATAAAGATGGAGAAGGTGATGGATTGCAAACCAAAGAGCGGCTACTGCCAGAGAGACGATCCAGGCGCCTGAAATCAGAGGTAAAGGGAAGCTGCTCAGACATTAACTCAGAGTTGAGTTTGTAACCCACGCTGACCTAAAATTAAAAATGCCATGAGCACTAATGCGTTTCATTGAGTGTAACATTTGATAACATTGTTGCAAATGGGTCATGAAGTTATCATTTGTAGCAGAACAATTAGTCCCCCAAAATAAAAGTTTAAAAAAGTGCTTGACACGTTAACTTTTGGCATTCCCTCTGCACATCCAGATTCCTAACTGTGTCAGGAATGACCGAGGATGTCTTAACATTTAGCAGGATCACTTTGTTTCACAGTCTAATGCTGTTATTGTTGTTGTTCTCTAGCGGGAAAACAAGGAGCCAAAAACCCTTAAAATCTTTGGAGCGAGTCCCAAGATGGTCGGCTTGGAGATCGTATCAGCTGGTAAACAAAAATTTTGATTGACTTGTGTAGGCTTTGTTTTTGTTATGTTTTGTTTTTAAACACAAAAACCAAGAGCCACTCCTCTTACTGTAGTTTTCCAATTCACTTAGATGATGGATTCAACAAGAAGCAGCGGCACCTCAAAGCCCAGGCCTTCGCCATCAAGATGAGACCACGCAAGGAGACCCTGGAGGTCAACTTTGTGAGTGTGATTTCATCATTTCATTGTGTTCAGTGTCAAAATTAACCATGTTATTCAATACCACAACAATTTTTGCATCTTGTTTTGTTTTCCCTTTAAAAAAAATAAAAAAAATAAAAATGTGGCGCTAACCCTCAGATCGACCTTTATCTCTGCCTTGTGTGTGGACGAGGGGACGAAGAGGACCGGCTCCTGCTGTGTGATGGCTGTGACGACAGCTACCACACCTTCTGCTTGATCCCACCTCTGCAGGACGTACCCAAAGGAGACTGGCGGTGCCCTAAGTGTGTTGCTGAGGTAGGCGCTGAATGTGCTTTTATTCTCCCTGAGCCATCTGTGGTATACCACAAATGTTTCTCATGTCAAAGATTGGTGCTCTTACAGTTACTATAGTACTCATCATACCAAGTATACAGGTGAAGACTGAAAGAAATATATAGAACAGAGAGACAAAAGTCTGTTTCTAGCAACCAACCTAAAGTTTAATTACTCAAATGGGCGTGGCTTCAAAAGCAGTAACTCTAATGAATTGTTCATGCTCCTACACAGGAATGCAGTAAGCCTAGGGAGGCATTTGGCTTCGAGCAAGCTGTGAGGGAGTACAGCCTGCAAAGCTTCGGAGAGATGGCCGACCACTTCAAGTCTGACTACTTCAACATGCCTGTTCATGTATGTGAAATCTACTCAGTAGAGCTAGAATGAGTAAACGGATGCTGCTCTCAAGCCTTTCAGCGAAGATCTAAAACAGGATATGTCATAAGATCCATCTTACACTCCTCAGATGGTCCCCACAGAGTTGGTGGAGAAGGAGTTCTGGCGTCTGGTCAGCAGCATTGAGGAGGATGTCATCGTAGAGTATGGAGCAGACATCAGCTCCAAGGATGTCGGCAGCGGATTCCCTGTCAGGGACGGAAAGAGGAGGCTGATGGGAGATGAGGAGGTGAGAAGATGGTTACACGGTGTAAATATCGTAACGTGGTGATGTGTTGACTTGACAAAAGTTGAAAAGTAACACGTAGAGACAGTATTGTTCAAGTAAACTGTGTATGCAATCCAATGAAAAAGCAACACAGGGGTTACCTAGAGTGTGTCAAACACTTGTACAGTGGACAGTCAAGTTTAAAAAACTAATAAAAGTAATATTTTTCTTCTTTTTTTCTTTTTTCCCCCCCAAATGCCATCACTGATGGGGAGGCACATTTGTCAGCTCATTTTCTCATATATTCTGCTAAAGATTTTTAATTGCACACACATCATCTTATTTAGTATTTTATTGAGTGGTTCCATCTAGCAAACTCCAGCCTCCAGTCTATTTATTTAATACTTTCAAATTTGCTCTGAATAGAAGCACCCTTTTCCTTTCCTGTTAGGAGTATGCAAACTCAGGCTGGAACTTGAACAACATGCCAGTGCTGGAGCAATCTGTGCTCACCCACATCAACGTGGACATCTCAGGCATGAAGGTACCCTGGCTCTACGTGGGCATGTGTTTCTCCTCCTTCTGCTGGCACATCGAAGACCACTGGAGCTACTCCATCAATTTTCTTCACTGGCAAGTTTATGAAGTATAGTTTTGGAAGCAGCAGATAAGTAGTAGTGTTGATGAAAACAAAATTCTGCATGTCAGTGGTAATCCTTTGCTTCAGTAGGGCTTTTATAGTTGATCTTATGTTTATGTCTGCCCTGTGGAGTTATGGTACAATAGAAGCCCTAAATATTAAAAGAACATTCTGATGTCTTCCTTCTGTTCTTCAGGGGAGAACCCAAGACTTGGTATGGAGTCCCGGCCTCTGCAGCAGAGAAATTAGAGGCTGTCATGAAAAAGTTAGCTCCAGAGCTTTTTGACTCCCAGCCTGACCTCCTTCATCAGCTTGTCACCATCATGAATCCCAACGTCCTCATGGAGCATGGTGTCCCTGTATGTAGCCCGTACTCTGGGTTGGAATTTGATCTGGTTAAATATTCATGTGGAGATATTCATGTTTATTTATTACATATATATTCCTCTCCTCAGGTGTACAGGACCAATCAGTGTGCCGGGGAGTTTGTGGTTACCTTTCCCCGGGCCTACCACAGCGGCTTCAACCAGGGCTACAACTTTGCAGAGGCTGTTAATTTCTGCACAGCTGATTGGGTGAGGGAGCAAAAATACAAACTCCTCTTTTATTTTAAATATTGAATTTTTTATGTATATTATTTTGCCAAAACTTTGCTCGTTTTTCGCCCATTCTTCAGTTGCCAATGGGCCGTCAGTGTGTCGCCCATTACCGGCGTCTCCACCGGTACTGCGTTTTCTCCCACGAGGAGCTGCTTTGCAAGATGGCTGCAGATCCCGAGAGCCTCGACGTGGAGCTGGCTGCTGCCGTCTATAAAGAAATGCAAGAGATGATGGATGAAGAAACAAAACTCAGACAGGCTGTCCAGGAAATGGTGAATGTTTTTCTTTTTTGTTTTGTGGATGTTATACATGTAATGCAACCCATTCTGATTATTTGAGCATCGCTTTCCTCATTGCCAACAGGGGGTACTGTCGTCCGAGCTGGAGGTTTTTGAACTCGTTCCGGACGATGAGCGTCAGTGCTACAAGTGTAAGACCACCTGTTTCCTGTCTGCGCTGACCTGTTCCTGCAGCCCAGACCGACTGGTTTGTCTCCACCACGCGAAAGATCTCTGTGACTGTCCTCTTGGCGACAAGTGTCTTAGGTGGGATTTTTTTTTCCTTTTTTTAATTCATGGCGTAAACTTTAATCATGTTAAGAGTTGCACAAGCTTGTGTTGGTAGTAAATTCTTAAAACAAATTTTCATGTGCAGTTTTTGTCCAATCCATTCCAGGTATCGCTATGATCTGGAGGAGTTCCCCTCCATGCTGTATGGCGTGAAGACTCGGGCTCAGTCTTATGATACCTGGGCAAAGAGGGTCACAGAAGCCTTGGCTGCAGACCAGAAAAACAAAAAAGGTCTCTGTTTCATTGCATTATAAACTACAAGCATTTTGTTCCCTAAATTTAGCTATTTATGTCTTTATTATATCTAAATCCTTTCTCATCTTTGTTTTCTCCTGCTCTTTCTTTCTGTCGCTCTCTCACAGATCTCATTGAACTCAAAGTTTTGCTCGAGGACGCAGAGGACAGAAAGTATCCTGAGAACGCTTTGTTCCGTCGCCTGAGGGAGATGGTCAAAGAGGCAGAGACGTGCTCCTCTGTAGCCCAGCTGCTGCTCAGCCGCAAGCAGAGGCACAGGTCAGGACAATGATATGTGCTGATTTACCACTCGCAAGTTAGGGGGCCTGATATCAGTTTTTTAAAAAGTCTTTTCAGTATTAATTTTGTAGGTGGTTTTGTTCAAAGAGGAACTAAATCTTTGGGGTTTTTTCTCCCTTCTTTTTCTGTGTGCATCTCCAGTAGCCGCCTGCGTTCTGAGAGCAATCGCAATCGGACCAAATTGACTGTGGATGAGCTGAAAGCGTTCGTAGAGCAGCTGTACAGGCTACCCTGCATCATCAGCCAGGCGCGACAAGTCAAAGTTAGTTCCATGTGTCGATACATAGATCCCAATTATAATTGTTTTTTTGTTTTGTTTTGTGGTTTTTTAAATTTTGTTTTTGCCTCTCTTGTGTAATTTTCTCTGCTCCCCCCCGCTCATTCAACCAATACTCTTAAACCACTCCCTGACATTTCCTACTTTTCCTTTACCTCTAAATGTGTCTGTCACTGCCCGTATTGCCAGGAGTTACTGGAGAATGTGGAGGACTTTCATGAACGGGCCCAGGTGGCGCTGTCAGATGAGATGCCAGATTCCTCCAAGCTGCAGGCGCTGTTGGATCTGGGCAGTGGCCTGGATGTGGAGCTGCCAGAGCTGCCCAGACTCAAACAGGAGCTCCAGCAGGCCCGGTGGCTTGATGAGGTGAGCCCACATCAGGCGATATGAGTTGTTGTACTTGCAAAAACACAAGGTTTTCCACTTTTGTTACCAAGCGGAAATGAAAAGGAGTCAACTTAAGACTAACATCGTATTGCTCTCTGTTTCTGTAGAATGTTATCATATTATTAGAACTACTTAGATTTGTAAGTAGTTCTGTGCCACTGTAAAGGAAGCAAAATCTTTGCAGTGACAGATATGAGTCAAAATCATTAACATCAAAAGATTGAGCAAAACAGAGACTGAGAACATCATCAAATTTCAGGTGCGTGCCACCCTTGCTGAGCCCCACCGCGTCACTTTGGAGCTCATGAAGAGGCTGATCGACTCTGGGGTGGGTTTGGCACCGCACCATGCCGTGGAGAAGGCCATGGCTGAACTCCAAGAAATCCTTACCGTGTCAGAGAGATGGGAGGATAAAGCTCGCGCCTGCCTGCAGGCCAGGTAAGGTTTCACATGTGAATGGAGATCTAAATTACCCATAAAAGTCTACCTTTTAAAATCAGACGGTTCACACATTTGTTTGTGCTCTTATAATCTTAGACCTCGTCACAGCATGGCAACGCTTGAGAGCATTGTGCTGGAAGCTCGGAACATCCCAGCGTATCTACCAAATATTTTGGCTCTCCGAGAGGCCCTGCTAAAGGCCAAGGAGTGGACCTCCAAGGTGGAGGCCATCCAAAACGGCAGCAGCTATGCTTACCTGGATCAGCTGGAGAGCCTGCTGGCCAGGGGCCGCTCCATCCCTGTGCGGCTCGATCCGCTAGCTCAGGTGGAGTCTCAGGTAGCTGCAGCTCGAGCCTGGAGGGAGAGGACTGCTCGCACGTTCCTCAAGAAGAACTCCACGTACACACTGCTCCAGGTGGGCTGTCATGGAAACATTTGATGTTACTTGTGGCTGAGATGCAGAAATATTTAAATGTCTTTAATTTAAAGTCTGTATGATAATTATAACAAATATCTCTTAGGTCCTCAGTCCTCGTGTGGACATTGGCGTATACGGCAACAGCAAGAGCAAGCGAAAGCGTGTTAAGGAGCTCATGGAAAAGGAGAGGGGCGGCTTTGACCCAGACACCCTGAGTGATCTGGAGGAGAACCACGAGGAGGTGCGGGACCCTTCTACTGTTGTAGCAGCTTTCAAAGCCAAAGAGCAGAAAGAAGTGGAGTCCATTCACTCACTCCGAGCTGCAAATTTAGCTAAGATGGCCATGGCAGATCGCATCGAGGAGGTCAAGTTCTGTTTGTGTCGAAAGACTGCCAGCGGCTTCATGTTGCAGTGCGAACTTTGTAAAGACTGGTTCCACGGAGCTTGCGTCCCTCTGCCTAAGACTGGATCTCAGAAGAAGATTGGTGTGAATTGGCAGAGCAATAGTAAAGACTCCAAATTCCTGTGTCCGCTGTGCCAGCGATCACGGAGGCCGAGATTAGAGACCATTCTGTCATTGTTAGTTTCACTGCAGAAGCTGCCAGTGCGTCTGCCAGAAGGAGAAGCATTGCAGTGTTTGACTGAGAGGGCAATGAGCTGGCAGGTACGCATATAAATTACAATGCCTAACTGGTAGCATACGAGCTTCTCAGTGTTTTTTCTTTTGGTCTCTGCTTATTACCTGCGCTTATGTTGGTTAAACTTTCTTAACAGGACCGAGCACGCCAAGCTCTGGCCACAGAGGAGTTGTCCTCGGCCCTGGCGAAGCTGTCTGTGCTGAGTCAGCGTATGGTCGAGCAAGCTGCGAGGGAGAAAACGGAGAAGATCATCAACGCTGAGCTGCAGAAAGCCGCTGCCAATCCTGACTTACAGGTACTTTGATCATTAATAATTTTGCATGGTTAGAAATTCTCTTTGAGATACAGATTGATGCTTTGGATGTAAATGTGCACTTCACCAGCAGAGGGCAGGAATCTGTAAAAAGATAAAAAGGCCAGTGGATGGCTTAGCAGTCTGAAAGTTCACATTTCAGACTGGTGAGTTGAAACCTGAAATTAAATCTACCCTCTAGGGAAATTATCAGGCAAAACACTTCTTATTCAACAACAGGCTGAAGAATCATTGCTGTTTTGCTTTTGTTTCTTTGATAAGTTCAGTAGATAAAACCTTTCCTGTGAGAAGAAATTTTAAAGAGTACGTGTGTGTTTATGTGTGTTTCCCAGGGTCATATCCAAACTTTCCAGCAGTCTGGTTTCAGCAGAGCCACGTCACCGCGTCCCTCTGTGGACTACGACGACGAGGAAACTGATTCAGACGAAGACATCAGGGAGACTTACGGATATGATATGAAGGTATGGGAGGCATCAGTGGTGTGATTTAAATTGGGGTGTCATAGGACTTTATTTTGACTTCTTGTGTTGTTGTTGTATGACTGTTTGGCTCCAGGACCCTGGTGAGGTGAAGCCCTACCTGTTCTGTGATGAGGAGATTCCCGTGAAGTCAGAGGAGGTGGTCAGTCACATGTGGCTGGCTGCCACGCCTTCCTTCTGTGTCGAGCACGCTTACTCCTCAGCCTCCAAGTCCTGTGTTCAAAGTGAGGCCGCATTTATTTAATACAATCCCTTTGCTTTGAGTCTGTTTACCCATTGTTCCCTCTTGGCATTTATTTGCATAATAAACAATTACATTAACTACTCCTTGGGAGATTCCCATTTCATACTCAAAATATTTACATTTCAGATCTGGGTACACCCAGAAAGCAGCCCAGGAAGACCCCGCTGGTACCTCGGAGCCTTGAGCCACCTGTTCTTGAGCTGTCCCCGCAGGCTAAAGCCCAGCTGGAGGACCTGATGATGCTTGGAGACCTGCTGGAGGTGTCCCTGGATGAGACCCAGCACATCTGGAGAATCCTGCAGGCCACTCACCCACCCTCTGAGGAGAGATTCCTGCAGGTCATGGAGGTAGGAAGTTCAGCCATTATGCAACCTGATTGCACAGCTGGATAAGGACTTAATGCTGAGATTAATCATTTTAGCTTGTTCTGATGGTGTAATTACACACAATGTATGCAGTAAATGCAGAATAAGAAATGGCAGTGATCGCTCTCATTTGCTCTTTTTTTCCCCCCTCCCCCTTCCTTTCTTTCCAGCCTGACGACTCTCTGATTGAAAAGCCTCTGAAGATCAAGCTCAAAGATTCCGAGAAGAAGCGGAAACGCAAATTGGAAAGAGCCGAGCACCACCACATGCTGATGGCTGCTGCAGCTGCCAGTGGAACTTCGGCGATGGGAGATATCCGACCGCCCAAGTCCAAAGACTTAAAGAGGGTCGGTCTGGAGCTCGGCCTTGGGGGTAAACCCAAAAAGAAAAAACTTAAAATCAACCTGGAAAAGAATCGGGAAATGAAGCAACTGGCCAAACGGTTGGCCAAAGAGGAGAAGGAGAGAAAGAGGAAAGAGAAAGCGGCCGCAAAGGCAGAGGCCATCAGGGAGGGGATGGAGAAGAGGAAGGAGAAGAAGATTCTTGACATTCCCTCGAAGTATGATTGGTCGGGGGCAGAAGACTCCAATGATGAGAATGCAGTGTGTGCAGCCAAAAACTGCCAGAGGCCGTGTAAAGATAAGGTGAGCACACCTGTCATTATCCATAAAAAACGAACTAACATTTCAATTCAGTTTCATTTATACAGTGCCAAATAACAACAACAACAATCGCTTCAAGGCACTTGCGACCGAGTTTCACCATTGCAGATCCAGATGTGTGTTGAAAGGGGTACAAGGGGGAAATCATAGATGTTTGATGGACACAATCTTAACATTAAGATTGTGTCCATCAAACTTAATGATGTCAGTGCGCCCCAGGGTGGCTGTGACTACAATGTAGCTTGCCATTCACACACTGCCATCACCAGAATCAGAAAGGGTTTTATTGCCAAATGTTGAGCAGGTTTACAACATTAGGAAATTGCTGCGGTGAATGGGTGTGTGAATGGGTGGATGACAGGTTGTATAAAGCGCTTTGGGGTCCTTAGGGACTAGTAAAAGCGCTATACAAATACAGGCCATTTACCATTTTTACCATTATATAATATGTTGAAAAATTGTTGAATATTCTTAATCTTATTTTGTGTCATTACTTTATTGTGATCCGTCGTGGTCTCAGAGGTTATTCCCTGCTCACCTGGTTTAAATGTGGACTCAAACCTGGGGAGCAAGGAAACTAAACTGATCTCACATGATTCAAGGTAGTAGACCACATCTACGTCCTTGAAATAGGACTGAAATCTAGTTTATTATGAAGAATTTTATGTCTACAAATACATTTTGTTAGTACCTGGTTGGATGCACCTCAGCTCTCAATATTGTTGAATCTTGGCATAGATTCAACAAGGTGCTGGAAACATTCTTCAGAGATTTTGGTCCATATTGATCTGACAGCATCAAAGAGTGGCTGCAGATTTGTCAGCTGTACATCCATGGTGTATATCTCCCGTTCCACCATGCACTAAATGGGTTCTAGAGGACTGAGATCTGGTGACTGGTGGAGTCCTTGTCATGTTCAAGATTCTAGTTTGCGATGATTTGAGCGTTGTGACGTAATCCTGCTGGAAGTAACCATCTACAAAGCTATGTACAAAGTGTGTATACGGTGGTCATTAAGTGGCATGGTCAGGACATGGTTTTATTTACTGTTGCCTTCCTTTCAGCTTGAAGTAGTCTGCCCATTCTCCTCTAACTTCTGGCATCGACAAAGCATTTTCTCCCAGTGAACTTCTGCTCACTAGATATTCACCCTAGAGATGGTTGTGTGGGGGTAAATCCCAGATCAGTAGTCTCTGAAGTACTCAGCCTAGCCCATCAACAACCATGTCACATTCAAAGTCACCTAAATCACCTTTTCCTCCTTGTTCTAATGCTCAAGTTGAACTGCATCAGGTCATGTTGACGTTGTCTACACGCCTAAATGCAGTTGATTTGCTGCCATATGATTAGCTGTACAGCAAGCACGAGCAGAGCTTTCAAAGTCTTGATGTGGATTTTGTCAGGGCTCTGTATCTGCTGATGTTCTGCACTGTGAAATTCCCTTAAGCCCACATTGACTGCACGAAATCAAACACACTGCGGTGTTAAACTGTAGGCCTCCATGATTGTGTCGTGATGTTCACATGATGTCAGACGGAACATCAGTCTGCATACAGAGCCGCTCGACAGTTTGATGATTCCATCTGAGGAGACTGGGAAATACTGTGGTGTCATCCACTGAATGTGTGTTTGTTTTATTAAACCAGAGTGGATAACAAACATTTCTCACAATGAACATCGGGTACCTTTTTATTGAATAGTAACAGCTGGTAACCGCACTGGAACACCTCAAAGAGAGTTAGACATAACATATTAACAAGGCCACCTGATGTCGTCTTGATCAGAAACGCTACTGCAGACTGCACAAAGTTAACCAGTGGCTAGTCTTCTTCTCTCTTGAGTCTGCGCTGCCAATCAAATCTAAGGAATCATTAGCCCTACAGTTCTGTCCTTTGATTCACCGATGATTTATCCAGGGCATACTCGTGACTGTAGCCCAAAACGATGGCATAGTGCTGTGTTAGTCGCTACTTTGAAAGGAAGGTTACCTTTAAAAGAAAATGATAATAATTTACTTCAAATTTTTTAGCTTCACGTTACAGCAAAAACCACTTTTTTCTAGCTGCGCTGGTAAATACATTTGTTTTTTTGTTATTTCTAATGTTTTGAAAATCAACAATTGAAGTGTGTCCAAGATGATCTACTCTGTTGTAGTCATGTATTCCAGTAAATAACATCAAACATTAGTTGAACAGTGACTGACTTGTAGCTGTGAAACAGACTTCTTTAATTGCTAATGCAGCATGTTCATTAAAATTCTTGAATTAAAGCTGCAGCTTCTTTTCAAATTTGTTGTTGTGGTGAAAAAAGCAAGTTTGTTTCACTGTCCACACTGACGTGATTGAGTGCTGTTAAATGTTATCTTTGAATTTAGTGTCTTGCTTGACAAAGTCATTGTCTCACTCACTCACATTTCTGAATTCATCACGTGGGTTTTTTGTTCTTTTCTCTCCTTTTTCCCAGGTCGACTGGGTTCAGTGTGATGGCGGCTGTGACGAGTGGTTCCACCAGGTCTGTGTGGGTGTGTCATGCGAGATGGCCGAGAATGAGGACTACATCTGCATGGACTGCTCCCGGAAGGCCGCCGGTGGAGGAATGACCGTCGAGGAGGTGTCGGAGGAGAGCGTCGTTGTGCTGACAACGTCAATGTGCGGCAGCAGCGTGCAGAGTGTGCCATCGTCATCGGTGATTGCCTCCTGGTCATCGGCTTCTCATCATCAGCAACAGCAGGATTCTCAGCAGGGCAGTTAGCACTTAAAAAAACATGGGCCAATGACAGAGAACTTCACAATATGCCCAGTATCCAGGCTAGTTTTTTAAACCTCAAGACAAGTTAACAGTTCCTGTAACTGTTGGGAGTGTCAAGCACAAGAAAAACGCTCCTGTTTCCGAGTGCTGAAATCTGCAAACAGACTTTACATGTGTCAGCCACAACATTAAAAACCAAAGGCGAGTAAAGTGAATGACCTCGATCATCTCGTTGCAGTGCGTCACTCAGCCGGGAAGCCATTGGTATCGGTATTCATGTGGGTGATACTGTTAACATCCACCCAAATGTGGCTAATTTGCTCCTGTATGACAGAGGTCCTGTTCACAAACGGCTCGTCATTACAATCGAGGTGTTGAAATGGCCTCCCCACATGTCAGTCCATCCACAGGATGCACCAGAATAAGCCCGATCGCTGCATCTGCTGCAATATTTTGGCGCCCGCAACCGGAAGACACCCTCTGAGGTCCTGTGACCTTGCTTCAAAGGGCCAGACCTGTTTTGATGTCACAAAATATTAGGCAGATGGATTTAATGTTGTGGCCTCTCTGTATAATCCCCCTACAGCAGTTTAGGTCTAGAAAAACCTGCCGTCTTCATCCTGGTCCTCAGTTCAGCAGTAACAAGGCATTAATAACTTACCTGCAGTCAAACACTCACTTATTCCAGCTGTTGTATTCAGTGGCAAACAGACAAATTTGTTCCCAGCTCCAGGACATTAGTTCCCCTTCTGTCCCTCTTGCCAGGCCCTTGAGACAGTAACATCTCAATAAGTAGGTCTTGACTAGGAAAAACAAATGGTTGTATTGTAGTGGAATTATTTATAATGTACATAGCTTTTAAGGCAGTTAAACCAATGGATTGTGGCTTTTTGTTTTGTTTTGTTTCTCACCTTTAATAAATTCTTCCTAGTCAAATAAGTACAAATTGCAATGTTGTTTTTTTTCTCTCCATGTGACGAAGCACACAAACGACAACCATCTCCTCTTCTAAACTTCTTGTTTGTGAAGGCGGGGGGGAGTGACCTCAAGATGTGTCACTGAGTGGTTGATTGATTTCTTTTCAAACTGGTTTAAACCTCACATCAGCTATGTGACATTCATTTTCAAAGCAGGGCCTCGATTATCACGGTGAAAAATTAACTGGTCAAGCTTATACGTATCACTACCTGTACGCAGGTCTGTTGGGCGAGTAGAGGATTATGGCAAGGGTGGGGGTTGTGCTGATGTCCACTCCTGACTCAGACAGGTCAGATCCAGTGTGAACTGACCCCGTCTGCTTTTGGCAACCGTCTGAGTGAGGCACCTCTATCAGACAGAAAGAAAGGGCAACCACGGTGGGCTGCAGGATACTCAAAGAATTACATAACTTTTGTTTTGTTATGCAGCCACATCTTCCACCACCTGCTGTATGTTGTGTCTTCAGACTCATCCACTGAGAAGACTTTTTGACCAAAATGCTAAACATAGATGAAAGGAGAAACAATGGTCTATCTGCTATATAGCAAAACATGTATTTCTTTCAGACCTTAGCACCGCATTTGTGGAAAACCTTCCATCAACTAGTTTGACTTTTAGAATGCATCTGTTGATGTAAACAAACATGTATATTTGTTTCTTTAGACCTATGTAGCCAAAGTGCATTGCAACAAGAACATGAGTTATGGCTGACAGGTCAAATGTCATCCCCCTGGACTATTACATTGCATCTTATTTTAACAGTACAGACATGGTGGATGTTGTACTTTGCTTGGAAGGGACCCCATGCAGGGAAAGAGTGGAGGCTGGCCTTGGTTTAGCATTACAAAACCCCACCTCTCTGTCCAGCCACGTTAAATAGTCAAACCTTGGCCCCAGTCAAACTGAAACCTACAGATTCAGCTTCAAGCTCGTCACAAGAGTGACACAACTATGAAAGGTAAGTGCACATATATTTGAACTTGGTGCGCTCTACAGCTGGAACAGTTTGGTGTGCCGACACATCGGCTTCCAATTCAGGCGATATGGGTGTCAGCCATCAAGTTTCCATGGCCTACTGCAATCCTCGTGTACATCTGTTGTACAGGAGACTCTGTCAACGCCGGCCTCGCCAATTACACCAGCCATGCCAGTGACTTGCCACCCTCTGAAGTGAAGATGGAGGAGAGGGGTCAGTGGAGCAATAAGCTGGAGTTCGTTCTGTCAGTCGCCGGCTCCATCATCGGCCTGGGCAACATGTGGCGGTTCCCTTATCTGTGCTACAAGAACGGGGGAGGTGAGTGGGAAGATGAGCTAAGTAGAGAAGATAAAGAGTGCTCCTCTGCAGTTTTCCATCAACTAATTCATGCATGTCACTAATTTGTACAAAAGGTATGTTAAGCAAACACCTGAAGATCTTAGTATTATTCTGAAATTGATCAGATTCTGAAATTGATCTCTGTTCACTAATGGACTTAATGAGAGACAAAACTTGTTATCGCGAGTTGCAGACTTCATTCGAAGGCAAAATTCATCCTTAAATTGATTTGATGATAGAAGTAAAAACGGGTGCATTCAAAGTTTCTGAAAATCTGTTTGGAAAAACAGCTCTTCCTTCATTGGCTGCATGTTATGCTTGTTTGACTGCTAAATTAGATACCCATTTCTCTCTCTCTCTCGCCCTCCATGGGGTGGCGGGGTCAGAGTTCGGGAATGAGCGGGGTCAGACAGCTGTTGTTGCTCCTCGCTCACAGCAGCTGTTTCTGCAGAGAGGCAGAAAACTTGAACAAGCCACATGCCCTCGGCCTCTCTGCGGGCTTTCATGGTTTTATGTGGTCTCCTTTCCTTTTTATTTTTTTTGTACTTTATTCCAAATCAGATTCAATATTAAAGGTGCAGACAGTAGAAATACATTGCATTTGAACAGAGTATACCTTCAGTATAAACTCTAACCCTTAATCATTTGCTCTTTTTCAACTCAGGTGCATTCCTCATCCCTTACCTGATCTTCCTGTTTACTTGTGGTGTTCCCGTCTTCCTCCTGGAGGTAGCACTAGGCCAGTACACCAGTGAGGGAGGCATTACCTGCTGGAGAAAGATCAGTCCTTTGTTTGAAGGTAAGAAGGATTCAGGTAAATTTGGTTTTATCTGTATAGTGCCGTATCAGAATAGGAATCTCCTGAAGGCACGTTGTATTGTAAAGTAAAGAACTGCCAGTGTTAGCGAGAGACAACCCCCACTGATGCACAAACCTTCTATAAGAAAGCACTTGGTGATTGTGGGGAAGAAGAACTTCCTTTCAGTAGAACCAGGTTCAGGGAGGAGCATAAGAAGAGAAAAGAGACGTACATTCTTAGATTTTGACACAGAAGAGAGTAATCTGGAAAAAATAGCTTCATAGGGACTGAAAATGAAAATTGTCAGCGAATCACAGGAAGTCCCCCAGCAGCCTGAGCCTACAACGGCATACCTAATAGATGTTTGAGGGTCACCTGATCCAGCCCTAAGTATAATATAAGCTTCATCAAAGAAAGTTTTA
Organism: Haplochromis burtoni; assembly: GCF_018398535.1. Classification (NCBI taxonomy): domain Eukaryota; kingdom Metazoa; phylum Chordata; class Actinopteri; order Cichliformes; family Cichlidae; genus Haplochromis; species Haplochromis burtoni. The sequence goes on from NW_024582375.1 coordinate 2,232,240, forward strand.
AGCCTAATCTTAAAAGTAGAGAGGGTGTCTGCTTCCTGAACCCTGAGACTCTGTCTCCCATTCTATTTTTAGAAACTCTACAAATCACAAGTAAGCCTTCAGTCCAAACCAGCATGCTTTACTGGGATAATATGGGACTATGAGGTCTTTATGATATGATGGTGTCTGATCTTTCATGACTTTGTACGTGAAAAAGAAGGATTATAAATTCAGTCTCAAATTTAAGCGGGCGGTCTCTCTTCCTCCTCTCCATTATTATTCTCACTGGTGTTTTGGAAGACCAACATCAGCCCTAAGCATACATATTTTTTCATATTCAGAATATACTAATTATAAAGGTGAATATTGTTACGTATATTTAAATATCATTTGTGCAGGTCTTGGCTATGGCACCCAAGTGATAGTGACTCTGCTGAACTTCTATTACATCATCGTTCTGGCTTGGGGGATTTTCTATCTGTCTTTCTCCTTCTCTTGGGACCTACCTTGGTCTTCCTGCAACAATACGTGGAATACAGGTAACACAACAAAGCTTCGTGAATGTTTCCTCTTAGAATGTATTTTTCCCCTTCTTATAGTGCAATGGTAAATAATTTCTATGTGGTTTTTCCCCTACAGAAAACTGTGTGGAGTTTCAGAGGAGAAACACCTCAACTGACCAAATGATCAACCTGAACACCACCTCTCCTGTCATTGAGTTCTGGGAGTGAGTTGTCGCACCCTCGATGAAAAGCAGATAGTGACTTAATGATTTAGATGGTTTGTCACTGGTGTGTTTTTTCCCCCCGTTTCAATAGGAGAAGAGCACTAAGGATTTCCCCAGGTATTGACCAAATGGGCTCGCTGAATGGGGACCTGGCCCTGTGTCTGTTCATCGCCTGGGTCATGTGCTACTTCTGCATCTGGAAGGGGGTGAAATCCACAGGAAAGGTGGGTGAGAGGGGGACTCAGAGGCAGCTCTGGGGTACGTGATGGATGTCATGTGGTGATTATTTTGGCATGTTTCCTGTTTGCACATATGCGTGTGTCGATATAGGTGGTCTACTTCACTGCGACCTTCCCCTACGTGATGCTGATTGTGCTGTTGATCAGAGGACTCACCCTTCCTGGCGCTGGAATCGGCATCCAGTTCTACCTTTACCCTGATTTGGGGCGACTGGCAGATCCACAGGTATGAAGATCATTTGCACAAAACTCACTTAGACCAGTCACAAAATTTTCAAAGAGTGACGTGAACCAAGAGCAGGTACCCCATGGTTCTCGGTTGGGGGGAAACTTGTTTCTGCTGGGTCCATCTGCTCTCCATGAAAGAGACAGGGACCGCGGGGATTAAATGCAAGGTCAAGACACCACTGGGACTGTAAACACAAGATCTACCAGGACTGAGCTGAAAGCAGACACAAAATCAGGCTTTCCCCCCTTTTTATGGAACAAGACCTTTTAAAGTGGCTTTTTAAGTGACCAAAAGAATCTTTAACTAAAATGTATGGGAGAAGTAGGATTTCTACAAGAATCTAGCTTATTTTGGGGCAAATAAGCAAACTTTTTAATTGTGTTTTTTCAGATTTACAGACCAAGTCCAAAAATAACTCCCTAAATAAATGCCCAATGGTGTTTCAAAACAGTTGCACGGCAAGTGTTGGTTGTTGAAATAGTGCAATATCATCTCAGTTTGCTATTTATGGAAGCATGGTTAATAAATGTTCAGCTAGAGCAAATCCAGTAACAGACATTTCACTTTTGCCCACCTGCTTTAGTCAGTGATGGCTGAATGTCTATGGAAAGATGTAGCACATCAATCCTCCTGGTCACACAGCACTGCATTTGAAATCTCTATATCTCTATATTCATATCTCTCCTGTGTTAGGTGTGGATGGATGCTGGCACTCAGATCTTCTTCTCCTATGCCATCTGTCTGGGGTCGCTGACTGCTCTGGGCAGTTACAATAAATATAATAATAACTGCTATAGGTATGTATGCAATGCAGTATCCATGTGCTTATTCAATTACACGCTTACATAGATTAAAGTCATTTCTCAAGATTATTTAAGCCAATAAGTTGCTCATTTTTGACATTTGTTTGTTTTTAGATTTTTTTAGTGCAAGTTGCCCAGTTTTAAATTAAAAGTTAAAATTACATACTTTTGTTGCACTCAAACCAACCAGCCAACCAAAGCATTTGAAAAACTGTGTGAGCCGTTTCACATACAGACTAATTACTTTCTACCGTATACATTTGCCAAACAAAACATTGTACAACTAGCAAACATTACCACTCCATTGAAGTTGGTGCACACTTCCGTCTGCAGTGAAAAAAGTAAGTTCCCATGTGAAACTGATAAATAACTTTCCATGTTATGTGGCATTTTTAAAATCACGTTTTATGTAGGTGGCTAGAAAACAGCCACATACACAACATGCCAAATAGCTCTTTCAAACTATATATGACAATTTAAGATTTGTACATGTATATGTTCAACATCTCCTCCCTCATTCACACATCATCCTTTTCCTCCTCTGCAGTCAGTGCTCTAACAAATAAAAACATGTATAAAATGTATATTTATTCTTGATATTTCCTCAATTACTTATTGTCAGCAGCTTAAACATGTGACCCTGATATCTCCAGACAGCTGACAACGAGCCAGCTAAACAGCAAAAACAGCTAGTTGTAAGCTAACATCATGCCAGCTAATGCTAGACTCCAGCGTCCTCAAAATCGCACTTTCCCTCTGATAAACACTTTGATTAAAGTTTCACATAGTATTTTTAAATTTTATTTTCTATGTTATACAATGTTAGATTCACTTCAAAGAAGGTTTTACTCATGCTGGCTAACAGAGGCTAACAGCAACTCACAGCGGCAAAAACAGCAGCGCTTATTAACGGAAAAGTTCAAGATATCGCCAGCAACTCACCTCACTGTCACTGTCATCGGACAGAAGGGCGCATGGCTGGCTCAAATCATATCACATTCCTTGCACAAAGTTTTACAGCCCCGGACCCTGCCACCAGAATAGATAAGGCAAGTATCATAGCAGACCTCATCAAAAGATTGATATAATAATAAAATAATAAAAATTTTGAGTGAATTTTCCCTTTAAATAGTCTGAAGTTTCTTTTTAAGATTATATTCGAAGTAATTCTTAATATTTAGAAGAAGAAGCAGCTGGGGGTCGCCAAGGTGGGTAGACTCAATTAAAATCACTAACTCAAGCATCATCATCATCATCACCTCTTACTTTATAATTGCCTTTCCGAATCTGATGCTTAACTCCGCAGTAAAAGGACACTTAACATATTGTTGCAGAGACTGCCTGGCGCTGTGCTTTCTGAACAGTGGCACCAGCTTCATGGCAGGCTTTGCGATTTTCTCCATCCTGGGTTTCATGGCTTATGAGCAAAATGTTCCCATTTCAGAAGTGGCAGAATCTGGTGAGGCCTGATATCAAGCAAAATAGCAGTAATCCCATAGTGACACTAATTTGTTTTGATACTTAGGTTGGTTTGTGGTTGTTCAAGTTAAGTTGTTTGTTTTGTCTCTGCACAGGCCCTGGCCTGGCATTCATAGCTTACCCTCGTGCTGCGTCCATGATGCCCTTGTCTCCCTTGTGGGCGGCCCTCTTCTTCATCATGATTGTTTTTCTAGGGCTGGACAGTCAGGTACAAAGCTATGCACCATTTTCAGATAACACGCTCCACCACTTTGATGGTTTTTCTTGATTGCTTTAGTGATGATCGCATTCCTATTAATGACTTTTCCCCTCTCCTACATCAGTTTGTGTGCGTGGAGAGCCTTGTGACGGCCATCGTCGACATGTACCCAGCCGTGTTCCGTCGAAAGTACCGCCGGGAGCTCTTCCTGTTAGGCGTGGTCCTGGTCTCCTTCCTCATGGGCCTCGTCATGCTTATGGAGGTAGGTGTCACATTCTGGGACTATAAACACACAGATTCACACAGCCAAAGATCAACAAGTACAGAAGTAAAATTGGCCTGTAGTGTGTAGTAAATGATTTCATACGAGTGTCTTAAAATTATTCATTTTTTTTAAAAGCTGTGGTGTCATCCCTTGTTTCCTAACAGGAATGAATGCCTTTAGCAGCAGTTTGCTTGATCATGTGACGTTAAAGCTGTTGTCTCTCAACACATACTCTTAACAAATTGGGCAGTTGCTGGGGTGGAGGGATTGGGGCTGGTGGTGGGATGCTTTGTTCTGATTAAATAAACTCTTACTAGAATCCAACGTAGTTGACGTGGTTTCACCTCTGCACAGCTGGAAGCATGAATGCTCTGTAGAGGTGTCAACAAGTCCTCAGTTTGTAAGTACAAGCGCGTCAATGGTTTTGTGCGACCCTTCTCAGGTAAGTGACAAGCATTGTTATGCAATGCTCCCGATTTTAGGATGAGGGCTGAAATAGTCAACTTTTGGGCTTCAAGGTTCCAGGCTCTTTGTATAATAACAGCACTATACTATATAACAGTATTTTACTGTACAGTTTTCAAGCTACCATTCATTTTTAGATAAAGGAGACCTATTATGCTCATTTCCAGGTCTCTGTTTTTATTTTTGGATCTTATTAGAATAGTTTTGCAATAAGCCATCCTAACCTTAAACCCTTTAAACCAGCTTTCTTCTGATTGGCTGCCCCTTGTAAAATGACAAAAACAAAGGGGTTCTGCAGGTGTGTGCAGCAAAAGCTATGTGTCTAAGATTACCATATTAGGGATATCTCCTTTCAGTGACATCATACGGAGCCAAGAGTAGAAAAAACTGTCTAAAACTGTAAGCTATATTTGTATGATTATACCTCTTTGGTTTGTATCTGTTTAGGGGGGCATGTATGTCTTTCAGCTCTTTGATTACTACGCAGCCAGCGGCATGTGTCTTCTCTTCATGTCCATCTTTGAGACAGTTTGCATTGCGTGGGTTTACGGTAAGCAAACAGAACTGCATGTAAGATTACAGCACAAGCTTTGACGAGTAATTCTGAGTGTTCACCCAAGTTACTGGCAGAAACCCAGCTGGGAGTTTTACACTGTGTCACGATGAGATGTGTCTAAATCGTGTTTTTCCAGGCGCTGATCGCTTTTATGATAACATTGAGGATATGATTGGTTACCGGCCAGGACCGTATATCAAGTGCTGTTGGTTGTTCTTCTCCCCTGCCACGTGCATTGTGAGTCTCAGTAAAGTAGATAAACTTCCAAAAATGACAATAAATGTTCTATTAGTGGAAAAAAAAAAAGAGGAAATAAAGCAGGTTGATCCTCACTAGTTGCCGTACCCTGTTACCTTGTCTCTGCAGGGCACCTTTGCATTCTCCCTCATTAAATACACTCCTCTGAAGTATAACAATGAGTATGTGTACCCGTGGTGGGGATATGTGATCGGCTGGCTGCTTGCTCTCTCCTCCATGGTCTGCATTCCACTTTGGATGGTGTATAAGATCAGCACCACCCAGGGGACACTCAGAGAGGTATGCTGATCATCCTGTCAGAGGAAAACATTTGTGCCCAACTGACGTGCTCCTGATTTTAATCTTTGTTTGCTCGTTCACAGCGCATCCAGTTGCTCATCAGACCATCTGACGACTTACCTAAAACCAAGAGGGAGCAGGAGAGGTTACTGGCTATCTTTGCTCCAGAGGTAGACACCACCAAGACTACAAATGGCTACTTCCCCGTCTCTGAGGCGGACTCCAACTTGTGAGGCTTCAGTGATATGTGGGATCCACTTACTTTAATACATAACATACACGGTGGACTCAGGCGAAAGTAGTGGGTTGACGATTTTTGAGTGATAAATTAAGGCAGAAGAAATTAAAAAAGTATCCTGACATTTGAATTAAGAATTTTCAGAGTGGAAAGGAGTGTTTTTCAGGGACAAAAGTAATTTAGACAAACTTGTTCTTGAGTCTGTGAATCCATCGGTAAAGTTTATAAGTAACCCAAGAAAAGCAAAGTCACGGGAGGAACAGGTGAATCATTGGATGTTCACACCTAACACTTAGAGAGCAACTTCTTAATGCTCCTTTATGTATCCGACAACACTGCATGGCTGTTTTGTCATATTTGTATCATATTGTTATGTTGTGATAAATAACTGCAGAGGTTTTCCTTTTGTATTTAGGGAAAATTAGATTATGCTTAACAGTAGACATAATTGGATGCAGAATAAATACATGGAAATGCAGAATACTGATATGGACTAATATGGCATATTAACTGTAGTTTCATTTTTTGTACTGTAACGTATAATGACTGTACAAAGAAACGTTACTGTTGTAAGTGTGGATTAAAAAATCTTTGTATGTTGTCCTGAACCATTTTGCCTTTGCTCTCCGAAGGGGAACTTCCTAAGTCTGAAAAAATAATCCAAATTCGGGGACTTGGATGTTAAGCATGGCAGCTTTAAAGGGAAGGGGGGGGGGGAGTCGCATAGAGCCTTTTTCATAGCAGCCATTGTTCTTTTCTGCTTAGGCACAGACCTTTAACTAATGTGATCAGTAACGCCTGTGTTTACCTGCTATTTAAATGGAAACTCTGGTGGATTAAACACACTATTATGTTACTCAGGTTTACACCTATGGCACCTCATTCCTTGTGTACACTGGCTTGTAATACAACTGGATTTAAAACAGGTTGGTGCTTGTAGGTGAACACTTGTGACAATTGCACTAAAGGAGAGCAAACTCCTACTTCAAAGCTCACTTAAATGCTTGCTTGGTTCATTTCTCTAAAACATGTTGTTCAAGTTGGAACCTGCAGCAAAACACCACTTTGTCAGGTTTGAACCACAGACTGTATGTAAACGTAGGATGTAGTTAAAGCTGAAAAAGTGAAGCCGCTGAAAAAGTGAAGCCACTGTGAAAGTGCCTTACAGCTACACTGGTTTTCATAGCTAGCAAGAGGAAGCAATAGTCACTGCTGAATACAACACGTAGTTCATTTTGAAAATTACGCTATTTTCAATTATGCTGTATAATAAGTTTTCAGTGTCTGTTGTCTGGTTTAACAAAACTTGATGGTTATGAGTTGAGTAACACCAAAGGTACATTCCAATCCAAACACTTGTGTACAATCTTTATATTAGAAAATGAATAAATACAAATGAATACATTTGACTGATACAAAGGGGCATGTCACATGTGCATGTTGGGTTTTGAGAGTCTTCAACTTTAACTTTTTACAAATCCACAAATGCATGCAGCTTTCAAGTGCTAGTGGAAAACTGGAGCATCTGGGCTTCCTGTGTCTTTTGAACATGCCCCTGCTGCTACAAATGTAATTTTAAAAAAGAAAAATCAGTCCATAACTATCAAAAGTCTCCAATTTTATGAAAATGGAGAACAAATCACGAACAAATCACATCAGGATTTTACTGATATGTTTTGGGTTTTTTCATACAGTCATGTTCTATAAAGTGATAAAGTATAACATCTGTGGACTTTGCAAGAGCTTAGCTTGTATAACGTATTTTATTAAAGGTACCTGTTTAGTTTCAGTTACTTTCCAGAGTTGGATTAATGATGTTAACTAAAGTGCGATTTTAAAAAAACAAAAAAAAAAAAAAAGAAAAAAAAAAAAAAACCTACTACAAAATATTATATAATATATACTTTATTTTATAGTCCTTTGCAGGAAATTATTGCTATGGCAGTTAAACACAGGCATAACATGGCACAGCCCAGCAAAACCATATCAATTCATAATAAAAATGAAAAATATATAAACAAATAAAATGGCTATGTGCAAATATGCAAACATGTGGATACAATCATATTATTTTTATTATTGTACGTTGAACAGTCTTATAGCCGCTAGTATAAAGGACCCCCTGAGGTACTGAGACTTGCACTTTGGCTCAGTCAGTCTTTTGCTGAAGGTGAAACTGTTCATAGCAGCCAGCGATGATTACTCATTTCTTCAATCTTCAAGTGATTTAAAGAATATGAGCTTTCAGTATTCATTCAGATTTTTCTTTTGTCATTTGTCAGCTTTCCTAATGTACATTTTAAAGATATTCAACTACTTTCCAGCTTTGAAAACTCAAATCACTGAGCTTTCAGCATTCAGACCACATTTTCTTCAGGAACTTCATTCACTTGTTAATTGTTTTCCTTTTCCGGGTGTATGATATGTTATAGTGTGAGGTAACTGGCAGTTTATAAAACTCTGCTTTCACAGTACTTTTCCCCAAATTGCAATATTATAAATGGTTCAACTTTCAGATTCTTTATATTGGCCTCTTTGGTGATTTTCTCTTTTACAGTGTTCACGGAGGGTTAAAAAGTGTCACTTGTATTGTTTCCCCTCATCTTTATTTTTAAAGGCACAGTTTCTTTCTCAGCTGTAAGCCCGTGCATCCACAATGATGGAGCACTTTTGAAACATTTTCTAGAATAATTTTGCCACTGGGTGTCACGCTGCCACGGTGATGATTGGCTGCAGCAGCGGCGTCGCTCTCTACGTGCCTCTATGACGCGCCGCTTTTTTTCCCACCATGCACCGGGGAATGTCTAAGGAAAGATGGCGGAAGGAGGAGCGGCTGATCTGGATACCCAAAGAGGAGAGGTCGCGACACTGTTGAAAACACAACTAAGAAAGGGAGACACTTGGTAAGAATTGACTGTGATCTTTTCAAGGGCACTGCGTGGCTCTGGGCTGGGTCTGCTGAGCCTGTCAACCCCACGGAGGATGTGAAAGCAAAACGGCCGGGCCGTGTTGACAGTGAGCTCCGAGCTAGCTAACGGCTGCCTGTCAGCTTCATGTGTCAGCTTGGCAGGCTAGCGCTGGTTGAGCTCTCGCTAAGACTTAAAACAGTTAAACTAAATTTATATGCTGTATTTTGGTGTTTATATCCTTCACTTCCAAAAAACTGTGTCACATATTTTCTGTGGATGTGTAAGGAAGGGTACATGCCGTTTGAGTGATACAGATAGTTATCAGGCTATCAGCTAATTGGCTAGCTTGCCGATGATCCAAGCGGTTTGCCTGTCAGTGGGTTCATCCCCCGACTTCAGCAGGGCGGAGTCGGAAAAAAAACACCTGTCAAAATCACAGAGCCAGCTGGCTAGGCTTGTAGCAATCTGAACTCAACACGGCGGCTAAAAGCTACTGTTACAACTGTCAGTCTGTGTAATGTATGCCTCCCAAAACCAGATTTGTTTCGGGTACTCACCACAAGGTAGCCCCAAGGTAACCTGGTTTATAGCCCAATAGTTTAATGCACCCCACCCCACCATCCCTTTTATATAACTCTTGACTTTCACATCTTGCTTTTAGTAGAGATGTTGTAATCTTGATTGCTTTCTCTGCAGGTACCTAGTGGACAGTCACTGGTTCAAACAGTGGAAGAAATATGTGGGATTTGACAGCTGGGACAAATACCAGATGGGAGACCAGAATGTCTACCCAGGACCGGTTGATAACTCTGGTCTTCTCAAAGGTAAGTCAAGTAATAGTCCATCTCTTAGTCCTCACTAAGACCAAAAAAGTGGACCACATCAGTCCAGCTCTGAGGTCTTTACACTGGCTGCCTGTACGTCAGAGGATAGACTTTAAAGTCCTGATGCTGGCCTATAAAGCTCTGAATGGTTTAGGACCAAAATACATCAGTGACCTCCTGACCCAGTATGAACCTTCCAGATCCCTCAGGTCATCTGGATCCGGTCTTTTATCAGTTCCCAGAGTCAGAACCAGACACGGAGAAGCTGCATTCAGCTTTTATGCTCCTTATATCTGGAACAAACTCCCAGAAAGCCTCAGATCAGCTGAAACACTCAGTTTATTTAAATCCAGGTTGAAGACTCACCTGTTCTCAGCTGCATTTGAATAAAGCACCAAATCCACACTTTTAAGCTTAAATTTCAAAACTTACATTTAACTACTGATTTTATCTACTGTTCTGATTTTATCTGTTTTGATTTTATATACTGTTGTTTGTTTGTTTGTTTGTTTGTTTGTTTGTTTGTTAATTAGTTAGTTAGTTAGTTTGCTTGTTTTAATCAATTTTAAATCATGCTTTTTATTTGTTCTTGTTTCTAATGTCTCTGTAAAGCACTTTGAATCACCTTGTTGTTGAATTGTGCTATACAAATAAACTTGCCTTGCCTTGCCTCTTTATATCTCTATTTTATCCATTCTAAAAGTATATGATAAATGTATGGGAAAGCAGTTTTTGGTAGGTTAGCTTCGTGGGCAAGTGACATACACGCACACAAAAACATTGTCTACTAACCAGAGAGTAGCCTTTCTTTGGAGGGGGGTCATAGAAAACTCTCCAGCTCACCTTGTTCTTTGTGTGTTATCAATAGTGTAAGTGTTGACCCACAGAATGTGCTTGTTTAACTGCACGTGTATGACCCTCCCTCCCTCTAGATGGGGATGTGCTCGCCATCAAGGAACACCTCATTGATGAGCTTGACTACATTCTGGTCCCAACAGAAGGCTGGAATAAACTCGTCAGCTGGTATGGACTCACAGAGGGTCAGGAGCCAATCGCGCGCAAGGTAAGGGTTCAGTTATTAGCATAAGATTATGAATGGATTTTTTAACATTTGTTCTGCTGCCAGCTCAGATTGTTTTCTCATATACAGAATCAGAAGGTTTAATGTGCAGTGTGACTTGTGTTGGGGTAAAAGGGAGAACATTGTGCTAATAAGGCTGTTTGGGGAAAATCAGACATGCAGCACTTTTGGAAAAGGAACTTTGAACTTGTGTCACTGTTGCTGAACAGTGAATAGTATATGACTATAATGACAGATATTTAACAAAAAGAACTGCAAAGAATAGTTAACCATTACATTCATTTTTGATGTAATTTGGTTGGTCAGGTAGATTTACACAGATTTACTCTGTGTACTCTACACATAATCTCAGAAGTAATAGTGAAAGACTGGGTGTTTACTTATCACAAAGAAAAAAAAACAGTTGCCTTTCATTCATTTCTTTTATGAATGAAACGCAGTATGTGTGCTTATTTTTTCCATATTAGCATAAGAGTATGTAAGGTTTGCTGGAGGAAAAAAAATGAAGAATGCTTATATGTTTGTGATTACAGTTGAATACTTGTGTGTGATGGCACTTTTGCTATCAAAGCAACTCTTCAAATCTCGCTAGTCATGGCATCATGGCTGCTGGAAGCACTTCCTCTTCCCTCTCCATATCTATCAGTCTGTCTCTTGTCTTCCCCCCCCTACATTGACCCTCCTCTTTTGCCATGTATGTCATGTGGCGTATCGGGTAGCTGCAAGGTTTCTATTTTCAGGCAATGTTCTGGATGACTGAAAAGCTACATGGAGCGATCTGCGAGACACAACATGAAGGAGGTTTTCTTCTTCTTTTTACCCTGTTGTTTCTATATTGTCAACTTGAGGGTGGGGATTATGCTGGGGGGAACTGTAGGATTGTAGTCATTGGTGTGACACTGTGGCTCCTTCCGCTTTCCACTTGTGGTTTGATTGCCAACAATGGTGGAGAGCTCCTGCGTCCTTGTTTTCCAAGCGGAGGAATGCCAGCTGAGGTCACACTAAGAGAAGCAGCGCGTAAGCTTTTCAAAGGAGTGCGAGGAGAGGCGAACCAGTATAGGAGAAGCGGCGTGGGTGGCCTAAATGGTTTTGGCTCGGCTTTGATTTGAGAAAATGTGTCAGAGCTTGGTGGTGAGTTGGACGTTGACTGAGCTCACAGATGGGTTGTGCGCTGAGGTGTACTAGCCCACCGAGAGCCTTGAGTAGGGGAGGGTTGTGGTGCTGAGAGAGTCTAAGCTGTGTGTGAAGGACTTTTGCAGTTTAGTAGCGTGAGTGTCTGTGTGCTGGAGGGGCTCAGGGGTGAAATAAATAGGCTGGGACCCCTCAGCTGTTTCCACGAGGTGCTGCTAATTTAGGCACTTCACTCTGACTGTGAAGTATCAGGACTCCAGATGAGTAGAGACCAGCGCAGCAGAACTTAGTGTGCTTTGTTATCCATTTTGTTAAGCATTTTCTAGCACGTTAAACTTAGGAGTTTGCTTTCAGTCTAGCAGGAATTTGATAAACATGAGATAAGGGTTGCATCATGATTATTTTTGCCAGCTTGGTGTCACGGTTTCTTTTTGGGTGCCTAAACTTCTGTCAAAGGTAAGCTCAGCCATGATAACAATTGGACAAACATCATACAGTCAAAGGCTTCTGCTGGCATGACTGAGCCAAGCTTGCATCTATGTTGGAATCTTAAACATTTAGTTTTTCATGTTTTACTTCTGTCTGTTCAGCCTGACTTGTTACTGTTGTCTGTGGTGTAATGTAGTGCTACATTCCTGTTGGCTGATTAGTGGACGGTCAGATTGTGCGATTTTTACACAGTTAAATTTTATGTTCCGTTGTAAGTGCAAACATTAGACTTCTCTAAGGCAATCATTTCTGAGTTATCTACACGGTTCTTTTACATTGATCTTTTTGTGTGGGACAGCCCAAAACCATACAGGGTTACTCATGAATTAGGCCCGTGTCCCTCATTCTTTGCGTAGTAATTTAACATTAGATAATCATGGTTTAAAGCAGTAAATTGATAATCATCCTCTTTTTGCAGGTGGTTGAACAGGGTATGTTTGTGAAGCACTGCAAGGTAGAAGTGTACCTGACCGAGCTGAAGCTCTGTGAAGACAGCAATATGGACAATGTGATCACCAAACGCTTCAGTAAAGCTGACACAATAGGTAGGCACTGCCTAAACAGTAGTAAGCACTGGTTTCCGCAGAGTTCCAGAGTTCCTTGGATCTCAGTTCACATTTCACACTAATTATATATAAATACATTTACTGTTTATGGTATTTGTGTTTAAATTAATTGTTTTTCCAACTATTGTTGCCACATGATGATTTATTTCCTCTTTTTGCTGCGGGGGAAACAAAGAAATCTTGTACATAAGACTAAGTGTTTTTTTGTTTTGTTGTTGTTTGTTTTTTGTAAGTATTATGCAGTTGTGACACAACAGATACACGCTAGTAAATGCCATATTGTTTGCCAGTGTATGGATACTAGCTATTGTATCCTTGCATTGAAACATGAAGTAAAAACTGTTGTTTTGTTTCTGTTGTTGTTTATAATTCAGCAGGCTGTGCCCCCCAGCCAGAGCTAAAGAAAATAAAATGGAAATGGAATAAATTTTGTGTTTTCAAAATTATTTACTCAAGCGTGATTGACATTTTTGTTTATCGAGTTAGATAACAGTAAAGTGCGAAGATTAGAAATACAGAATTGTGTTTATGTGCATGGTCACCCCACTAATTCTCATTCTGAGCCAGGAAAACATTCTTGGAAGCACAAATGATATACAACATAGATCTAAATATACCCTTGGGATTTCAGATATTAGAATCACCTCCTGCGTGCATTCAAACACATGAACTTAACACTCTGCTCATGTTGTTTTTGAATAACTGTGTCCAAGTAAATATTTACTTTATTCTATTGATGTAGATGATGGAGTTGTGTTTTTTTTGTTTTTTTTTTTTTTTTGTATGGTTGTTTTATTTCACATTTTGTTTGTGCACGAGTGTCATGCCTTTTTTAAATTTTTTTTATTTTTTATTTTTAAACGGCACAGTGTTAACTGCATCTTTTTGCTAATGTGTTTGTAGATATGATTGAGAAGGAAATGAGGAAGCTGTTCAGCATCCCTGATGAGAAGGAGACCAGGCTGTGGAACAGGTACATGAGCAACACCTTTGAGCCTCTCAACAAACCTGACAGCACCATCCAAGATGCCGGCCTCTACCAAGGACAGGTTTGAACTTTTCCACTCTTCTCTCAAATTCTCACTATGTGAGAAGAATTTGGATCTGGAGGGTTCCTTTTTTTCAAGAGAGGCAAGATATTTCAGAAAATTGTCAGATGTGTAAGAATATGGCTTGCTCTATAGACCGTCATTCCTGAGCTCAGGAAAAGATGTTTTAGTTCTAGTTTCCGTTGGATATGGTTTCCCTCGTATTGTTTGGCAGATACGAGTACTTTTTCAGGTCATATCAGAAAACTTGTCTTTTCTTGATCTACTTGGAATCTGCATCCAAGAGGTTATTTTTGTTGATCCATCCATTCTTTTTGTCTCTGCTCCTCCTCTCTAAAATTAAAATAAACAGCTATTGCAGATAATGGAAAACCACAAGATTGTGTTGTTTAGCCTTTTTCTAGCTGTTGCAAGAAAAAGGCCTGTAAGTTAGAACACTTGAACTCCTGAAATTAAGATTCAACTTTAAAGACCTTATAGTAAAGCTAGTTTGAGGCCGGCTCATGAACTAGAGTTTTCGCACATAGAACCTGACATCAAACTGACTGCGGACTTTACATATTTATTAATTTAAACATGTGGCTGCAGTGACTCAGCAGGCTCCACATCACTGGGTTGTCCCACTTACCTGCTGCTGCTACAATCACGTTAACCCAGTAATGGTATTCAGTGTTTCCCACTGATAGGCAGGACTTGGAGAGGCTGAACGGGTAGAATAAGAGTATGCTTGGAGACTCAAGTATTTCACAGTTTTTATATAAGAGTGATGTTATCTGCAGTCATGTCACCAGTTATTTTGAAAGCTCTGTCTACCAAGTCAATTCCTTCAAGTCTTTTCTACCATGTCCCTTCAGTGTGGTGGACCATTCTGCCCACTCTGAAGAATCTAGTGTGCTGGGTGGCCAGATGCCCTCCAGTCCCCTTGTCCTGGATTGAATCTGGTAACAGCAGTCACTGTTCTGCTGTTTTTGAAAGCCTCTTTAATTAAAACCTGCACCAAGTGAAGAACTGCTTTATTTGTTGCTACAGTAAACTCATCAACGCTGCAGAACAAAACAAGGACCTCCGTTGACAACTTGGGTCATGACGCCAGAGTTGGAAGTCCGTCTGTGGGACAAACCTGGTGACATTTCTCTACATATTTAGAGGCACCTTGTCTACAATATCTTTTACTTTTTTCTAAAGTGTGGGTGTGCCTTCTTCTGCATAGTCATGACCTTACACACCAGTACTCCACCCTGCTGCCACAAATGGTTTCTAAAGCTGTCACATATAAAATATAATAGCTACTTTCAGCCAATGCTTTGTCACAAGGATTCACCACAGGGGTAGCTCCACGTATTCCATTGGGGAGAATTTTATGGTAAATGGCCTGCATTTGTATAGCGCTTTTCTAGTCCCTAAGGACTAGGGCTGCCACGATTAGTCGACTAGTCACGATTATATTGAACCCAGCATTTCATGAACACTGATGGAAACCTTTGCTTTGTGTAATGTTAGAAGTACTCAGATAATCCTCAGAGGGTCTGGACTTTTACATAATATGCTTTAAGTCCTGTAGAAAGTTAAATATATGTTGTGCTCTCTGGTTACTCTGGTATGAATGACTCTGAATTACTTTATGATAAATAACACACTATTGTCAAAAAACAGTGAAAGAATTCCAGATCACAAGTTTTTAGTTCAAATACAAGTAACAACCTTTGACTTTAATCAGGTTTTATTTAATTGTGTCAGAGAAAACATCATGTGCTCTTCATGTAGCTGAGTACATTCAGTGTTTAAAACAGAAGTTGTGCAGGTCTGAGATCAGCAGTTTTCTGAAACACCAAACTGAGGTACTGTTAATGCTGATGTATAGTGACACAGTTACAGGGGTGATTAATCCTTTTGACTTTTTGTCTTTAAATTTATCAATAAAACAGCTGCAGCTTTCACTGACAGCACATGTGGTACTTTAACCTTTGTACTGTTTTCTTCAGTTAATTTTGGAGTTACTACAAAGATTGAAGATATAGGATGATCTGTCTGCTGTCACTGGGTGGTGCTGAGGTCTGAATCTGAGGACA